>NC_133216.1:29789624-30113791 GCF_040436345.1 Pagrus major | reverse complement strand
ATCTTTAAAATACTCTTTGAAACTTTTGGGCCATCACTCGTAAACTGTGTTCACAAAATTGAGGCTTCAACTAAACATGTTTTCACTGTTAGAGAGAAGTAAGTGGTGAAACTGTAGCCCTCCTGCTGGTACCAAATCAGACTAACAACTGACTGTGTTCAACATCTGAGTGAACAAAGAAGACAGGACAACACAGGCTTACAGTGAGGACAAAAACAACTATAAAACAAGATAACAGTTCAAAACAGAAAATTCAAGGTCATAATTATTGATGTACATGTGAATTAGGATACGATTTTACTTTGCTGTAAAAACTCCTATTTAGGCTCAATTACATTTCCAATTTTTAGCTCTACCATTTCCAATAATCAGCTGTGGTGATTTCTGTTGTGTTACTGTGGCAACTCTGGTATTATCATGATGTAATTTACCAATCCAGTCATCAGATACAAAAGAACACTGCTAATGAACCACTGGCCACTAACGTTGCATCATAAGATAACATTAGCAACCCGTGCTCCTGCACTGATATCAGAGGAGCAGTACCAACTGCAGCAACTTCACTGCTGGACTTTAGTTACATTATAGGCTTCATATGTCATCAAATGCAATATTGAAATACGTCAAAATGCAGGAGTACATTGCAAAAACCAGCAAAAACAATGTAAGGTTAGCTATATACTGAGTCACACCACTTCTAGGCAGTCTTCAGTACATTGTCAGTGTTTAGATAAATCTATGCATACTCTTTGAAATAATAATAAAAGTAATAGTGTTACTCTTGTAGGCAATGGCACACAAAGGTAGTTAAGAAGAGAGTAATAAAAAACAAACGTGCACACACACAGAACCACAAGGACAGAAAGCACAGTGTATTTTCACTCTAACATTATGCACCCCTCACACTTTTTACTGAGCCCCAGGCCAGACAGGCTTAATCCAGTCCTGCTTGTCACAATCTGCTTTTTAACAGTAAAAGCTTCATGACCTTTCTGTTATGTATCATTATTGTAAAGGTTGATGTGTGACTCTCACACAACAGCACAGCCGATCCTTTAGCTTAAGGCTAAAATGACCAAAAAGACACCACTGTTACTGATTTCTGAAACAACAGAAGGATTTAAGATCATCTGTTTGTGTTTGTTGGCCTGCAGAGGCAATCAGCTTTCACGATTTTAGCTCAACAGTCAGAAAAATAAAATAAAAGTCCTTTCACTGAATCTGTATTTTGTCTATATAAATGTATTGTTTGCCTAATTTCCATACACTGTATAAAAAGGTGCTTCAACAAGTTGCATATTTAGCATGAAACATCTAAAAAGAAATCTTGCAGAGTGTGTTTAGATCGAGTGGGGTGTTGTGTTTCCAGTCATTTTATTGTGGTTAACTTCCTCTTTCCGAGAACCGGAAAGAGGCTTTTAAGACAGCTAACTTCAGACAGTGGTGGAAGAAGAACTCAGATCTTGTTCTTCAGTGAAGTTTAGAAATACTCCTCCAAGTAAAAGTCCTGCATTCATAATTTTACTAAAATCAGGGGTTGGTAAGCTTTTCTAGAAGCATTTTGTTACATTTTTAACCACAACACAGAAAACAAACTAGATTGATTTGGAAGATACTAGTTTAAGATTTATATCACATGTTCATCACTCAGTTTACGAAACATCATATTTGCATTCACCAGTATGTTATGGAAGACTAACAGCTGACATTTTTACCAGAGATCTTTGAATTTGACTGACTTCATGTCTTCTTATCAGGGTTAACATAGCCTCTGAAATACTTTCAGCTCATCGTCATCATGCTATGTTCTGTTCAGGCAGACTGCAAAGACAGATTGTTATGAGCTTCTTCAGTTCAAACAGTGACATGTAACGGCCTCGGGTCAGATCTCTCCTGCTGTGGTCAAAGTCAGTCACACGAAACAGAAGCGACAGTTTGATGTTCAATCCAACTTGTGAAACAGGTTGCAACTGTGCAGCTCGTCAGCATTTTCCTTCCTTCTGCAGGATTTTTATTCTCATCTAAGGATATCAATTAAGTTGACTATGAAATGACTATCAGTGCATCCTGCTTCTAAAATCTTTACTCAAGACAAGAAAAATGTTGTCACCATCATCAAGTGAACAGCTGTGAAAAATCTGCAGACTAAATTCAATCTTGTGCTAATGTTGAGCCTGAAACTTCCTGTACTCGCCGGGTTGGAGGGAAACACCTGCATGTACTTCAAGCTTCACTGACCAGCAACGCACAAAAACCACAAGCAGAAACTCAGACACGTCTGCATGTTTCAGTGCCTGAATGAATGTTTTTCATATTCACATATACACACTGTATGTACTGTATGTAAATGTCCCATACTTTGTCAGTGATGATCAGTTGAAACTAGTTGTCAGATGATGAGTAAGCAAACAACTGCCAACACAGACACACACACTTACATTTTTTATCTTTTAACTTCAGATGATACAATCAACAACCCTAGCGTTAACCCTGCTAACCCTAACGTCATTCATGCTATCCTGCAACGTTCCTCATCAGAGCAGAGAAAAATCCCACACTCACATCTTCACACCAGGCTTCATGGCAGCTCCAACACGTCCGTCCCTGCACTGTGTCACCACACTTTGGTGCACTGCTGGACTTTGAATGGGCGCAGTGAGTGATGCAAAGTGTGGCTTAATGTTGTGACTGATGCAAAGAGGTTTTCAAAAAGAGGGGAGAGCTCAGGCTTGTGATTGTTAGTAATGAGGTGTTCACTCAGGTACACTGGAGATCAAATAACTGAAGTGCAGGAGGTCAGTTACAGTGCAGATACTGGTCTCAGAGTGTGTGAAAGAGAGAGAGCTAAAAAAGAAAAGAAAAAGGGAGCGAAAGAGAAGGATGGAGCCATCTGTCCATGAAGACAACAGTTATTTCTCATGTGAGTCTCATTCGTCAGTTTGGCCTGTGGGCTGGGTCTCAGCACTGATACTATCTATCTCCACTGCTTTCACTACAAGGACTCAGGCGGCTGTCACCATCTGTAGATTCACTACTGACCCAGACGATAACAGTGGATTCATGTCAGACGCCTCACAAGTGAATCCCATTAGGTCCTGATCAAAACATCACGACAGGCCAACACTCCCATTCTAATTATATAATGACTAGTTTTTTAAAAAGAGCACAATAGAGAAGACAAAAGGCAGGTCTTAAGTCTTTAAACAGTAAACACGTCAGGTCAGATAGCATCTTACTGTATGAAGAGGAGAAGCTGCCTGGGGCACCTCTGCAGACGACACTACAGTACACACACATTCCTCTAGAGGTCCCTAAGGGCTGACCTGCTGTCACGTCACCTGTTTTAAAGAGTATAGAACAGTGACTCTGTTCATTCACTTAGAAAGCCATCATAAACGAGAGTTAGATATGGATTGTACTCGAGACATGGCTAAATGAGACAGACAATGCAGACTCATTTGGGGACAAACATTCAACTAAAAACAATCTCAGTAACTCCTGGAAAGCACAGACGTGATATTTAAAGGTGGAAGTTTCATCGCTCAGGACTTGCCAACAGGTGAACCTTTGGCAAGGGCCCAAAACTTGTTTTCTTCACACTCTCTGTCAGGGCAGAGGAGCTGATGAGGGCATGGAAAACTAAAGTGCTGCATTCAGACCCTGCATAATGATAACAACACCGATGATAGTAATGATAATGATAATGATAATGATGATGATGATGATGATGATAATAATAATAATAATAATAATAATAATAATAATAATAATATAGCTACAAGCAGTGATGTGCTTGTCTCAACTCAGGGCAGGGGAGCTCTATAATATAACGGTTGGCCTTAAAAGTCATTGAAATAATTTTAAAAGCAATCCTGTATTAAACTGGTAGGTAATGAAGGGAGGCAAGAATTGGGGTAATGTGAGTCCTACTATTGGTCGTAGTGAATGAAGGCAGCAACAATGTGGAGCCACTGAGGACCGATTGATGGATGTAAGTTCACTGGGATATTCAAGGTGTGAGAATACAAAGGCATGAATAACAGACAGCTGATTTAAGCATGTTAATATTTCTGAGGTTGAATTTAATGAGACTGTTGACATGTGGTTCAAATCTTAGTTGTGAATTGAATGTGATGGTTGTGATCAGGGCCAAAGATTATTTCCTCTGTCTTAGTTTATGTTATCCAACTAAAGCAAAATAATGCAACAGTGCACAGTGTACAGTGTACATGCACAGTATAACATGTTATCAGCTGGAAATGTCATGTTCCTACTTAAATGCAAATGTTAAAAGACAAAACACAAAAAATAGAAACGTGAAAAGAGTGTCAAGGACACAACCCCCTACATTTCTTTACTTCTCCCACTGAATACAACACATTATACCATGGTCTGGATGAATACTCGATTCTGATTGGCTGGAAGCTGTGAATTAATTTTTGATATAGGCACCCCTCTGGACCTCCTCAAGTAGTCCCAGTGAAAGTGCCTGTTTACTGTTCTAAATCAATGCGCTATATCCTGTATATCTACAATGAGTGGCATCTGCATCAGCTGGCTGCAGACACCTCAACGCTTCAAATAAATTACATTAAAAAATATCTTCTTTACAACACGAGGTGTAGTCCCTCAGTGCATCATCCTCTGAACACCACAGGGTGGCGCTGTAACACACAAGCTGCAACAAGAAGCCTCCACTCAGGGCTGTAGAAAAAGTGGGTAAACTGAGTGTCCACTGGCTGAACTGTCCATAACAAGTAATGGACAACTTATAAAAAGGCGAGTGAGTAAAAAGGTTTGATTTAAAAGGCTGGTAAAGTGACTTTATGTGTTGACAGCTGCTCGCTGTCCCTCTGAACACACTGTATGAGGAGATCCTCCCACATCCTGTTCACGGTTCCACTCTCCACTGCAGGCTGCAGCCAGACACACACTCATTTGTTCTCAACCTTTTTATTACACAGTTTGTTTAACACGCCGTGAAATTATATTTACTGTTTGTCGACCATACGCAACGTTATTTACTTTGAATCTTGCTAGCATGATGTTAGCTTTCTGGCTAACAGCTGAGCCAAAGGGTTCAATGAGGTGAGCGGAGTTTATGCCCTTTTGCTAAGTCGTATCTGAGGTCCGTCCTATTTACTGGAGCAGTGAACAACGTTTCCATTACATGTGAACCTGATTGGATTGTAATGATTGTTTTAGCTATTAGTCAAACTCTCAGGTGTTGCCAGGGAAATATTTTGATCACCGAATCTGCGGATAATACCCTTCCGTCCATAATCCGGAGTTAATGAACTTCATGGAGGCCGTCCAACGGGCGGGCCTCCACATCTTGCATTGATTCCTGATAATGGACACCTCGTTGGGCATTATCCTTTACACAATGATGACACCAGTCTTCATTTTCTCTGCTCTGAATTACAGGTCAGTCTTTATGTTAGCTGGTGGTTAGCTGACGATTGTTTTTGAGTAACATTAACCAGTGGAGCATTGTTGTTCTGCTTAGCTGGCAGGGTGATTTTAGCAGAAGTCTGTCTATTTTTAACCCTTTCTCCCGCTGTGCTCCCGGTTGGTCATTGCTTCTGCTAATATCCCGATTTTATAGTTATAACGATCGAATGGGTGTTTCTCAGTTTCTGTGTGGGATGTGTGTCCTTGTACCTGGCAACCCAACCCAGAGGCAGAGGTGAGTGTATGCAAACAGCCCTGCCTGATGTGTGTCAGTCATCCCTGCGCACACTTTGCCACTGAAAATGGACCAAACAGCCTCTGAGAAGAAGAATACGTTTTCAACATTTGCCTCCTGTCTCACCTGCTTGTCCTCACACTGCCGACTTAAACAGCCAGCTGTGTGAAAAGTCGTTCAAAGTCGGCTTCTGTCAAATTCAAGTTCAAATCAGCTGTACTGACGTCAATGTTCAAGTAACATTATTGCCAAAGTTAAGAAACATAATATTAAATTATTATGATGTGTGGGTGTGTGTGTGTGTGTGTGTGTGTGTGTGATGCCATTTCCATGTAAATTTGCTATTGAAGCACTGTGACAAGCACCAAAGACAAAGGGGAGGAATGCGATGGTAGATAGTAGTGGCAGTAACAGCAGATAATCAGCCAGTGAGGGTGAAAGTGTGTGTGTGTGTGTGTGTGTGTGTGTGTGTGTGTGTGTGTGTGTGTGTGTGTGTGTGTGTGTGTGTGTGCCTGGCTCCAGCAGTGCTTGGTCTTGACCTGTGTGAACATGCAAAGTCTTAAAGGGCCTGAAACACGCCTCAACCTGCAGAGCAAATAAACGTGCTGTGGGGGGTGGCTTCACTTTCACCTCTCACACACTGACTCTATCTCTATCTTTCTCTCTGTCGTGCACACACCAAACAGGCCAGTTACATGTCAGTCCTGGCCGCCACTTGTGCAGAGGATCCAGACTTAAGCTCAGAGGGCCTGAAACAAACAATTATCGAGGAAAAAAGCTGCAAAGTGCTTGCACAGCTGCTCCTGATGAATAAGTGGTCAAACAGTGAGAGGGGACGAAACACTCTCCAGGAGCTAGAGTTAGGATTCTGTCGTCACACTCCCAGTGTAAGGGTGCAAGTTCATAAGTTCACATGGCTACATCAGAAGTGAAGAAGGAAAACAGCGCTTCACGCAGCAAAGAACGATATAAAACACATCTGGAAAGTCCCTTCAGTTGATAGTTCAGGTTAATATTTACCTAACTCAGTGAAATGACTTACGTAAAGAGAGATATTAAAAATCTGATAGCTAGTTTTTGATCCAAGGTCCTTCAATCATTCATGGACTGTGTTGAGTTTCCTCTGACAAAAAGCAGCACATTATAACAGAACAGTGTAGCACGAAATGATGAAATAAAATGTGATTCTGCTGTTAAAGTAAAAAAACAAAAACGTTTTCTGATCTGGAATTAAACTCGTCTGAACAAGTCAACACGTGGCATTCACTCAGTGATTCACTGCATCTACCAATAAAACATCAGCACATCCCTCCAGAGATCATGATCATGGTGGAGATGTAACACCTTCTGTGCAATGTAACCAAGTACATTTATTCAAGTACTGTACTTAAGCACAATTTTGAGGTCCTTGTTTTTTACTTGAGTATTTCCATTTTCTGCTACTTTATACGTCCACTCCACTACATTTAATGACCAACTTTGGTTACTAGTTACTTTACAGACAGCATGCTGCATCAGAGCCAAAGAAGCTCATTTTAAAATGAGTTTGTTTCAGAAAAATGCTGAATATCGGCCAGGTGGGTAATACTGTACAATATATACATACATGTAAATACATTTTAATGTGCTTTTACTTGTACTTTTGATACATAATTACATTTCATATCAGTTACTTTCACACTTTTACAAAAAATACTATTTGTATGGCTGACTTTCACTGGCAAGACTTTATAATACCCATCATTAATACCTGATGAATCAATAATGAATTAAACTTTAGTTAATAGTTATTTAACTGTGAACAAACCATGAAATACTTTATAAAGCATTTATTAATCAGTTGTAGAGGTTCATAAACATCAGATTCCTCTTAATAATGGCCGTCCAAATAACGTTTATAGATGAACTACACAGTAATTATTAAGAATAATAGACATCAGTTAAACTTTACAATAAACAATTGTTTACTAAATAGTTTATAAAACATTGCATTTGTTTAACAGTCAAAAACTAATCACTAGTTTAAATAACTATACATTTACTATTTATTAATTATAGTTAAACAGTTTCACCCTTTTACTTTAACCAAAGTCACATTTTAACACATTTTTTTATTTTTTACTTTTACTTGAGTGTGACTTTTTGGTATTTTAGAAGACTCCCTTCAGTACACACTGAAGTCCTGGAAGTCGCTGCTGGAAAGATGGCCCTTATATAACACTGGGCTGTCTCTGTAGACTGGCAGACTGCGAGAAGTTAACTAGCAGTAGTTGATGATTAAATGATCTTTGGTCAAAAATCCTTCCGGCCGCATCAGAATTGGTTCCACAATGTAGGGAGAAGATCATAAAGAAAGCTGTTTGATGGTGGACGGTCGGACACCCTGACAGAAACAGGACCTTTAGACTTATAAAGAGGACACACAATTATAACCATGGCTGTGATGAGGAGAACAATAAGGCAAGAAGAAAGAAGAAGCTGGCAAGGATTTTGAAATAAGATTGGAAGAACACCAGTCAGAGAAGTTGGGGGGGTATGGTAAAGAAAATGGGGGGTGATCAAAAGGAGTATCCAGTCTTTGAATCTGAAGGAGAAGTAGCAGTAACAGTGTCGGAAATGATGGTAAAAGCATTCGTTCAAATGGTTCAGGAAATTTGACTGAGGAAGGAAGAGGAAGAGGAAGAGAAATGACAAGAGAGACAACATTTAGGGAAACAGGAAAGAAGTAGGGTTATGGAGGATCAACCAATCAATTATCCCTTCACTTTACAGTAGACAAAATGAAAAGAGCTATTTGTAAATCAGGCAATACATCGCCAGATATGGTGAGGCATCTTAGTAATGGGGCATCAAGCAAACTCTTGGGCCTTTATAACAGAGTGTGGGGGGTTTGGAAAGAGCCTATAAGAAGAAGGATCCATCTAAGCCCTCTAATTCTAGGCCTATAGGCCTTACATGGAACATCTGTAAGATCAACAACTGTTACTGAAACAAGAAGATTACTGACACATTTTCAAAGTGGGTTTAGGAGAGAAAGAGGACATTTGTTCTACTCCTCCTACTTTGTCTTATCATTTGTTTAAAAAATGAAATTAGAAAAGCACAAATTAATAGAGAAACAATTATAACTACTTTTTTATGTTGAGAAAGGATGCGATGATGTGGAAAGAGGGATCTCTGATGAAGTTAAAGCTGATAGTAGGGAGAGTGTTCAGTTGGATAAAGGAATTTATGGTATGTAGAACTATCAAGGTTGGGATAGAAAATGAGGGGAGTGTAACAAGCCCACTCATTTTTTCAATATTGAGCAACAAAGCGTTTTCTCAAATTCAACCAGAGATAGGCAGATCACATTTTGCAGATGATGGAGCACTGTGGAAAAGGGGAAGGAATATTTTGCATAGTCACGGGAAGATGCAAGAAGCCATCCAAAAAGCTGAACAGTGTAATCAGGTTCTTAGGAATACTTTTCAATGCAAAGTTAATATAGACTGATGATATGATTGAAATAGTTTGAAAGTGTCAGAAGGTTCTGAATATCATGAGGAGTCTAAGTATAAGCTCAAGCGCTGGGACAGTGTTGCGGAGCAGTAAACTACAGGTCCTTGCCGGAGAGATGCCAATAGATATTAGAAGGAATCAGATAATGGTCAACTACTGGGTTAATCAACGCCCCACAGAAGTGCTATTAGAGAAGTGCTGGGAGCAAGGCAGAGGACAATGATCAGTGACATCAAGATGAGCCCAACAGTAGTAATCCCAGAAACGGAGCCCTGGATACATACAACACCACACACAGACTTTCACTTGCTGGAGCTCCAGAGGGCAGGGGGAGGGAAAGCTGACCTGAGAACATGAAACAACAGGGTTGTTGCTGATACAGGTCCAGACAGGAAAGTTGTTGGAGTGAAGTGAACTCCAAATTACCTGGGAGTGCGTTCAGGAAACACGTTCTGTGTCAGTTCTTCAGAGACAGAGATCCTACGGGTCGCCCCCCCCCCAAGTAAATTACAGACACATCCAACAAGTCATGGTGACTGGGTGTAAGTGGGTTCCAGCACATGCAGGTCTAAGAGGACACAAAGAAGTGGACGAATTAGCAAAACAAGCATTGCATTGGAGACAGCACAAATCGTACAAGTCCCATGAAGGAAATCAGAGGTCAAGGTAATAGTTTGGAGTGAAAGTGAAACAAGGGGAAGGTTTGTGTACAGTTTAATCACCAGTAAGAAACACAGGTAGGTTTACAGCAGAATAAGGCTGGGTCAAGGGGTCAAGGTCAAGGTAAACTTTATTATCCCCAGGGGGTATTTCATCTTACAGCCAGCAGTGAATAAAAATGACAATTGTCACTCACACACTGAAATTCACTTAGTAAATAGTGGCAGCAGGGACAAATGAGTTTTTAGATCTGTTGCTCCTTCATCTAGGCAGAGTATATCTGCGACCAGCTTGTACTCAGAGAACAGAGGTGACTGCAGTCGGTAAGGATAGATTGGCTAAACAGGATCAATTAGTAGGAATTCATCTCTGGTCCACACTCTGGAGCAGCAGGTGGCTGCAGTCCATGCTGGTTGCCAACCAACGTGAGAAAAACAACAAACAGAAGAAGATGTACTGTGATTTGGGAGGTAGTTGGTTTTGGCTCGGGGCAAGCCCCCAGGAAATGTGCCCGGGTTTGAAGCCAGTTTTTGTAGTGGCAAACTGAGTAATTACAACGTCACGTGATGCACTGCGGCCCAATAATACTTTTTTTCCACAAGCTAACATTGTGAAAGAAGTGTCTGTAAAATGGTAGATACATTTTTTTAGCCTCACAACCCCAGCCAAAGGACCTGTTTGACTGCCTTAATTTGAGCCATTATGTCAAATAAAATTGGAAAGTCTTGAGCCGCGCTATTAAATTATTTTAAACAGGAAGTCAGCCGGCTCAGTCGGCGGGAGTCTCTAGTTTGCACGCTCTATGGGCCGCACAACACGGAAGATACGGGTATTTTTATCGCCGGGAGGTCGAGCTTTTTTGGCTTCAAAACGCAGCTGAGTAGCTTTCATAGGAATGAATAGGGCTCCACCTCCATCGCTGTGTCCAGTAATAACAGGTCCATGGCTCGGGGACAGTTAAAGCTGCTGTAAGCGTTGATGTCTTTTTAGCTATCTTGCTCTCTGTTTTGCAGTTAGCTCGGCAGCTCTGTCTGCCTCTTTCTTTTCTTCAAGTGTTTGATATTATAAGCCGTCACCAGGGGTGCTGGAATTAGCTTTTCCTGTTCCACCATTGCTGCTGTATGTATCAGAGCAGGAGGATCCTGAATACTCCAGTCTGGCAGCCATATTCAGGAAGTTCTGGAACTTCCCTTTTTGGTTTCTAAGCAAGACCATGGGTAACTGTGCCAGGTGCTTTTACAGTTTATCTTAGTTAAACATCAGCCTCTCTCAGATCTGCCCTGGCCAATTTATCACTCACAGGCAGGGAGCAGACGGACAGGTTGTCCTCACACCGTGTGGACTTGTCACACTATCTTATTGTTAGTGAGTGTGAGTGAAACTGAACTGGGGGGAAATAATTTTAATGACACATCGGCACTCATCACTGCCACTTATGAAGTGGTTAATTAACAGGTTAGATCAGGTCGGATGAGGAGGCAGCTTTGAACTAAAAAGACTAATCTGGTGTCCTTTGTCAGTGACTCATAGCTCAGGTACTTATCATGAGTTCAGTGGGTGTGAGACGTTTGGGCATGACTGATCTAAATCTAAAAAGCAGTTTTTAACATGATGCATTTTTCATATTATCACTGATTAAACTCCAGAAACGTACATACAAGGCATTCTCTGTTTTCCCCCTGAAGCCCATAAACTTTGACTGTTACTGGGTGCTTGTAGTGTTATTTTTCAGAGAACGTTTCCAGGTTACATATTCAGAGATTAGACATTGCGCAACAGCTTTGCTGTCAACCATCTCACAACTGAAGAATGAGAAAATCCTGTTTTTTATTAATGTTTTGTGATAACAGTTACCAAGAGGAATGAAACCAGTATCTACAAGGACGGAGTTTTAGGGAGCTACACAGAAACTCATTTATTGAACACTGCCTGCAGCTACACAAGTGAGGGCTTGTACAGTTTCTACAGTAGGAAACAAAGTAAACAATGGCTTTATACTACACACACACACACACAGTGTGTCCTGCACTTCATATTATTTGTGGGCACAGTGGTGCACACAATGTTCTCTTTACCGCTAAGGGCTGTTATCACATTTGTTTGACTAATGGACGAACATTTCTATAGTGATTTTCCAGTCTACTGACCGCTCAAAGCACTTTACAACACTTTCACATGCACACACTGATGGCAGAGGCTGCCATGCAAGGTCCCCACCTGCTCATCAGGAGCAATTTGGGGTTCAGTGTCTTGCTCAAGGATACTTAGACAAGGGGAATCGGACCAGTGACCTTCCAATTACTGCATTACTCCTGAGTCACAGCTGTCCCAATGTCAGTCAAATCTCATGTTTTATTGTGCGGTAGGGATGTCGGAAGGGGCAAAAAAACTATTTAATAGGATTTAACTTTTAACTTGTTAACTTTAACTTTCAATCTATGTGCACCAATGGAGAGACAGACAGTAACAGCTCTTCGTTTTTCTGCTGAAGTAAAAAAAAAAAATGAAGGTGAACTGCTTCAGAGTAAAGAATAAATAAAGGAATACATAACTTGACTGTCCACAAAAAAGGTTCGAGAGTCCAGACCCAGCTGTGAAGAGGTGTTTCAATCTTATACACTGCTGCTACCTGCTGGTAGAACCTCATAACTACAAATCATGGAAACAAAGAGCTTGTAAAAGATCCTTCAACACTAGATGGCGCCAGAGGGCCAGACACAAAAACCCACCAGCTCCAAAACACTAGCAATCACTTAAAATGGAGCTTGAACAGGATGATGCAAGAGAGGCTGAAAGTTTGGTTAAAGCAGTCAGCAGAGAGCTCATTTCATGGTGCGTGAAGCCTCACATGATCAGTCCAATGAAAAGCTGTTTGGAGATGGATTAAAAACCAGTTCATACCCCCCAAAACAGACTTTTAACTGATTTTTGAAGTGGAGGGTGCTCTGTTTTTTATTTTCAATTTGACCTCTCATCATTTAGGTTCTATCTTCCATCCTCCTGCCTTTTTTATAGTTCAGCTCCATTGGATCAGAAAAAGAAAGAAAAGGGATAGAAAGAAATTAATAATAATCATAATAACAATAACGACAACAACAACAATAATAATGATGATCTAGTCGCATGAAACTTAAATGCTACTTTGCTGTAAGAGTGGCTCATTTTTCTTGATTTTTTTTTTTTATTAATGATGGACTAAACATGACTAGGGTAAGATACCTCCTTAAAAATGATGGCAGACAGCCATACAGCAGGCAACAGATACATGCTATCTGCCCGATACAGTGAAAACTGGAATTCATCCATGACAAAGACAGTGCCTGAGCCTTTTCATGCAGATGAGCTTCCTTAAGATGGTTTCTTACAGTTGGCGCAGAAATGATTTTCTGTCCAGTTGGCTGGTCTCAGACCATCTTGCAGATGAACATGCCAGATGTGGAGGTCATGGGTTGATGTGGTTACATGTCGTCTGCAGTTGTGAGGCCAGTTAGATATACTGCCAAAATCTTAGAAATGACACTGATGATGCTCTGGTGGACTTCTTTATTACTTTATTCATATTTTATATTGCTAATGCATTTCATCAAATGGTGACAATATGTTCCAAGTTCATTGGTAAAATGTAACTCAAGTGTTTAGAAAAGTTATTCTACTCCACTACAGTTCAGAGGGAAATATTGTAATTTTACTTTTTTTACTACATATATTTTTTGGCTGCTGTAGTTGCTTATTACTTTGCTTACTACATAAAAAAAAACTTGCATGTATGATGCTATAAAATACAACACATTGTTAGAGACTAGTGGTTTCCAAACCTTTTTGGCTTGTGACTCCTGACAACAAAACCGTGTCTGGTCCCCTTGTCATATTTCAGATGTCTATGAGTGGTTAGCAGGCCCACCAACCAGACATTTCCCCTTAACTTCTCACATGGTCTCATTTATATTACTGTTTGATGCCCAAAGAGGTTAAACTATTTAGTATTAATTATCATTAAATTGGGTTTGCCACCAACACAAAGCGTTAGTTAGATTTAGGAACGAGACTCAAAAAGCAACTTTCTTAAAAAGTGGATCTTTAAAGGGTTGGTAAGTTGTTCTAGAAGCATCTTTTGTGGTGTTTGTAGAAAACCTCTTCACATCAATAAATCAAATGTTGCAGACCATCCAATCGTATCCTTGGGCCTGTATGAAATAACTGGATAGGCTGTCCGTCTATGCTCACAGTACACAGCCTCTAGCCTGTTGTTCAGCAGCTAACACAGTTACACAAAGTACACAGCCTCTGAGCCTGTCATTCAGCAGCTAACAGTTACACAAAGCACACAGCCTCTGAGCCAGAGAACAGAGGCGCTGCAGCAGCAACAGACACATTCAGCGGCTAACATTAGCACAAAGTACAGACCTACAGCAGTAAGGAGTAACTGTCACGCCTGGCAGCCTTTCCAAACTTAGTTGTGTTCGTGATGGGTATGTTGCTTGTGTTTGTATGATTGAGGTATTGAACAGAGTTGTTGATTTATGTATTTATTAGACTAAAAAGGCAAAGAGACCTGGTTGAACTTAGCAAAATTGTTGCTAACACATATCTCCCAGCTGGCCAGTGAGAGATACGGGGCTTTCTGTGCCGTCAGATGTGTGTTCATGTGTTTCTGTGGCTCTGAAGGGAGGAGGGTCCGTGTATCATCTGATCATTCAATTATTTCATTTAATCTGGCAAATGAAAAACGAAAATACAAGTCAATATTTTGTTTTTCTGTATGCACCAAACATTGAAAACTGGTGTTTGTTTTCCTATTATCAGCCCAAAACGGAAAATATAATAAACAAGGAAACCAAAACGAAATAATAAACCTGATTGACATTTTCCATTATTGTTATTCCATTTCCCACGGTACATTTCCGTGTATCTTTTGGTCATTCGATTTTCCTTTCAGAAACGGGTATTAAAAAAAAAAAAAAATAGTGGTTATTTGTGGTGATTTTCGTTTTAAAATACAAAAATTAAAATGAAATACAAGGCGTTTTTCTTTTTCATGGTCAAAAAGGGATGAGCAAAATTTAAAAAATGATTCGATTTTCATTTTCTATTTCATATAACAAAAAATAAAATCACTAGAAAACAGAAACGGAAAAAAAGGCCTGTTTTTTCATATTCTGAGACCGGATGTTGTCATTTACAGGACGGTGTTGTGTAGAAGAAACAGTAGACGGGTAATCTACTGTGACACATGGACATGGAGCAGTACGTCGTTTTCCGAAACAATAAAAGAGTGTGTCTCAGGGAAGAAGACAAGACTGCAGAAAAACTTAGTCGCATATTTCAGGTAAAAAAACAAAAAAGCTCTGCTCCAGGGCGTCAGTCTGTGATGCTAGCCTGTTAGCCTGTTAGCCTAACGTTAACCCTTTAGTGGAGCTCGTTCGATAGAAGTCCCTCGTCGTGGGCGATTATCACTTAAATACTGTAGATATGTAACTAACGCCATTTAGACATTTAGCATTTGGAGAATTTTCTCTCTCAGTATTCACTGAAGAATATTCATTGAGAAAGGTTTGTAACGTTAAGTGAACACTTTGTTGACAGGTCTCAACTCGTACTCTGTACTTGACTAACGATGCAAATGTGGCCCTGTTTCCAGGACCATCTGGAGTGTTCAGCTCATTCGACCTTACTGCAAGAGCCCATTATGAGGTTAACGGTAAGGAGGAGGACACATCATCTGCTTCAAATAACAGGGGCCAATCTTTTGCATTCACCATTGCTAGGATTATGAATTCCCTGTGTGTCATAGCAATTATTTTAATATGATATTCTTCCAGATCAGTGTACCTTGCTGAGGTGGTTGGTGGGAGGTTGAGTCCCAGCAGAATGGTGGTGGTCCGGTTTTTAGAATGTGAGGCTACCCTTCAGGGGATTATCGGAAAAGTGCAAGATGCCATTGGAAGTCATGACCCCATGGTATTGACTGATGCACAGAGTAATGCAATTTTGGAGTCCAAAGGAACAACAGGTGGGTAACATTAATTTTGTTTTACTTTTAAGTCTTTACTTTGATTGAAAATTAGATGGCACATGATTACTCATGACTGAACCAACCACTTAAGTTGTAATGGTTTTTCCTAGTTTCCACCTCCACTCCAAAGGGTCACACTACTGGAAACAAAATGCGCAAAAGATTCTTGCTGTACAAGAACGGGACTTCCTGGAGTTGCATGGCAAAAAAAGGAGGAGACTGAGGTAATCTTCAGCAATCATATTACTGTTATTTGTCCAAACGTTGAAATGCATTGTGTTTTTTTTACTTAGACGTATCCTTACCTTTGCTGTTCAGACTATTAAAAAAAACTTTTTTTCAAATCAGCACCTGTTTGCCTACCCTTTGGACATTACTGCTTCTGTATATACAGTGGCTTCTATAATGTTTGGGACAAAGATTTATTTGGCTCTCAGATACCCTGAGAGCCTGTCAACTTTAAAAAACATATTCCCATAATCAGGGATAGAAATTGAGCTCGCGCCCACCCCCTTTGCTGTTTTGTTGTGTGTGAGACAAGTGTCTTGTTTTGAATGAATGAATTTCATAAGAAGCTTCCCTGACTTGGCCAAGTTACATTCATAAATAAAAACCCTTGCTTTTGTTATTTTGTTGTTTTTTTCCTCCCCTTTTCTAATCATTCAAACAAAAGGTTAGGCTTCCTCCCCACCACCGCTACCAAAATTGCTAAAACACAACCAGTACATATTATGTTTTTTCCTTGTAACAGCCGAAAAGATGAAGAAGCTGCAGGCATTGGAGAGGTCACTGAGAAAGTAGAAGAGCTTGTACTGGCATCACAGAGCCTACCAGATGTCACTGCAGCAATCAGAGAGCTCACCAATGTGGCTGCCACTCAAAGAGTCATACTGAGTCCTTCCCAGCTACAGACCATCAAGCAAGGGTTCTGCTGTGTTGTTTGTATGAGTAAGTATGCAATAGATAGTAATTGTCCCACATGTAAAATAATTTTGGATCCATTTTATTTGGTGTGTGCCAGAATTTGAGATTTCCAAATACACATACATTTTTACATTCTCTAACCAAGGTCAGCTGTGTCTCATCCACAACAATTAATTACATGTACTGATGCAAACCTTTGTGTAATAGCCAATGGTGTAATGATTCAATAAAAAATAAATGTTTAAAAGCATTAAAGTTGTAAACTTGTTTAGTAAAAAGAACACCATCATCCAATACATCAAGAACACTTTAAGGACAGATGGGGATACACACACACAGAATGACAAGTTTTTCTCATTTTGTTTTTTAGAGTTCATCGAGGAGCCAGTCTTCACACAGTGTTGCCAAAGCATTATTGGCTGCAAAATGTGTGGAACAGTGGCAGGAGACCTCTGTGCACTGTGCAAAATGTAGAGATAACACAGCAGGCAACGACATATTTGAAGTTAATGGTCTGTCAGAGGCATTTTCTGTTCTGAGATCCCTTTTTGAAGAGGAGTAAGATTTTGCACTTTTATACTCACAAATATGCATATTGTGTTTGCGTTTGTTTGTCAATTCAAAAATGTGGGTCAGAGTTCTTGTTCTATTGATGTGAATTTCTTAAAATGTTTGGGCTAGGTGATGTCATATTGGGGTGAAGAAGGAAGTTGAAAATGTGACCACTGTTCTTATTGACATCACTGTTTAGTTATATTAACATTTGTCTTTACCAAACACCCATTGCCACCAACTTATAGTTCTTGTTACTCATTTACATTCTGTAAGTTCAAACAGAGCAAATGGCCTTTCACACATTGCGCTGAGTTGTGGTTATGAGGTAGAGCAATGCCTCTTTGGAGCAAAGTCGTTGTTCACTGCTCTAGAGAACAAGTCTGAAATGTCTGAATATTTCTCTGCAAACTGATTCTCGTCCTGTTCACTTGAAAATGGATCAACTCCAAAAGCAGAATGTGTTGTCAGCAGTGTTGGGGAAGTTACTTTTAAAAAGTAGTGTTTGCTCGTTACTCGTTACTTCTTAAAAAAGTAATCCCTTACTTTACTTAGTTACCCTCTATGGAAAGTAGTTACTCATTACTTTTACGTTACTTTTATGGTGCTCGACTTTGGGCAGAACCCCATCTCATTTCCTAAATGTGTATAGGCCTACATAAAGTTCTACTATGGAGGACATAACAGGTATTTCTTTTGTGCTCTTTATTATGAAAAATGTCACAGAGCACTTGACCCTAACCCTTTGACGATGAACAAAGCGACAAGTTTATCCAACTCTTGTTTAGATACCTGTTGAAAATGAAGTTTTAGCTGCTTATGTGGCCTTGGACTCAACATATCATCATTTCTCTGGGGATCTTGAGCGACAAGCTTCATGTTAGCATGTTTTGCTTTCAAATGCTTGGTGAGGTTGGCTGTTGAGTTTACGGCAGTGGACAAAAGTTGCTGGCCAGGGCACAGTGTACACCTCACACTCAAATTCTTCCCCTTATTTTCAATCAGTTCGAAATAATGGGAATACCTCCATCCCTCAAAAGTCACCGTTGGTTGTTGTGGTTGCTCCGCCGCGCTTGCCATGATGACTGACTGCTCTCTGCATGCTATTGCTAGTACCAGCCTCAGTGTGGAATGAGAGCCCGCGACTATTGCGCAAGCGCGCAGCTGAGGCAGTGTCGCTGTCAAATCTGTCCCTGGGAAAAGTAACGTTGTGCCCAACTGAAAAAGGAACTATGTTTCGTTACCATATTTTCAGTAGTAACGCATTACACTACTTTTTACCCGAAAAAAGTAGTTACGTTACTGTAACTGTTACTGTACATTTGGTATACCTTTACCTGTAAAATAAAGAACATACTGTTGGTCTCAAAACTTGTGAATGCCCGTTGTAATTATTTTAATCTTCGCAACACTGGTTTATATCACCTGGAATTCAGTGAGCATTCCATGCGTCCACCATCCTTGTAAGACCAATCTGGCACAACTGGCCAGTCAGGTTGGACACACAGTATCTCACAAGGTTGTTGTCCATGTCTAGTTCCTCTTGATCCACCAACTGCAGAAGGGCTGTCTTCAGTGGATAATTGACATGATTGTTGACCTCAGGCCAGACTCGTTCAACTATATGGTTCTGAAATTGCGACAAAGATTTGTCATAAGTCAATTCGTTCTGGTGGGTTAATGAAAAATATATATGTTACGATCCATTAAGGAAAAATGCAGAATTCAAAGTAAATCTTTAAATTTACCAACTCAGCAGTCATTATGCATATTTACCAGGAAATCTGCATATTGACCACCTAAATGGGTGTTATGCGCATTGCCCGCCTAACTAGTAAATTGAGTTTTACCAGGAATTCTGCTTAAGGACCATTTTCCCAAACGGACTGTAACAAAAACAATGCTCATCATGTAACTACAATATAAAGTTTGAATAAACTCCAGTGTGCTTCCACAGTTGTTTAATGTTGAGCTGTAACCAGATTAAAAAAAGAAAGCTGTTCTTGGCCAAGGTTAATGTTATGTTTATTGACATGTTTACCCTAACATTTAGAAAACCTAGCAATAGTAAAGAAAATGTATATAATGTATCCAAGAAAACAGTATGCTGCTGAAGCAAACCCAATAAAAGTAATAATAATAAAAGCAGGCATACAACAAGTACTGTGTTACTGAAGCAACCACACAAACTATTGAACTGTACCCTTGTGGATAAAGTCTGTAAATAAGGCCTTCTCTCCTGATTATGGCGATGAGATGACAGCTGCTCCTGCATGAAGAGCGTCAAATAAAACTCCTTGCCATGATCTACTCGCACCTGGTCCCACATACCATAGGCAAGTACTGCAGGCCTACTGGATGAAAGAGTCAGTTTTAATTTGTGCAAAACTTTTCAAACTTAACCGTTCCAAATCAGTTATTCTCAGTATAATATGGTTCATAAAAATGTAGATGTCCAGCAATTATCATTTAGTCACATTCTATTAGGAAGGCAGTAGCCATGTGTATGCAATATGTACAACTATTTCAAAGGTTTAAGGGATAGTCTGGTATTTATTTGGGAACAATATATGTTGTTATTTTGCCTCTCTTTTTTCTCCAATGTCTGAAAGGCATAATATAAATTGATAGGTGGTTTCAGGTCAATGAATAAAAAATAATGTCTGCAAATGACCATCGCAAAATAAATCCTTTTACTGTAAAGCAGCCTTTAAAACCAGAAAGAGACTACACTTATGTCATATCATGGTTATTATGATATCCAAAATCCCAGACCATATCTAGTCTCATATCACAATGTTGATATAATATTGATATATTGGCCAACAAACACTGTCTTGAAGAAATGACAGATTATCCCTTTAGTGTCCACAACAAAACATAGGCTATTACCTGAAAACATCTTCATAGATGGCAAGGTTGTTTTTTATAGGCATTGTAGAATGAGCAACAGCCTTTTTGCTGAAGCCATCAATGGCTAAAACATGGGTGACCCCAAACATAGCCAGTTTTTCATTTTGGTCCATATGAACCTTGTGACCCATGTAGTCAGCTTGATATGGTATGGGGTTGAGATTGCGGGCACCCTAAAAGAGAGAGGAAAACAATGTAAATATTTAATTGTATACAAAATCCCATTAGTCCTATATACACTGCATTGGTTGCAGGTTTTCTAAATGTGACAATGCCTAATTGTATTGTCCCTCTCAAATAAATGAATAAAATAAAAATAATGGCATTTTGTCTGGTTATACTATTATAGTTTAGAGACAGTAACATACCTGACGTCTTGCTTCATGGTAAGGCTGATGCATAGTTCTGAGCACTGATCCAATTTGTGTCTCTGCAGCATGCACTCCTTTCATGGCGAGATACCCCTTTATCATCCTTCTTCCATATGAAGGTCCCGTCTAGAAAATAACAAATTAACATGATTTCCATATTCCAAAATCATATCAGGTGATATATGTTTATCATGAAATTAATGCAGTGTGTGTGCATGTGGGTGTTTGTGTTATGGGATTTGTCAGTGCTGTGAGGTTTATGTTTACTGTGATTACTTACAAATAGCCTATGGTAGGCTGAGGCTATTTATTTCTATTTATTTACTATTTGTTATTTATAATCATGATAAACTGGCATAAAAAAATGCCAGTTGAACTTGCTAAGAGATCCCTTTAGAGATGCGGGACATAGACATCTATGCATGTACTCTCTCTCTCTCTCACACACACACACACACACACACACACACACACACACACACACACACACATACACACAAGTAGCAAAAGGGGAGATAGCAGGTTCATACCTCAGTTATAGCTTTTGCCACCTCTAACTCCAAATGTGCGTCGGGGAGTCCCATCAAGCTTGAGCCATTTTCAGCACAAAATCTTCTCACATTTCTTGCAGAAAATCCTCTTGTGCCCCCACTTTCCTGTGATATGCGCACAGACATTTCTGTGGATGACAGGCCTTGTTTCGCCATGTCCAAAATCACATCAGGGTAGGATTCCAAAGCCATTTTAGCCTGGCAACACTGGCACACTGGCAATTTTACATTTGGTGCTGGCGCTCTTGCCTTGTAAATGACAACATCCAGTCTCAGAATATGAAAAAAACAGGCCTTTTTTTCCGTTTCTGTTTTCTAGTGATTTTATTTTTTGTTATATGAAATAGAAAATTGAAAATCGAATCATTTTTAAAATTTTGCCCATCCTTTTTGACCATGAAAAAGACAAAACGCCTTGTATTTCAATTTTAAATTTTGTATTTTAAAACGAAAATCAAATAACCACTCATTTTTTGTTTTGTAATACTCATTTCTGAAAGGAAAATCGAATGACCAAAAGATACACGGACCCACGGTCCGCACATGCACACTGTATAGTCTGGTATCTCTGGTCACTAAATCATCTTCATCTTCATCTTCATCTTCATCTTCATCTGCTTTGTCCGGGGTCGGGTCATGGTGGCAGCAGGCTCAGTAGGGGGGCTCCAGACCTCCTTCTCCCCAGCAACACTTTCCAGCTCCTCCCAGGAGGATTCGGAGGCGTTCCCAGGCCAGATGAGATATATAATCTCTCCAGCGGGGTTCTGGTCTGCCCGGGGTCTCCTCCCAGTTGGACGTGCCCCGGAAAACCTCCATAGGGAGGCGCCCAGGAGGCATCCTGATCAGATGCCCGAACCACCTCAACTGGCTCCTCTCGACACGAAGGAGCAGCGGCTCTACTCCGAGCTCCCTCCAGATGTCTGAGCTCCTCACCCTATCCCTAAGGCTGAGCCCAGCCACCCTACGGAGGAAAATCATTTCAGCCACTTGTATCCACGATCTTGTTCTTTCGGTCACTACCCACAGCTCGTGGCCATAGGTGAGGGTTGGAACATAGATGGACCGGTAAATCGAGAGCTTCGCCTTGTGGCTCAGCTCCCTCTTCACCACGACGTCCTGGGTACATACGTCCGCAATACTGCAGATGCCGCACCAAGTTGTCTGTCCACCTCATGCATCCATTCTCCCATCACTCTTGAACAAGACCCCCGAGATACTTAAACTCCTTCGCTTGGGTCAGGAGCTCACTCCCCAACTGGAGGGGGGCAATCCACCGTTTTCCGGCAGAGAACCATGGCCTCAGACTTAGAGGTGCTGACCCTCATCCCGACCGCTTCACACTCAGCTGCAAACCGCCCCCAATGCCTGCTGGAGGTCACGGGCTGAGGAAGCCAACAGAACCAGGTCATCTGCAAAAAGCAAAGATGCAATTCTGAGGGTTCCCATACCAGACACTCTCCTCACCACGGCTGCGCCTTGAGATCCTGTCCATGAATATCACAAACAGGATCGGAGACAAGGGGCAGCCCTGGCGGAGTCCAACACCCACTGGAAACGTATTCGACTTTGTGCCGAGTATACGGACACAACTCTCACTTTGGTCGTACAAGGACCGGATAGCTCATACCAACGGCCCCGGTACCCTATACTCCCTCAGTACCCCCCACAGTACTCCCCCGGGGGACCCGGTCGTAGGCCTTCTCCATGTCTACAGAACACATGAAGACTGGATGGGCAAACTCCCATGACCCCCCCCAGCAAGCCTGCAAGGGTAAAGAGCTGATCCACTGTTCCGCGGCCCTCCGGTCCCCCCTTTTTGAAAATAGGGACCACCACCCCGGTCTGCCACTCCAGAGGTACCGTCCCTGACCTCCACGCGACACTGAAAAGACGTGTCAGCCATGACAGCCCAACAATGTCCAGAGCCTTCAGCATCTCGGGGCGAATCTCATCCACCCCTGGCGCCTTGCCACTGGGGAGCTTCTTGACTACCTCAGTGACCTCTGCCAGGAATATGGACGAGTCTTCCCCCGAGTTTTCAAGCTCTGCCTCAGTTTCAGAGGACGTGTTAGCCGGTTCAGGAGGTCCTCAAAGTGTTCCTTCCACCGCCCGACGATATTCCCAGTCCAGTTCAGCAGGTCCCCTCCCCAACTGAAAACAGCCTGGGCTGAGGCCCACTTCCCTTTTCTGAGTCGCCGAATGGTTTGCCAGAACTTCCTTGAGGCCGACCGAAAGTCCTTCTCCATAGCCTCACCAAACTCCTACCACACCCGGGTTTTTGCTTCGGTGACCGCCGAAGCTGCAACCCTCCTGGCCTCCCGGTACCAGTCTGCTGTTTCAGGAGACCCCTGGGCCAGCCAAGCCCGAAAGGCCTCCTTCTTCAGCTTGACGGCTTCCTTCACCGCTGGTGAAGGAAGGGATGAGCGAAAAGTTCTTCCAGAGGTGGGAGTTGAAGACCTGATGGACCGGGGCCTCCACCAGACGTTCCCAGTTCACCCTCACTACTCGTTTGGGTTTCCCAGGTCTGTCCGGCAGCCTCCCCCGCCACCTGATCCAACTTACCACCAGGTGGTGATCAGTTGACAACTCCGCTCCTCTCTTCACCTGAGTGTCCAAGACATATGGCCGCAGGTCCGATGATACCACCACAAAGTCTATCATCGACCTTTGGCCTGAGGTGGCCTGGTACCAGGTACACTTATGAGCCACCCTTTGCTCGAACATGGTGTTCGTTATGGCCAATCCATGACTAGCACAGAAGTCCAATAACAAAACCCCCTTCGGGTTCAGATCGGGCAGGCCGCTCCTCCCATTCACCCCCCTCCAAGTTTCCCCATCGTCACCCACATGAGCGTTAAAGTCCCCCAGAAGAACTATGGAGTCCCCAGGTGGAGCCCCTTCCAGGACCCCACCCAAGTAATCCAAGAAGGCCAGGTATTCTGAGCTGCTGTTCGGTGCATACGCACAAACAACAGTCAGAGCCTTCCCCCTAGCAACCTGCAGTCACATGGAGGCGACCCTCTCTTCCCTCGGGGAGAACTCCAACACAGCAGCGCTCAGCCGGGAGCTTGTGAGTATGGGTTGCTAAAATATTTCAGGTAGTATGGTCTTCAAACATTGCTTAATGTTTACACACAATAATATGTAACATTAGCCAGCTAACTAATGCTAGTTTGCTAGCATTAAGTTTTACATTTACAGAATGTGTGACATTGGGTGAGCTTAGACAGCTAGTTAAGTGCAAAGTTATGGGATACGAACAGCCTCCCATCTCCTCCCTTAACTCCATTCAACCAAGTTTATTAGGTCCACCAAGATAAATCTAATTCTGTCTAATGCAACAGTCCTTCTATAATTCATACCTTCATATAGGTTATTATGTTCAGTTTGTGTTGAAACTGTTTTAGAGAGGTGTACAGGGAAAAATTACTGGAGCACACTGACTTGTGTTTTAGAGAGGTATAGATATGGTCATTTTTTAGGTTGCTGTTAGTGGTGCTGTTGAACTGTGTTGTGTACTGACAGGTGTTTCTATTATTTTGTCCACCCCATTTATATCAGTGGCTAGGCTCAATGACAGAAACACCTCTGTATAATGCAGTACAGTTCATTATCACCATAAACTGCATCCTCCAAAGTGATCGAATACAGTTAAAACAATGCTAATCTTTGAACAAAAACTAAACATTATTATTATTATTACATTATTATATATACTTTTACATTATAACTAGTCATGATTTATTGCAGGACTGTCGTATTGGATCACATTAATTTTAGCTAGGTGAACCTAATAAACTGGCTGCTGACTGTAGTGCTGTACCTATGTTTATAAGAGAATAATGGATACAGTAAATTCTATTACCCAGGTTTTGCCTACTTAAGAAAACTGTTTACTGTTACTGTTTTTAAGGTAACCAGCCAGAGTCTGTACCTCACTGGTGACACTAATGTGGCAGTGTTCCCCAGAGCGGATGGCTACTTCAGTTCCTGAACTGTTAACGTCGCTGCCTCGGGGCCACCTCCTACTCCTTCCTCCAGCAGCCAGTTTCGCTTCCCCAGGTCGGCTAGCTCATCAAGTCCCTCAATGCCACCCAAGGCCCAATCCCTGAAATACTTTACAAGGTAAGCTAATTTTCTTTTTAAATTTCTATGCCCCTGTCAATAGAAGGTAAATGTTTTATATACTCTTGTATGTTCATCATTATGAATGACCCTAAATGTAGTTGTTCTGAATTCCAGGACTGTCAGCCTGGGTGAATTTCAGAGTGGAAAACTTCCTCCTGCTCAGATTCACTGAGCAGGAGACCAGTGTCCCATCCATGATTGCCAAAGTAAATGAGGCCTTAGGAAACAACGAACCACTCATCCTGACAGACCACAATGGAGTAGAAATTTTGGACTCAGAAGGAACAAGAGGTGCGTCATTTGAGCAACTTTATTTACCTTGTCAGTTTTCTTGAAGATTTACTTTGACAGTGGCAAGAACGTTAATGTTGCTTCACAATTAGGTATCAAATATATTGTGGGCTTTGAATTGCTGCATCGACATTTATGAAGTCAAACTGCAGCCATAAACAATGTCAAACTTTTACTGCCATTTCAGATCAAACTAAATTAATATGCATTCACGTCAGTCTCAAGAATTAGCCCTTATTCATACATTATACATTTTCTACTCATTTAGGCTCCTTTTACTGGAAGCAGAATTCTCGAAAAATCATGGCTGTACCAGAGGCTGACTTCCAAGCTGTGCAACAAAAGAAGCGGAGAATCTCATAAGTTGGATTGCTAGTGGCTTGTTACAACTCCTCAATTTTTCTTCCTGACATCAGTCACTGTAAAAGGCTAAGCATGGCCTCAAATGGTATAGGTAAATAGGTTGTTTTTTACTGGCATAGTTGCATTTGCAACAATTTTTTTGCTTGGACTTTGATTATGATTACATTAACTGATAGACTTTGCTACGCATGAATTAGTTTGACAGATCAATGGAAGTTGCAATGGTAGAGTTATTTCATTTAGAATGCTGGATTTGGAATATTATGACTGTAACACTGGCAACAGGACTAACAAGTGGAACAGGACTAAACAAATGGTTACAATGATTGCATGATTACTGGTTAGGATTTTGTTGAGCCAAGTAGGTTATAACATGTATATTTTGCATGTTTTTCAGTTGACGAGATGATAACGGCCTCGATGCAGTGTATGATACAATTGAAGAAGTGGTCCTGGCAGCACAAGGACGTCAGGAGGTGTCAACTACAATCAGGGAGCTGACACAGTTGGCCAGTTCCAACCGCAGAACAACAGTGTCCCTGACAGAGGCCGAAGCAGCAGCTGTTAAAGATGCCTTTGCCTGTATTGTCTACAAGGGTAAATAAAAAAAAACGTTTTTTCTTCTATAGGCAGATGTCAGTGCAATTTATGTACCCATGTCCATGAAGAAAATGGCCCCCGACACCATAAATAATGTAACCACTTATGCAATTACTGTATTTTTTTACAAGTGTTTTCTGAATCAAATTTGCAGGTCCAGTGGTTGAGCCCATGGTTTCATCATGTTGCCATAGCCTTGTTTGCTGCAGGAGCTGCACCGAACAGTGGCAGCAAAATTCTGCACTTTGCCCAAAATGTCGGGCAGATGAATTTGATGTCAACACACAAAAACTCACCGGCCTCTCTGATGCATTGGCTGCACTGGGAAACATACTCTGGCAGTAATAATGTACAGTATGTAGTTGTGCTGTTCTTCATTGTTCACTTTTTTTCTACTTGAATAATGTTTTAACGTATGCATTCAAAGCACTTTTGACTTTTAAAGATGTTTGTGCATCTTCATATTGTGTTATTTTGTTTTGATAAAATCATCTTTCAGTGCTGTAAGAGCCAAACTACCTCATATTTGCACTATTTTATGTTGTATATTACTGTTTTACGAATACAAACATTGGGAATTTTATACAGTAAGACTCCGTTATGTTGCTGTTCTGTTCTTTGCTGTAAGAGCCAAAACTACCTCATATTTGCAGTATTTTATGTTATATATTTTCTTACTGTTTTACAAATACAAACATTGGGAATTTTATACAGTAAGGACTCAGTTATGTTGCTGTGCTGTTCTTTGTGTTCCAGCTGAGTCTCTCTAAATAAAACAGTTCAAAGAAATACAACTTTATTTGCCAAATTATTCAACTGACAACTTAGGGGCATGGCAAATTTGTAACATATTAATCAATAACCACATTCAAGTTTTTCAATAAGTAAATAATAGACCAATGGGCTGCTTATCCAGCTACTCAGGAACACCACAGGCTGTGAGAAAGCACAACTAAAACAGTTTATTTTTTCAGACATCTCTTGCAGTCACATACATTAGGCAGATTAAAGCATCTTGGAAAGGAGTATAGTCATTGTTTACCACATGATTAAAAAGAAGAGAGATGTCAGGATAGTTCTCTGAAAAGCTCTGTTCTGCATGGCATTTGTCCTCTTCAGATGAAAATGGATCAGCTCCAAAAGCAGACTCCC
Organism: Pagrus major; assembly: GCF_040436345.1. Classification (NCBI taxonomy): domain Eukaryota; kingdom Metazoa; phylum Chordata; class Actinopteri; order Spariformes; family Sparidae; genus Pagrus; species Pagrus major. The sequence continues at coordinate 30,086,083 of NC_133216.1, read as the reverse complement.
AAGTCAGTGAGGATCCCAAGTCTTGCTCATACATGTTTGCCACAGTAGAAGCACATGGCAGCAGCTCCTCAGAGACTTTAGCTAGGCAGCCGCCTGCTGCCAGTTCATTTGGGTATTCCATGACCTAAGACATGGTATCAAAGCAATACTGGTTAGGTTAGGTTGGATGGATTGGGAATGGAAAAAAATGATCAATATTTCTAAAGTGTTGTAAATTATCAGTTAAGCATACCCTGGATCTTGTGTGCATTCCATGACTGCACCACTCTGTCAAGTCCAATTTGGCTTACTTGACATATCAGATTTGAGATGCAGAATCTTGTGAGGTTGTCCTCCATGTTCACAATCTCTTGGTCCAGCAGGTGCACCAGAGCCTGTTTCAGTGGATAGTTCACGCGGTTGTTCACCTCTGGCCACAACCTCTCCACTAGAAGGTTCTGTTGATCAAAAGTCCAAATGATGTTTTTAGGTGAAAGGGAAATACAACAGCAGAAAATGTAACAATACATTATTGATTTTTTTTTTTATCAGAATCATCCTTATTTTCTAAGTATGTGCCACACATAGGAGTTTGATTCCATTTTTATAGATTTTTAGATGGTGGCGTCTCCACCCCTCGCCTTCCAGCATTGCACACAGCTGCTGAGGGCTGTGTTACTAGCAGGTTGATGCTGCTTTGAATGCTAATAACTGTTTTTTTTTGTGTGTGTTTCTCTGTTTAGTGTTCAAAGGATTATTGAAGGATTCAACTGTGTTGTTGAGGTAGGGTTCCAGTCCCTCTTCAAGCTCAGTTGTGTGTTTTGTTACTAAACTAATAACCTTGTTGGTGAAGGTTGCGCACCTGCCCCCTCTCCCAACTTGGCTTTGTGTTTCAAAGAGTTGGCGTTCCCGTCCCAGCGGCGTCACACTTTGTTTTGTTTTTTTGGCTATCTCTCCACCTGGTTCCAGATGGAGCATGCCTGTGGCAGTTGTATGGCATCCCTGGAGCCTGAGGATGGCCATGACCGGTGTGTGTCCTGTCTTGGCGTGGATCACCTGCGGGAGGCCATCACCAATGAAGCCTGCATAAATTGTAGCATCATGCCGAGGTTAGTAAGGCTGGGCAGGCTGGCCCAAATGGATCCACTATCCTGCCTGCCTTCATTCCAGTCTGAGGGGGTGGATTCCTGTTGGGATGCTGCACAGAAGCGGTTTGCCACACGGGATGGGGATGGTGTCCCCGCAGGAAAACGGTGGAGGAAGGCAGACAACCAGCTCTCCTTTTAAGGTCGACCGTCTGGCTGCTGATATGGAGCAAAAGAAGGCACTTCTTAGCCTGCAGCCTGCTGGTAGGATGACACATGCTGCTGTTGCGGCTACTCAGGGGTCACCGCTGCCAGTGGACGATGCTATCGCCATTGCAGCTTCATCCAGCCAGTTTAATGATTCCCAGGTCGGGTTAACGACTCCGACTGCAGCGGGCTCCTCACATTCTTCAGCCTCGGATTCCCGGCGAGGATCTGATGACTCCTCCATGGGGGCAATCATCCGGGCTGCCCTGGCACACCTGCAGCTTGACGCTCCGAGTCAGGGAAAGGCTCCTAGCACTTTCTACAGGCGCAGCCCCCCACCGGCGAAGACTATGGTGCCGCACTCTCCTGATTTTTTGAAGGAGCTGCATTCCTGCTGGGGAGACATGCGAGCCCTCACCAGGCCAGAGTCGGATGAGCGAGCCTTAGCTGCCATGGAGGGTGCTGAGGCAGTTGGTCTTCTCCACATGCCAGCGGTGGAACCTGCAATTGCTGCCTTGATTGTATCTCCGGATGAGGCAATGAAGTCAGACCCCAGGTGCCCTTCAGTGCTTAAAGCACCACCTCTGGCGGTCATCCGGGACTCATAGAACCGTAGTTACAACTGTAACTTTCGTTTTATAACAACTCGAAAATGTGGCAAGATGTTGTTTTATGTTGCATCATTGTTCTCAGCTCACAGGGGTTTTATAAGAGCTAGAAAATGTTGATGTTTTTGTGACAGGCTTTTCTATGGAACACCACACTGGTTTAAAGTGTATTTGCTGTTGTCATTTTCATGTAGAGTATCCCAAAGCTGGACTCACTGTGTGTGCCTCTGTTCCGTCATTGTTCTCTCTGTATACAAGCAGTACTTGTTTTTCAGCAAAATAAATATTTTGTCCATTTTGTAATATGGACACGATGACAATAAACAAAATGGAACGGCATTGATTTTTTTAATGGTAAAAAATAGACAGTTGATATTTTTATAGTAACATTTTGCTCAAGAGTATACTTCTACCCTATAGTCTTATAGTAGTGACTGCATAATGGCAGAGTCCATAGTTCCACTATGTCTACTTAAACAGAACTTAAAGATCTCCTCCAGACATGTATTAAGACATAATATAAGAAATTAGGAACATCTCTTTGTTACATCAATGAGGTAGATCAAGGCCTCTTTGAATGGAGCATAGTTGTAATTGACAGCATTGTCAAAAACAACTGAAAGGTCGGGGTGATGCTGTGCAAAGAGCTGCTCTGCTCTCACTTTGTCTGCCTCAGACAGAAAGGGGTCACTTCCGAATGAAGATATTCTGGTGAGGGATGATCCCATGTCCCTGTCGTATATGTCAGCTGCAGCTGTGGCATCTGGTAGAAGATCTGTTGTGATCGTTCTTGGTGTTCCAGTCCCTGCCAGGTGATTTGGTATCCCTTTCCCTTTAACAACACAAAAACATGTTGTGATGTTCAAGTGTAAAACACTTCTAGAATCTGTGACAGTGAATAACTTGTATGGGATATGTAACATACCTGGGATCCTGTGAGCATTCCATGACTGCACAAATCTGTTTATACCAATCTGGCACATCTGGCAGGTCAGATTGGATGTGCAGAACCTTGTCAGGCTGTCCTCCATGTTTATTGCTTCCTGATCTTGTAGCTGTACCAGGGCCTCCTTTAGTGGGTAATTCACTCGATTATTGATTTCTGGCCACATCCTTTCCACTATGTGATTCTGTAAAAAAAAAAAGGAAAAAAAGGAAAAGGTGGGTAGAGGTCTGTTAACATAGTAACATAGTAACATAGTGAACTAGAGGAAAGTTAGTGTTTCCCCTAGAATTTTTTTCAGGCCCGGTGGTACGCACCAAAAAAAACCAACCTAATCATGACTGATAATGCACACAAAAAAAGCCTGATCATGACCGATAATGCACCAAAAAAAAAAACTAAATATGACTGATATAATATATTATGACATTATTAAATTGTAATTACTCATTATGTAGTGGAGTAGAAGTATAAAGTAGCAGAAAATGGATATACTCAAGTAAAGTAGGTACCTCAAACTTGTACTTAAGTGCAATACATGGCTTAACCTTCGTATTGTCCTCCCGGGTCAAATTGACCCCATCTGTATTGACTGTTCCTTCTTTCCTCCCTTCCTTCCTTCTGTCCCTCTTTCCTTCCTTCTGTCCTCCCTCCATCCTCCTTCTTTCCTTCCTTCTGTCCCTCTTTCCTCCTTCCTTCCTTCCGCCTCCCTCTATCCTCTTTCTTTCCCCCTTCCTTCTTCCCCTCCATCCCTCTTTCATCTCTCCTTTCTTTCCTTCCTCCCTTCTTTCTTTCCTCCCTCCCTCCATCCTCTCTTCCTTTCCTCCTTTCTTTCCTCCTTCCTTCCTCTCTTCCTTCTTTCCTTTCTTCCTTCCTTCTTTCCTCTGTCCTTTTTTCCTTTCTTCCCTCTTTCCTTCCTTTCTCCCTCCCTCCCTCTGTCCTCCTTCCTTCCTCCCTCCTTTCTTTACACTCTTCCTTCCTCCATCCTTCTTTCCTTCCTTCCTCTTTTCCTTTCTCCCTCCCTCCCTCCTTTCTTTACACCTTTCCTTTCTTCCTCCGTCCTTCCTTCCTTCCTTGACCTGAGTTAATATACTTTGTTACTTTTCACCACTGGTAATGTAGGTGGATGGCTTGCAGATGGTTAACATTACCCTTGTTGACTGAGTTTGGAGGTATGGCTCTCTTTGCTGGTTGTGTCTATATTCTGACAGCCTCTCTTGCATGTACAGGCAGAGGTAAAACTCTTTTCCATGATCCACACGAAGTTGATCCCACATTCCATAATGTGTTACTGCAGGTCTACATGAACAAGTATGAAACACTTAATTATTGGTATTATTACATATATTATTTTATATATTTTCTTTCAAACAGAACATACAGCACTGACCTGCACACTTCTTTGTAGATGGCTAGGTTGTTTTTTACTGGCATAGTTGCATTTGCAACAATTTTCTTGCTATAGCCATCTACAGCAATCACATGAGTCACTCCAAACATGACCAGCTTTTCATTTTGGTCCATGTGTAATTTGTGTCCCATATACTCCACATTATTTGGGATTGGGTTAAAGTTACGGGTACCCTATGCAAGCAAGAAAATATATTAATGACTTTGGTCAGCATTAGATGAAGTCTAGGTATTATTAGGCATACATGTGAATGGCATACACAACCCTAAAATTAAAAAATTTAGGACTACTTAATAACATACTTGACGCCGTTCTTCATGGTAAGGGGCATGGGCTGCTCTCAGAGCTCTTCCAATTCAGATTCCCCTGCATGTATCCCAACTGAGGACAGGCAACCTGTCATCATTTTACGGCCATAAGTAGATCCAGTCTGTTAAAAACACACACACATGCACGCACACACACACACACACACACACACACACACACACACACACACTTGTTTGTCTACATGCTACAGCAAATAGTACATGTTTTTTTTTACTGTCGTTTGTAAATAGTATATAGACCTACCTCATTTACTGCACGAGAGACTGCAATTTCAAGGTCTGAGTCTGAAGTATGTCCTTTTCTCCGCATGTTATGTTTGGCAAGTAGTCTCCAGATACTGATTTCAGAGCTTCCCTGCTGGACACCCATTTCTCGCAACTTTTCTGAGATCTCATGATACGTCACTCCATTCATAAACATGTCATTAATTAGAGACATGTATGGCTCGAGTGAGGCCATTACAACGTGGGACTCCAGTGGTCTACTGGGACTGGACCATAGACTGTACACAGTCAATGGACTGGACCGTGGGACTTTTGGCGCTCAGACCGGTGTGTTGTTGCTCACCATGGATACCGAGCGACTATATATTGTGCATGCGCAAAGCGTGGCCACACAGCAGTAATGTACCGTGGGAAATGGTATAACAATAACGGAAAATGTAAATTAGATTTATTATTTCATTTTGGTTTCCTTGTTTATTATATTTTCAGTTTTAGGCTGAAAATAGGAAAACAAACACCAGTTTTCAATATTTGGTGCATACAGAAAAACAGAAAAACGAAATATTGGCTTGATTTTTCGTTTTTCGTTTGCCAGATTAAATGGAATAATTGAATGATCAGATGATACACGGACCCCAACCCACAGTGTCAGTATTAAAACAAGCTGTATCCATTATTACAGAGTAGAACAAAGGGTTCCAAGAGTGTATAATTAACTTAATGACTGCTCCACTGCTCCTCTCTCATGTGGGGTCCCACAGGGCTCTGTGCTTGGCCCTCTTTTATTTTCTCTCTATCTACTTCCACTTAGTTCCATTCTCAGGAAACATGACATTTCTTTTCACTGTTATGCAGATGACAGTCAGATCTATGTCCCCCTTAAAAAGTCTGACTCCTACTCTGTTAAGCCACTGCGTTTACACGACCTTAAAGCTTCGATGGCTTTAAATTTTCTAAATTCTAATGAAAAAAAGACAGAAGTCATGGTCTTTGGTGGTACTTCTGTGACCCCCCTAGTTGACCTGGGTTCTTTGGCACATTATCACAAGCCAATTGTGAACAATCTGGGGGTAAAAGTGGACGCAGACCTTAAATTTGACAGCCAGATTAAAGCTGTGGTGAAGTCGAGCTTTTTCCAGTTGAGGCAGCTGGCAAAAATTAAACCAGTCCTTCAGAGACAGCACTTTGAGACAGTAATCCACGCCTTTGTGACCACTCGGCTGGATTACTGTAATGCACTTTATATGGGGGTTAGTGGGTCTTCCATTACTTGTCTTCAACTGGTACAAAATGCTGCTGCACGTCTTTTAACTGGCACAAGCAAGTATGAGCACATTTCACCTATTTTAGCTTCACTCCACTGGCTGCCCGTCCATTTAAGGATTCATTTTTAAACTCTGTTATTTGCTTTTAAAGCCTTGAATGGCCTTGCCACACCTTACCTCTCTGAGCTGCTGCACCCCTACACTCCCAGCCGCTCTCTCAGGTCAGCTGACCAGCTGCTCCTGACAGTGCCTAAAGCTAGGCTTAAGCTCAGAGGGGAGCGAGCATTTGCCGTTACAGCTCCAAAACTTTGGAATGGATTGCCGCTGCACATTAGACAGGCCTCCTCACTGTCTCATTTTAAAACTCTTCTTAAAACCCACCTCTTTTCTTTGGCTTTTGACACCATGTAGGGTGTTGAGTTTATGATTTTATGTGTATACGTACATATTTTTATCTTGTGCGGGCAGTGCATTTTATTTATTTTATTTTATTACTTTTATCTTTCTATTGTGTACTTCATCTTTGTATTGTGCTTCTATTGTGTTATCTATTTATTGTGTTTTATCTTGTTGTGCAGCACTTTGGAAAACCTTGTGTTTGTTAAAATCGTGCTATATAAATAAAGTGGATTAGATTGGATTGGATTAATGAGCCTTCACCAATTGTTCACGTTTTCCTCTCTAAAGGACTTCCCTGGCACACTAGTCAGTTGTAAAGTCAAAAATGTATGTAATTTTCTCTTGTCAGTCTGCCAGGTGCTGCAGGCAGAATGCTGAGTATGTTAGTCATGATAAGTGTTCTGCTTTTGTCAACGTGACTGGTCTAACCAAGGTGTTGTCTCTCCCTGAGCAATAATTCCTCATATTTAGGGTGTTGCAGAGCCCACTCTCTGAGGGAGACCGGGTTGCTGATAGTCATTTTCGAATTTTCAATAAAAATATAGAAAATAAGAAAACAAGATTTTTTTTTTAATTCCTTTTGAAGTGTGGAAGTGTTCAAACAACTCTTGGCATTTTCCAACACAACTATCTCTCAGTCTTTCTCTGCAGCTGCCAAAAGTGACCATATATATATATATATATAGAGAGAGAGAGAGAGAGAGAGAGAGAGAGAGAGAGAGTCGAGAAGAGCTCAGTCTGACTGTGGCAGACAAGCCTTTCTCCCTTTTGTCTTTAATAGAGAGCCAAAGTCCCACCCCCTCCGGTGGACCCCATGGGATCTTATTTCGGAAAAACTAGTGAATGGAGAAAGACGAATCAATTTTTTATCCCGTTTGAGTAAAAAAAGTAAACAAATCATCTAGTTTTGTTTTAAACCGATCAGTGAACTACATTGTCCCACTCAACACACGTCACCAACACCAACATGGCCTGTAGAAGGTGGTTACCTATATAACTCCAGTTCAGTCCACAGTTACATTTCAAAATGTCAAAAGCAGGCTGCTTGGAAATTGGTTCCATTTAGGAAGTGTAGATTTAAAGCTGTGGTTTTCAATATTTATATACTGTATATTTAAAAAAAAGGATTGATGACTACATGTACAACCAAGTCCCAGGTGGCCAAAAATGAATGAATTCAAGTTTAAAGGTGCATTGATTGATTTTTGGCCAATTGGATTAGCTTTTTTGCTGTAAAAGGCTGCTCATAGAGTCAGATTCAATGGCCCGTTCTCACTCCCAATGCGTCAAATACATCAGCCTGGTAAGTGACCCTGTGCCTAAGAGTTTAACACTGTAGGTACCCCTCAAGCGTTACTTTTGAAGTAGGTTAAAGAGCGAGAAAAGTCCAAGTCAGGGGGCATTTAGGATGGTTGGTGGGTCATACACTGGACTTTGGAGAGTTTGTGTCCCTTTTGTGACCAAGAGTCAAATGTTCAATGTATGTTATGTAAGTTAACATACGTAAATGATTTACCTACGTTTGTGAGTTACTTATATCACTCATGTTTTGAATTACGTTACAGAAGTTACAAGATTTAACGTAGTTATTTAAACCCAACGTATGTTCTTTTCCTAATTTATCCAACTATTTTTTGTGCCTAAATCTAACCAAACCGTGACAATCTGAATAATAACAGCCCAGGAGTCATGATATGGTAAAGTCTGTGAACAGTTGGTCAGCAAGCTTTATTTTGAAAGTAACACACACTGCATATTACGAATAATTTCTAATGTGACAAAAGAGCCCTTCATGTACAAAACTGATGTTGGAGGGGGTAGGTCCTCTTCATAGACCGAGCTGCCGTATTTGTCAAGTTCGGAGTGAGAACGTGTTTGATTCAAACATACCATAGGTGGTACAGCCAGATTGTGATATAACTTTAACCAGTAGTGCAGGTATATGGCATATAACTACCTATTTTTCAGTCAGCATTATATATACCCATTTCTAAATCCCCTCTGACTTGCCATGACAAAGGTAAACATAATATAATGTTATGGGCTGATGGAATGTGAATACTTTAGAGTGCAGAATCAGGTTACATTGTAAGTACAGATAAGATCCTTTGTCTTCAGCACAGTATGTATGATTTTAGTAGTTAGTAAACCCATAGAAAAGAATACCTTTTGATATATTACAATGAATAATTTGCGGGGATGTTACCGCTTTAACATCCCCGCGACCCTCACGGATAAAGCGGTCAAGAAAATGAACTGAACTGAACAATGAATAATTCTTTGGGATCATTTGGGATACTGTGCTTTTAATACAATACTGTGATTGTTGCCATATATTATTGTCAATTCATTTATTTTTTATTTCTGTCGTTATTATAGTAGCTAACTGATGAAAAAAATATAAGTAGGCCCTACATGTTTTAGGTCATCAATATCTTTGTTATTCATCAATATCCATTTTCCTAAGCTACTGACACAGCTGTGCAGCACGATCTTGGTGCCACTGTTTACATATACTGTTATTGTTATAGCCTAGTTATTGATCTTGGTGTGGACGGCCCCGTACAGTTGCCTGTCTACAGATCACAGCGCCGGAGGTTTGATCCCCGCCTCCTCCAAATGTAGTCTACTTTATTCAGTGCCTTGTTAGATTAGTCAGCTGTGCACACAGTTATTATTACTGTTTTTGTCTGTATTTTCACGTCTCTACTGTACTTGCTATTCAAGCTCACCACAGAGGAGTATTTTAAAAAAAAAAGATAACACAACACCAAATTTGTAGTGTTACAAAGGCTCTTGCTCTCAGTGTGGGGGCTGGATGACCTGTTGTATGATGGCCCATTAAGTGAACAAAAAGGTCCAGTGTAATGCTAATTGAGTATGTAGTCACAGTTGCCCTTTTCACACGGAGACTCCACATTATCGCCGCAGCAAAGGTTCGCCAATTCTCCGCATTTGTTTGTTCACACAGAACCAAGCAGCTCCAGCATGTTGTAACGTGTTTCCCCCGGTGTCCTCCTGTTAATCTAAATATGTGTTATAATGTGTTGTGATTGAGATCCTAACCCACCAAACATCGAGGAAAGTGTCAAAGTTTTGTTTTTGTTCTTAATTACATAAATACGTAATCGCCATCACTAAACAGCAGACCCTGTCTCTCTCACTGGCGGGAAGGGATGCTCTTTACTGAGGGAAAGTTCACTGAAGTCTCAGTCAGGAGGGCTGACCGTCACAGTGATTTTTTTCAAGACAGTAACAACACAATAGTGGAAGGAGACAAGCACAAAAAGTTAAAGTTTTTTGCCGCGGACGGACGCTGTTTTTCGGGCAGAAATGTGACGAAGAGTTGGTAGGACAGACAAGATGAAAGACACACCCCTGATCCAATCAGATGCCAACTCGCCTCCAGTCAGCTGGAGTAGAACAATGTGAGTGTAACCACAGTAATGTCTTTCCACAAAGTCTCTCGAGGAGCCACTGAATCTGGCTGTGAAAATGACGTGCACGTAGAAGTCCAAACACACTTTCAGAGGAGAGGTGACAGACTATAATGGGCTATTTTAACATCTTTAGACTATGAAGGTAACTCAATATGGGGAAGTTTGATACACTGTCAATGTCTCCTACTGTCTACTTTCTTAACAAACCACCCTAAAAGGTGCAGGCACAAACTGTACACCGTGCATGCCATGCACATTCTCAAGCCCTTGCCACCTTTGTCTCCAAGGAATCCATGGAAAACCCTGCATACACTGTAAATCATTGTGGGCTGTTTCAAGTTTATGGTCTAAGTTCAATTGCTGCCTTAAATATTTTAGTTAACTTTATGTAGGTTAAATACTTCATTTAGAATATTCTTTTAAGTTTTCGTTTTCTTGTGAAACACAATTTAAAGTTAACAGAACATGAAAATACATCTTCAGATAACTTAAATTAAGTTATCTGAATTAAGTTGAATCAACGACTTTTCAGTGACTGACAATTATTACAAATAAATTTGACATTGTTTTACATTTGATGATGTCTTTGAGGAGTCAGTTCTTCATTTCACAGAAAGTGTAGCAGCAGTAGCTCCTTTTGAAGTTGACTGTCACAGGATCAGTATAGAGACATTACATGAAGCAACCTGCAGCAGGTTGATCACAAATGCCAAAGTGTGATGCGCTAGAAAACTGAATTCCGTGCTAACCTCTGTCATGGGAAGAATTTGTTTCGTTACTGTAAAAAAAAGCAACCATTTTTTCAATCATGACTTATCTTAAAATACATTACATTACATTCACCTCACTCATCATTTCAAGTCAAAAGACTTCAAGTTAAAATAACTCAGAGGTTCAGAAGCGGTCTGAAAGTAAAAACTAGAAACTGTAAGTTTAATCAGCTTTGTGGGAGCTGAAGCTCATCAAAAGTGTTAACTTGACTCGTGTACATTCACTTGAGCAGGAAAAAACTTCCACAGGACTCCGATGTAAAAAGATAAAATAAAATATATTTATTCCAAGGTTTTGCGGTGTCTAATTACAGGGGTGATCAAAATTAATCTTTCCTAATCAGCAAAAAGTACTATGGTAAGAAGACTGTGTGGCTCGGTCCTCAATTGAGCCTCAACTGCACTAAACACCTCTGTGTGCTCAAGAGACCTACTCTCTTAAGGTGACAGTAACATAAGATGACTCTCCTAACGTAAATCTTAAAATACTGTTTTCCTATACAAAACATCATTCTTACCTAAACGTGAATTAAATCAAATTAATTTAGCTGACCTTTTACATATTTATAATTAACTTATTATTCAATTAAATCAATTATTTATTTCCATTCACGTGAACTTTTAAACAAAATACAAACTGCACTAATTTATTTAACTGAAAGATATAAAACACAATTTGGCTCCCACAAGCTTGACACAAATAAAACTTGTATATTTAAGTTAAGTTAATTAGAAAAGATAAGTTGATAGTTACACAGTTGTGTGTCCTATTTGGAAACCATCCAAATAGGTCGACAGTGCCAAAGAATGTTGCAACTGTTTTTTCAACCATCAGGTCATACCGACTACAGATCACTTGTTGTGTGAAATGTCGTGCTCGTTTGAAATCTGATCTCATCAGTATTCAAAAAGACTGTTCTGTGTGTGAGTTTCACCTTGGTTGCACTTCTGATGTACAGACTGGAGACTGGAACTTTTAAACAAAATACAAACTGCACTTATTTATTTAACTGAAACATATAAAACACAATTTGGCTCCCACAAGCTTGACACAAATAAAACTTGTATATTTAAGTTAAGTTAATTAGAAAAGATAAGTTGATTCCACTAAATTCTGTAATGACTCTTTACAGTGATGTCCTCTGTCCCCACCAATATCAAAACCAAGCCTACGTCCTTGCTTAGGATCACCGAGCTTGATGGCAGTTGTCGAAGTTGTTAACAAGCTACCTTTAAACCTAGAAATAAACACACTTGATACTTACAAATTGGTGCTTTAAGCAGAATTTTGTCGCAGGAGTATGACCGCTGTTGAAAAACAGTACCAAAAAGTCACACTAGAGTAAAGGTAAAGAACTTGACACTTGAATTTGTGGTACTGTGGAACTTTTGAATGGATTGTCATTTAATACCCATATTTATTATTTATTGTTTGTAAATAAAAAATAAAAATACCAAACTGCTTATACTTACACTGTTCATATTATAAATACTATGTCATATTGTAAATACCAAATTCATATTGTAAATACTATGTATATACGAGTTAATTCTATTTCTTATCTCTTATTATATTCTTTATTTTTTATTTTTTATTATTGTTTAAGTGTGATACTGTCCTTTGGCTGCTGTGACTAAGGAATTTCCCCATTTGCGGGACAAATAAAGGATTTCTGATTCTGATTCTGATTCTGATTTGGTGTAGACATTTGCTGGTAGGTTGATAACATAACTTCATTTTTGCCAGCTGAAAAAATTAGCTTAGCATAATCAATATTAGTAATCTTAGTAATCAATACACGTTATACACTAATATTTTCCATATATTGTTGCAAATATAGTCGCTGCTACTGTCCTATTTGCCTATTGTTGTTTTTTTTTATTGGTTTCATGCTCAGGGAAAAGGTTATATTTAAAAGTTTTCAAGAATTAGATCAAGTACAGGAAAATGAGAAACAACAACAGATAACATAGAAAAAAAGATGAGACGGTTGATTAAGATCATTACATCTATCTATGTCCTGGAACACAAAACAAATAAGAAAACAAGTCATGGGGAAAAGGAAAAAAAAAAACAAAGAAGAAAAGCAAATACAACACAAAAAAAGAAGAAAGAAAAGGAAATAAAACTGATGCGGGAATAAAAACATAGATCATGAATCACTGTTACAAATGCACCACACCTGTATATGTACTATAGGTTGTGTGTCCTATTTGGAAACCATCCAATGCCAAAGTATGTTGCAACTGTTTTTTCAACTGTCAGGTCATACCGACCACAGATCACTTGTTGTGTGAAATGTTGTGCATGTTTGAAATCTGATCTCATCAGTATTCAAAAAGACTGTTCTGTGTGTGGGAGTTTCACCTTGGTTGCACTTCTGATATCCAGACAAGACTGGAGTACAGACTGGAGGTGTAAATACCTCACATCCATGACCAGGCTTCAAGCTCTGGTTTTGACTGATGTCTTAGTATGCCTATAAAAAGTGACTTTCCATAAAAGCAGGCTGTTTCAAACACCTGTCAGTCTTTCCTGGCCTACTTTCTGCCATCCTTCTCTCACTGTAGGAGGTTGAATGATTTTCTTTACTGGCATTCTTTGATATTCACTTGTTCTTCATGTTCATGGGAATGTCTTGATATAAGACAACATTACGATGTGAGTAACTATGACCATAGCTGCACCAGAAAATATCCATCCATTATCTGAAACCGCTTATCCTCTTCAGGGTCACGGGGGTGCTGGAGCCGATCCCAGCTGACATTGGGCGATGGCAGGGTACACCCTCGATAAGTCGCCAATTCATAACAGGGCTGACATTTAGGGACAAACAACCATTTACGCTCACATTCACACCTACAGACAATTTAGAGTAGCCGACTAACCTAACTTTTTGCATGTCTTTGGATCGTGGGAGGAAGCCTGAGTACCCAGAAAGAACCCACACAGACACGGGGAGAACATGCAAACTCTGCACAGAAAGGCCCTGCCCCAGCCAGGTCTTGAACCCAGGACCTTCTTGCTGTGGGGCAACAGCTAACCACTGCACTGCTGCATTGGTTAGCTGCCGTTGCCACCAGAAAATATGAATTCTTTAAATGTATTCTACTTTATAGGAACACTCCTCCCTCCCTCCAAAGATTAACACAGAAAAACTGCACACCTCAGAAATGTTTTTTTATTAGATATTCAATTCTAAGCAATTTATTTGGACACAACTTAGTAATCAGTACACGTTATACAGGTGTGGTTCACCTTGGTTGCACTTCTGATTACACCTACCTGTCAAAAATCAATATTTCAACTGTAACAAAGGCATGCCATTTTAGGGAAGGTCTCTTTGATGAGCATATAGTCTGCCAATCAAAACATTGCTTCTTTCAGTGACTATCTCAATTATTTGAAGTGTTGACAAAGTGCCCTAAAGTCATTATCACCCAGATTTACTTTCAACAGAGGAAAAAACGTTGGTTTTGGTTTTTCACTCTGCCAAATACCAGAGAAGGGCTTCTTGGAAGACCCTGCATGGCTTCAAGCTGCAGACGACCTGTGGGACTCCACTCCATCAGAAGAAAGACACCATAACATGTCTGACTGAATGTGTGCTTTTCTGTGTTTAATGCTGTCAGTCAGCTCTCTATGTAAATATATGAAGCACCCAATGGCTTTTTAACTTGCAACCTGTATCTCCTGACCAGTGGTGGGAGAAGTATTCAGAGTATTTATTTTAATAAGTAAGTAGCTAGACCCTAATATAAAATAATTGATTACATGTAAAAATTCTATTTTTATCATATACATTAGGCCTAGTTTAGGCCTACACACAGTTAAAGAGAAAATAATGTATGAAAACTAAGCCTTAATGACATGATTATGAGTTATTTCGAGTTTATGTTGACAGTAGGCTCATAATATTGACTTTTATCTCATAATTTCTACCTTTTATCTCATGATTTTTCTCTTAAAGTTATGACTAACTGTGGGATTATTTATTCATCAAGCTTAGTTTTCACCTGATCCTTTTCTTTAATGGGCGCTAACAGGCTTCCATATGTATCACTGTGAACCTGGTGTAAAGCCTGGCACAGACACTCCAGGAGTGGCTGACAACAGACAGCCTGACTGCAGCAGGTGAGTTTATTCACAGCTGCTGCTGTTCACTCTAACTTTTGTCATCATGTTTTTCACACAGTGAATATTTTTACCTCTGAAAATGTCAGAGCAGAAACTCCTGACTGACTCTGTGATCAGAGGACATGTCACGTTTTTAATGAATATATGTTAATAATGTGTTGACTCAGGTCTAAACACAGCTGCTGCTTCTGTTCCTGTGCTGTGACTCTTAGTTACTTGTGTGAAGGTCGTGAAGTTCAGCCCCTCGGCCCTCACACAGAGTGACTGACAGGATGATACTGAACGTGTTAAAGAAACGTGTTACAGGTCACATCATGTAACAAGCTGGACATACAGAGCTGTTCAGCTTTGATGATGACAAGATGCAACCTTTGTTCAAACATGCAACACAACTAAGTAGTGTCATCAGTTCATGACTTATAGTAATATTATAATTATATAATATTATTATATTACATTATAATGTTTTAACGGATTATACAAAGTGAACATTTCACTTCCTCACTTGTAGACAAAGAGGCGGGGCAGCGGTGGGCGGGGCTGTGCTCACCTGGAGCAGTCAGTCTTGTTCCCAGCCTTCAGGTAACCCAGACAGACCAGCAGCTGCTGTGAGTGGAGGAGCAGCAGCTCAGTTCTGAGGAGACCGGCCCAGCTCACACCGACACACACGACTCTGACACAGGTCAGTATTTTAGTTTTAAACTCTTAACACTCGAAGACGAAAGTCGCGTTTGGTCATAGTTCACTTATGTCATTTCTGTTTCAGACGTAGTGAAGATGAGAGGACGGTACAAACGAAAGGACCCGAGAGAAAGAGGTGATGAAACCGTCGACATCGGGGCGGAGCTCTCCCCTGTGCCGGGGGAGCCCGCGGCGGGCCTGGCCGGAGCACACACACCTGGTCCCGGTGGTTCTGTCCAGGATGTGGGCAGTAAGAAAAGAGGTAGGACACTTTGTTCTACCTGTTCACCGTGTGATGGCGCTGCCAACGTGTCTGTTGAGACTATGACGGGTGTTAAAACGTCAGGCTGTCCAAGATAACATCCTAAATTCAGTCATAGTTACAGAATACTCCTAATTAATAATAATAATAATAATAATAATAATAATAATAATAATAACAGGCCTCATTGTGGCTGTGACGCAGTTCAACAGCAGCTCAGAATGAAGGGGAAGCTAAATGAAGTGCTGAACACCTGCCTGGTGAGCAGGCCTGCTCTGTTAGTTAGACATATAGAAAAGCAACATTATGTAACTTTTGACCTTTAAAATAACAGCTTCAAAATCATTTTGATACTTCAGTTTGCCTCCTCCATCAAATGTGCTGTAGCATAATGTTTGTGTGTCAAAAGTGGTGCTGTCAGATCCTGCCATAAAGCTTCATCATCCACTGTCACCACCAGGGGCACGATGTTCCATTTACGATAGTGAGAAGGTCTACCTGGGAGTCCGGGTCAAAATGCCGGTGAGGGATCTTCTGAGGAACATCCGTCTAGCCCAAGGCGTGGAACCTCAAGATTTTCAGGTAACGTTTACTTATTTATTTATTTATTTTTATGGCCCAAGTGGCAAAAAGATATTGCATTTTATGTCACTTGGGTTTGTGAAAAGATGCAACAATCTAAATGTTAATGCTTTCAAATGTGTTAAAAGTCAGCTATAAGTTCTTTAGATTTTAGAGTTTAAACAAAATCTTTATACACTGTGAAAATAACACACCACACAGGTGACGTGGCTGCTGATTTGTGCGTGATTAAATAATGCAACATTACTGAAGAGTTGGTGTGATCAGTAGTTTTTTAAACTACTTTTTTAGAAGGGTCAGATCTGAAAAGAAGTGAAGTGCCATGGGGCCGATCGTTTACGTCGCCTTCGTCTGACATGTAACGCTCGGAAGTTAGATGTGTGAAAACAATACACTTTCATTGTTTATTAGTTTTGACATATGAAAGAGAAACATTATATACACAAAAGTACAGGGAAAAACAATTCCCCCTTTTAATCTTAGAAGTAGGTTGTCAGTTGGATTCTTGTAAATTCCTTGTGTTTAAACAGTGTGGGTTAAAACTTTATAATGAAATAAGAGAAGCAACAGATCGAACTAATGAATGGGCTAATTAGCCTACTAACACAATGATCAGATGGCCTGGAATAAAGTTGTTCAAGGGGACCCTAGCTGAACAGATCTGGCCTAATAACCTGTGAGGATCATTGTCCTAATAACAGCACTGCCACACCCATATGTTTTTATTACAACTTAATCTGAAAGTCATAATATACAGATAGACAACCAGATGTAACTGTCAATGTCCATGAATTCTGAACAAATATTAAAAATTGTTAATCACATTTACAATTTACAATGTTTGGCTTTCCAAGTTATAGTTCTTCCCTATATTTGGTTCCAGATTTGTTTGAAGGACAGCTAAAATGAACCTTTTCAGTGTATTGTTTTTCCTGCCTAATTAAGCTGAGCTGTAAAGACTCCATAGAGTACATGAAAACACTGACTCCAGATGTCAAGCTGTTTCCTTTCGTCTAGTAGACATCAAATCTAAAATAAAATGCGATGGTTTAATCACCAGATTAAATGTTGGCAATATACGTTTCTGTAATCCATGTTGAAACTTTACATTTCTTCAGGTCCAGTTTTCAAGTTTATTTTGTCACCATACTGTGCTTTTGGCCTGGTTAGGTTAAGGCACCAAAAACGCTGGGTTAGGGTTAGGAAAACATCATAATCACCACCAATACAGCGACTGTGCTGGAGATTGGAGATGGAGATTTCCAGAGGTCTCTTTAAAATATATCTGGTAGTTTGACGCTCAGAATAACCACAGAACACAGTCTTGAACTGTGGTCATTGGCTTGGCAGCCTTCTCGTCCGTAACTGCACACCATCCCTTCCACCTCCTGAGATGAATGTCAGCTCATACACAATGTAATGTGAACATGATTTTACATGATATGATGTGTTTTGTGTCATATAAATATCAATATTGTATATTGCCTACTATGACGCATAAAATGGCCTGGCCTGTATTTGTGTTTGGAAAAACATAAACCATATTAAAGCCAACTCACACTCATGCAACTTTTTTATTTATTTTTTTCATTGAACACAGGACATCTACGGAGAAACAGTCACAGGTCAGTAAAACCTAGATTCATAGTGATTTAAGGTGTGGTGTCATGGAGAGTTTTGTTCCTCCTTTAAGAGGTAATCAGCTGTATTCTAGATCGTGGACGCAGAGGTTGTGTAGCTCATGAATCACTAGGAAGAAACAAAAGCCTGCAAGGCAACACTGTACTGTGAGAATTATAGCATTATAGGAACATAACAGAACATAATGTACAGTGCTCTCTGACTAACACTTAACATTTGCTTCCACAGGAGACAAGAAACGAGTCAAAACTCGCACGGGACGTCGAACTGCCAAGGTGAGTATTGAAAAACACTCCAGGCCGGCCTCGAAAGTTTTCAAGTTCTCTGTAAGAGGCAGATTTATAGAATGCTATAAATACATGTCTTTGGCTTCAGAAAAAATGCCCCACTAAAAGCCTGGAGGAGCTGGCAATCATTGTTGAGGTGCTGGAGGAAGATCTTAAGACCGGCAACAACTACCGTTCCCCTCCTCAACCTCCAGTGTCTCCTGACTGGTCTCCGACTGGTAATTGGCAGTGGCCAGATCCACATTTATTATTTGATCTTTAAAGTGATACGTGTGTTCACAGCACCTACTCTCACTTCTTATCATCTCGCTAAGGTGCCGGGTACTACAGTGACGATTCCGATGAAATGATCCCCAGCCCCCAGTCCTACATGACCTACTCACCAGGCACAGCAGACTACCACCAGGCCCTGTCCCCCCCTGGCATCATGCACAACAGCCCCCAGTTCATTGGAAGAGACGGTGGACTGGGGAAGGAGTGGTTTGATCCCCAGAACCAGGACTGGAATCTGAACAGCTCTGCCTTCTTCTGGACACAGCTGCAGAAAGAGGAAAGCCAGCTGAGTGACATCTCTGATGCTGTACTGCTGGCAACCGATGGACATGGCAGAGCGTAAGTCTGGTGCAAGAATGTCATTGTATGTGTGTGGAGATTATACATCCAACTTTTAAAGGAGAACTCCATCTATATTACACATCACTGTCAGTTTACTGGAGTTGGGTTGTTCTACTGTGTGAGTGAAAAAAGGTTGTACAAAGTGAGAAATAATCTCTGAGCTCTCCTCCCGTTGATATCCGGATCAGAGCAGAATCTGATGTGACTCCAGGTGTTTATTCCTCTAAAAAGTCTGAGTCTGCACCGACTCTCTTCTCCAGAGCTGGAGACTCTCTTATCCAGCCCTGTAAAGAGACACAGAGCTGCAAAGCATGTGTGATGGACAGTAGATGGCAGAGGAAGAACGAGGGCAGATTGTCACTTAGTAAATCGATCACGGATGGCGTCGTTGTCTTGGAAGGATAAAAAACAAAAAAGTATAAAAAGCTAAAATTGGTTGCCAAATATACTTGTGAAGTCAATGTGTGGGAAATAATGTCTTGCCACGTGGAACCGCAGTTTGCAAGAGCTAACATTAGTTTTAGATGTACTTTTAAGCCACGTGTTCACATTTATATGTGTAAAATCCAGAGCAAGCATTTTGAGTTATGGTCGAAAAAGTTAGACCTTCCTATGTAACTACTTATGTAAGTTTAATACTGTCCTGTGTTTTCTCTTTCATAATAATGATGAGATAATCTGTGTTTGATGTCTCATTTTTTATGGTTCAAAAACCAGGCCTGAACGAGTCTGATCATATTGACTCTTTCATTGTAGTAAGTGATGATTGAAGGTCAATTAGTTCCTTCAGCTTCAGGCCCCTGCTGTTGTTCCTGCTGGCTCACTGTCATGGCTTACTAGCACAATTAAATTGAACAGAGCGATCGATGATTGTATTACAACAATAACAAATTTTCCTTCTTCCTTTTCCTTCTATGACAAGTCAAAACCTCTGCTGTGAAAAGGGCTTACTGTGGTTCAGTTTGTGGAGCCTGCAGGCCTTTTGCAATTAAGTCCCCTTTTCTCAGCTTATATTATGAAATAATATATGACCCAGGTTCAGACTTGTTCTTATCTAACAAGATTGAATGCCACCTCTTTGTATGAGTAAGTACCTTTAGCATTCTTTTGTCTCAACATGTGGCATTGTGCCTGTCCCTCCAGAGCTCTCCATAAAGCGGCGTGTGTTGGGAAGAGGGCACTGGGCTACGCCATCGCAAGAAGGTTGGCTGTACTCAACAGACTGGACCTGAAAGACTCTGATGGAATGGTACAGTACAACTTCTGTTCAAAAACATAACATTTGATGTATTGTTATTCATTAAACTATTCAGCATTATATCAGAATTAAAGCTCCACCCATGGATATTAGGACATGGATATTGATTCATATTGAATCATATTTGATCAGATGCTGCTTCCTTTGCACCAGTGGCAGTGAATGTCATATATTTGACCTTTGGGAAACGTCTGTAACAATGTTAAAGTGAACTGCATGTAGTTAGCAGAGTTATTCATTTCAAATAGGCTCTTTAGTCAGTTTGCGTTGGCGTAACCACCGCAGTTTTAAAGTAGAGCAGGGATTTCACTAGCAGAGGTATTTTTCGCGAATTTACATAATTTGAATCCCAATGTTGCATTCCTGTAGGCTGTCCAATTGTAACACTGGTGCTGATGTTCCGCCCAGATGATCCGGTAATTTGAGGGCTTGACAGATCCAGTCTGAAGCCTCCTGAACTGCTTGAGGATGCCTCGATAGTATCAAATATTAATATTTACGATTTAAAATTGAGACAGTACTTTCCAAACCGGACCAAAACAGCCAATGAGGTTGGCATGCCGGGGCGGCTCAGGTTGCTGTAAACATTGTTTCCCTTGAGGCTTCCTTAAGCTCACATACGACTGTTGAGAGAAAATAAAAATCTCACCTCCAGTTCTCGCTGAAGAATAGAAAAGCCTCCTTGAGGTTTTTTTGTCTCTGCATCATCTAACTACAGCAATTTGTTGCGCCACACGGATCTCCATTTTGTCACATCTGCTTCCCAATGAGATCACGTGAGAGAGATCGCGTGTGAACCCAGCTTCAGTCTGCAGAGCCATGAAGCCAGAGTACTGAAGCCCCGCCCCGCTGCTGGGGCGTGGTGTTTGCCGTTTATTAAATATTGAACAACTCGCCTGTCTAAACTGCACGTGCACTTCCTTGTTTCCTCAGCAACAAACCTGCGTGTGAAGTAGGTCAGATGAACAGTTCTCAAGATATGCCAATAAAAGTCAGACAGACAGAGACTCCATTATAGTTGGATAAATCTGCCTGACAGTCTGTCATTTCATTGTAAGTGTTACGCCATTATTGCCATGGTTTGGTGCGTACCAAAGTTCTGGGTTAGCGGTTTGGTACAAACTGTTCATTTATTTTCAACAAACAGTGGTGTAAGTTACAGTAAGTTCCACTTAGTGTCCACCTCGGATAGTTGGTAGTCTGAAGTGCATAAAGCAGGAAACGGTGAACAACACATCCAGCTGATGATTGTTATTGCTAGCTATAAGCTATTTGCGACTAACTAGTCTGCAAACAAATTAAGATATGTTATAATAATGTAGAACTAAATGTAACTAAAAACAGAGTACAGTCGACTGGAACATATTGTATCCTTAAGTGTTCACTTACTGGACACACACAGCAAAGTGTCACTGATGCTGCTTTAATTACAATTAGAGATGTTCTGTGGCTGCCTGTGTTGGCTTTTAGAGCAGCGAAGAAGAATTGATTTCAGGTGTGTAACGTTAAGCAGAGCTAACAGAGCTAACTGGGACGTAGAAGGGTACCGTTTCTAAATGACGTGGTATCAGATTGGTGCATAGACTCACATACTTATCAACACCTGCATTTCAGGTAGAATTGGTGGCATTTCCAATACTGGTATCAGAATCAGAACAACTCTAATTACAGTTTTAAAAATGGTCTACACAATACATCACTGCACAGTAAGGATTCATACTAAACAGTTATGACCGGTAACTTAGCTGCAATACAAAACTCTTTCTTTATCAGTTTCAGTTTATGGTTACAGTACACTGGTGTAATCATGCATGTCATTTACTATTCAGTGTTTCATGTAAGATAATAAAAAAAACACATTTACATCTTTTGTCACCATTTGACCAGTCTTAGTTAACGGCCCTCTGTTCACAGACCCCACTCCTCCATGCTGCAAAGAACAATCACCACCTGATGGTGGCGGATCTGATCCGTTTGGGCGCCAATGTCAACGAGACAAACAACTTAGGGAAGTCCTGTCTCCACCTGAGTGCTGAGAAAGGCTACATCAGAGTCCTGGAGGTTAGAGCTTTTCTTTTTTTCTCTGCTGCATTACATTACATGTGACAGATGCTATTTCAGACAGCACTGATGGGATTTGGGCAAAATGAGTGAATAATGCAGCTCATCATTAAGTTCTAGCATTTTAAAAGTAACACCGACACACCATGAATTAATGTTTTCAGGTGATGTCTTTGAAATGATGGCAGGTTCATTGACCTAGAGAATGAGGGTGTGGTTAAAACGTGTTCACTGTTCCTTTTTTCTTCATAACAGAAATGTCTTTGTGCAGATCACAAGTACTGTTCCCATATCGTACAACAAGCATCATTACCCCTCATGTCACAAGTTAATGGATATGTAATTATGCTTTCCTCTGATCCAGACGAGGTTTTTAGGTTATTCGGCCACAAGGTTACTTATTTATGCTATCAACAAGATTTCTTCTGTGTCGAGTTACAGATTAAAGCCTTCAAACAGGGCCGAGAAGCTCTGACAGAAACCAGCTTAGCCGGTTTTGTAAGACACACCACTTGAGTATAGCTTGTCATGTCGTGTCATCCTGTGGTTGTTCACTGTGCTCTGAATTTGAAGTATTTCACCAGCGTCATGTGCTGAGTGAACTCGTTTCAAGATTTTGTTTGATGGATGACTCACGCCATGTGTGCTATAGACAAAGAAGAGGATCAGTATAGTGAATACAGTCAGTTGTGTACCATCACATGTTAAAGGATATGTGATGCTAAAGTGTGTCAAATTCTTCCTTTAGTTAAGTGCAGAAGCAGAGCAGTTATTTCAGGTGTTATTGGGCGAGGCTGAATAGCAACCCGGGTAACCTGTCATTATGTGACGAGGTAAATGTTTCTTTGGAACTGCGTTCACGTTTTTAGCACTGTGTCAATACATACCACTGATGTTGTTTGTCAAGACTGAGATGTTTGTCTGCTGCTTCTGGAGAACTCATCATCAAGTCGTGTAAGAACCTGCCATGTTCTGTGCTGTTTCCCTCATGATAGACTACAGCTGCAACACTTAGATGATGAATTAATTAATTGATTGGGGAAAAAATTATCTGCAATTATTTTGATAAATGATTCCAGTTTAGGGCTGGCACGATACTGAATTTTCTAACTTTAATACAATACCTTTAAAAATATTAGAAACTTCTGACCAAGCCTTTAAAAATGATGTTTGTGTGTTGCTGTCAGAGAAAAGGGAGAGTGAGAAAGTGCAGCAGGGACTGATGTATGAATACTGCAGAAAATGAGTATTGAAACAGTCTCAAATATTCAGTATCAATATCAAATGTGAGGATCTACTTGATTTACTGAATATATTTTAGGTTTGTTGGTAAAAACAAGCATTTTGAAAACGTCACTTAGGGGTCAAATTGCAAGGGCCTTTTTTCATTTAAAAAAAAAAAAACATATTATGGACTAAACGATTAATCCTTTAAAAAATTTGCAGAAGAATTGACATTGAAAAATAATCTTTAGATCCAGGACCATACACATATCATGCATTGCATAACCAGGAGATACCTCTAACTCCACAGCAAGACAACAAGTTCAGAGTAGACAGTGGTTTTGTGTTTCCTGAATTCGAAACATTGCCAAAACATTATTCTACATGTCACAGCGAGTAAGTGTTACTTAATTAAATCTTGTGCAACCTCAAGAAAACATGCACAAATCGGCAGCTTTGTTGATGTGGGTCAACATTGACAATGTCGGAGTGCGATTTTGTAGAGACACATTAGACACAGTTGGCACAGTTCACAATCACAATTGCTGGAATCTGTCAGGACAGTCGTTGCCCCCCAGTCTCCTCCTTCCAGGACCACCACAGCTGTGGTACCTTGCAGAGCCATAGAGTGATAGTTTTGCCGCTGCCCAGGTACAAATAACCCCCCCGCCCCCCAGCAGCATATTATCTTAAGGGCTTATTATCATCATCATTGTGCTGCCTTGTACTGTGCTCACATTTGGGCTGTTTTATTGCAGCTCTTCACATCTTGGACCAGAATATGATTTTATATATATATATATGTGTGTGTATATATATATATATATATATGTGTGTGTGTGTGTATATATATATATATATATATATATATATATATATATATACATACATATATATATATATATATATATATATATATATATATATATATATATATATATATATATATATATACATATATATATATATATATATATATATATATATATATATATATATATACATATATATATATATATATATATATATATATATATATATATAGTAATCTGTACTCCTTCACCAAACTAACTGTGTGTCATGGAGGGCAGTTTATTTAAAGCAGATAAAAGAAACTGATGTTTGTGGTGCTCTTTGGGGTCATGGCTCATATGACCTCTCATCCTAAACCAGTATGTATGTTTTTCTTTTAGGTTCTAAAACAGGCAATGATGGATGGTGTGTATGTTGACGTTGAAGCAACTGATAACTCTGGTAAGAATCTTTCAAATCCTCCAAAACAGTAATGATGATGAGCTGTATTTCTAAAGTTCTTTACCAAAATGTAGATTTACAATGTACTTAACAATTAGAGTGAAAGGGAATTTGATGCATGTTTACGTATTAAGATACATATAATTGTAAAAATGATAATTATGAAACCACATTTGAGGCAAAGATACAAGTTAGATACAAAATAGGTGCAGTAATTACAATAAAATAAATTGCTGCAAAAGACCGAGTGATAATGAGTCCTAAATTTAGTTTGAAAATGATTAACCAAATCAGTTGCTCTAACATAATATGATCAGTTGTAGTAAGTAAGTGTCAGACCACGTTAGCATAAGCTTGGTTTGAGATATGGTACAAAGAAAAGAAGGCTGTCATCTGCATAAAAAAAAAAAAAAATAATTGTTTCATGAAGGCATTACAATAACTTGACTTTCACTTATTGAAAATAATGCATGTTTGCAAAAATCAATTTTAGCAAGAAAACTATAACAATATTGTAAACAATGTTTTCACATAATTAAATATATTGGGAATGAAAGCAGGAGTGGCAGAATGGAGTGACATCCAGCATCTGTGTGAAAAAGTGACCCAACCAAAAAAGAAGAACCCTGAGCCTCTCACACACACAGGCCCGGTTCATACAGTACAGTGAAAGTGTTTGAAGTAAAGTAGCTGTCCTGATAAATCCTGAGCTCCATCAGAGCTGTCAAAAAATACTAACTTCAGAAGCTAAACGTTTAATTCAGTTTGTTCTAGAGTTTCCTCTGTCCTGTCAAGTTTACAACTAAAGTTTTTAGTTTTGCTGCTTAAATGCTCCATGATATTTGCCACAGTGACCTTACTGCACACTCAGATCTGTTTAAAAGGACAGAAAGCAGCCTCTTTGATCATTAAAGCAGAGTGTTCGCCTGTTGTGAACCCACACATGTAGGCACATCTTACTATCTAAATCATACACCCTTTAAATAGCAGTGCCTTTGACTTGAGACCAGCTTCTTTTTGGGCTTTGGTGCAGTCACTTTCTGCTTCCTCAAGATAGCAGTGCGCCTGACCACACCTCAGTTAGGTGTTAGGTGCAGGTAAAGTAAATGAAAATACCAAAAATCCAAATGTTTGTGTGTGTTCTCAGGAATGAGTGTCCTCCAGTGTGCTTCAGTGGCTCTGAAAGCCACAGTACGTGAGCTGGAAAGCAGTAAAAGCCCAAATCACACAAGGCTCCAAACTCTACGTCAAGAGCAGATGATGGAGACCCTGGAGTGTCTGCTGCAGATGGGCAGCTACCTTCATACCATGGTATGAAAACTCATTAGATCATGTTAGAGCATTAGAGCTACGTTTGAAATGCCTTTTGGAAGAAAATTATGTTGAATGACGTGATCATGTTAGGGAAAAGCTACTCACTCTTTACAGAAGCAGTAAGCACTATAACATCACTGGCTGCACATTTAGACCAGCAGACTCCTGTAACAGCTGTAGCCAGGAGACATTCAACATTGCTGAAGGCATCATTTACACACGTCACATGTTTGTCGTTCAGCTTTTTGGCGTGGCAGCAAATGGTTAAGAGCATGAACAAATAGTGAGTCAATGTCAGTTGTGAACTTGAAAAACAATATGTTCCTAGTGTCTACTGACAAAGCTGTAGATCTAATTCCTCCCTGTTCCCTTGTGGTTGTTGTAAGTATGCTGGTATGCTTTTGAAGGCTTAAGCATTTTTTTCCCCACTAGTGGTGAGGAGGTCAGAAGTGTTCTCTCTGTTAATAACCCATCCACCCAGTTCGCTCACTGTTGGGTAACAATCATTACAAAACAGACAGGGCTGCTAACGAGGCTACAAACGTGTCTGTTTGTTCAGAAGTCTCTCCAAGCACTAAACACTGGCCCAAACAAACTGATCCCCAAACAGATTGGAATTAACAAGTTTCTGTTGCACAAACTTGGACTTGCTTCTCCAATAGCTGTTGCTCTAATACTAACATCTATATTAATATGTATTGCATTTAGCTAATGGGGTTGACCAAGTTCTTCACTGTAACAAGTATCCAATACAGATAACCTAGTTTTTACGGCTAAGAGTTATCTAAGTAAATGTGAAATGAAAAGTCCTCATTGGGTAGCTGACTGAGGTTTATTCATTTAAGTCCTGAGGCTCTTCTATAAATAGTTTTCTAATAAATAATTAATATAGCAACTTCTGATAAACCAGTATCAATTTCAGACTGAATGAACTTAAGTTAGTCCGCCCTACGCCCGGTTTAAACTCTGCCCGTTCTGAGTAGAAATATGGATTCAGTTCATTTGGTTGGTTGAACAAATATATAGACAGACAATTATGTACTCGCGCATCCTTAATATTTAGGCATCTAGAAACCTTGTGCAGTAATTCCCCCTGTATTTTCGATTGCTGACTGATATTTCTTACCCTCTCTTTCTTAGGGGAGCTGGAGTATGCAACCTAGAATTGGTTGACCGGCACATCTGCCCGGCAGGGCTTTTTGGAACCCGACAGTAATGTTCTGAGTTGGTTCAGGCTTGAATTTGTCATAGGGAGAAAAAAACCTCAGTAATTGTGGTCTTTTTTTCTGAGCATGACTTCAGGCCTGTTATGTAAAGCATCTGAGGTTTTGTGTGTGGTAAAAATACCTGACTTGCAATCAGGTATTTACTATAACCTGCACAGAAACATCAGGTGCCCATTGGTTGGTTTCTGTGAAACTTCCATTGTTTGTTACATTAGAGTAACAAGTAGTCCTCTTAGTGTGTCTGAGGAGATCCACATGTAATCCTATGAAAATATATTTTAAAAACTTGACAGCATAATTAGAAACTATGGGCTTTTTCATTAAAGTTTTAAGGGTCCAGAAGTGTGAGATAAAAGCCTGGTCCCCTAAATTTGTAGCGGGGAATGAAAGTGTCCTAAAACAGACCTCACAGGGGATTTGGAGTCATAGAAAGTACATGTGGCATCTTTTAAAGGACTTAAATATTTGAGGACATAACACGTTTTAGTAAATAGTGTATGGTGATGGGGAGTAAATGCAGTGTCATTTGACTGCCTTCATAGTTTTTAGCTTGTCATATGCAGGGACTTTGGTTTCTGTTGATCTATTGACTCTGGGCATTTGGACTTGGTTCACACATGTTAACTGTATTTTGTCAAATATAATGTAATCTGGTCTGTCTTTGACCTGTTTCTATGAATTATTATGCTTAAAAGAATACTTTTGGTAAATACAGTACACCTTCTACTTTGCTTTCTTACTACGTCAGAGAAAAATATGTGTTTAATCTCTTTGTGTTCTATAGAGAAGCAGTCAAAATGTGTTTAGCCTAGCTAGCTTAGCTTATTGACTGGAAGCAGGGGATAGAACAAGGTTAGCAAAGTCAGACATGCTTTCCAACAGCTCCAAAGCAGTCAGTGGTATGCATCAAATCATCTGTATGTAATATGTGCAGAAATAGAACACAAAACATTGTCGCCTGACGAGAAGTTAGCTTGTGCATTAAAGCAATCGGCCAACAAACGGTAGTTGCAGTGACATAGCATTTGGCACTTTCCCTTCTCTGAACTCAGCCCAGGGGCTTCTTGGTTATACTGCTGGTTAGCAAGCTGGCTAACAACATATAAACAAGGCTGTTTTGGAGTTGTTGAAACAAATGTTTTTTCTCTTGGCAAGGCTTTAACCCTGCATTCAGGCTTTGTCCTCAGCTAGCTTTAACACATCCTGGACATCTCTACTCAACACAGAGATGTACTGTATATTATAGTATTGAGACACTGTTGTATTCCATGTAAATGTTTTAAAAATTAGTAGTTGTATAAGATTACTTTCTGCCATTTATCAGGTGTTCGTGGGAACGTTGGCAATTTTTTGTGAGACCAATTGTTTTCCCCATTTTCGAAGAAACTTATGTTTTTGTTTTATTGTGATTTTAAGTATTGTGAGTATCATATTCTGGGTTCAACTTTGCTCAAGCAAAGATGCTGGTAAAAGGTTTAAGAAGTTATCTGGTGGCCTGTTCCTTATCGTTTCTTATTAAACAACATATTTACAGTCAGACAACATTTTTTACTATTGATAAAGAGTATTTTTGAAATAACAGATGGTCACTAGTAGCAAAGACTAGTTTATATGCATATTGATAATGAATAGAATAGGTTTTATAAAAGTAATCAACAACTTGTTTACTCATGTGTTAGTTTGCAGTATCTCACATATTCATGTATGGTATCTTCTCATTATATGGAAAACTATATCATAATGGAAGTCAGATCAGTCCTGTTCTGAAAGTGTAGTGGGTAGTTATCCATCTGTAAGTGAAACATGAATGACTATTTAAAGCATTTACAGTGGGACGAAGGTTAAAACTGTCTGTATAAGTGTTTTGCTGGTTGGGGAATCTGGTTGTTGTTTGTGTTATGAGTACTTTCTATCATGAAGCTGAACATGTGAGAAAATCTGTGGATGTACTTTAGTCAGCTCAACAAGTTATTGTTTGTCAGACTTCAACTCCAAGATGTCATCAATGTTTCCTTCGGATAGGGTTTGTATTACACTATAAATCAAGTGATGTGTGATGAATCATGCAGATTTCTACTGTTCAGGCACAGCGGCTAACCGCACACAAGTCATCAGTCATCATTTCAACCAAACTTTTTCTAAATATAATAACTAATGAATGGCAAGTCAAGATTTGGCAAGGCAATTTGACCACATAAAAAAATATAAGTGCCAATTGATGTTATTCACCATCTTCAAAGATTAATGGATTGCCTAGCTGCTGGCTAGCATCGGTAGCCTGACGTGTTTGACATGAATCTGCACACAGAAACACGACATCACAGATGTATACATACACAGAAGGAACATCTACTTCCAGCAGCTGTTTGTGGTGTGATAGTACAGTAGTTGTTCAACAGGTTATAACATTTTAAACATTTGATGCATGTTGTGCATGTATATTCATTAACATTGGTGGTGGGTATCACATGTCAGTATGTCAGTATCACAATTCATGCTTCTGTAAAAATATGTGCATTTTCATCTTAAAGAGATCAATAAACTTCCACGTTCAGTAATCAAGTCAACTTCAGCTTCTTTTTTTCTGCTGGACCTGAAGGTGCCATTCTCTGAAAAATACCTGGAATAATCCCCAGGAAAATATTGGGGGTTTTCCCAAACATTACATAAGCTTCTTTTATACTGTTACACAAGCACATGTGGAAACAAAATCCAACTTAGATAATACAAGATACAGTCTAGTGAATGGTATCACGCATATTTGCATATACGCATGGTTTTTGGAGTAAATTATGAATTCATAATTGATAAACATGTCCTTTTGAAACAGTCTGCACAGGTTGTCTTTAAATTGCTGAAGTTTCATCGTTTTTTTTAAAATATTGAACCTATTGTTGGCTAACCTATTGTGCAGTACAGCAATATTCATCAAAGACGTAATGAAACATCAATCCCTGAGGCAGCCACCGTACAGTGCCCAAGAACCAACTCCAGTTCTATGAGCTGTGCCTTGTTCAGGGGCACTGACAGGAGGAATTTAACCCAACTGACATGTATTGACAGTGGGGGAAACAAAGAAAGGCACTGCCCCAGCTGGGAATGGAACCCAGGACAGTGGCAGTGTTGAGCCACTGTGCTGCTACACTGATGCTAAACAGTTATTTACCAAATAATTCACACATGCTGCACTAACTTGTGTTTCCATTAGGAGCTGGCAGGATCCATAGTTGATGTGAACTAAAAGCGCAGAAGAGTTCAAACTAATGGCATTAAGCACCACTCAACCACAACATGTACTGTAACTAATGAACAGAACTAAAAGTGTTGATGTACAAATTAAAACAGGGTGAGCGCTCCTTATCAACCAATTACACTAAACAGGTGCTAATGATCATCAATGTCACATGTAGGTTTGAAACACAGTCATTAACTGAAACAGAAACAGCTGTGTAGGAGGCTTAAAACTGGGTGAGGAACAGCCAAACTCTGCTACCAAGGTGAGGTTGTGGAAGACAGTTTCATGTCACAGGTCATACACGAGGTAGTTATACTGCATCAGCAAGGTCTCTCCCAGACAAAAATTTCAAAGCAGACTGGGGTTTCAAGATGTGCTGTTCAAGGTCTTTTGAAGAAGCACAAAGAAACGGGCAACGTTGAGGATCGTAGACGCAGTGGTCAGCCAAGGACACTTAGTGCAGCAGATGAAAAACACATCAAGCTTGTTTCCCTTAGGTTCCTTGCAAGTTTGGGGCTGCATTTCTGTAAATGGAGTTGGAGATTTGGTGGATTAATGGTGTCCTCAAGGCTGAGAAATACAGGCAGATACTTATCCATCATGCAATACCATCAGGGAGGCATATGATTGGCCCCAAATTTATTCTGCAGCAGGACAACTACCCCAAACACACAGCCAATGTTATTAAGAACTATCTTCAGCGTAAAGAAGAACAAGAAGTCCTGGAAGTGATGGCATGGCCCCCACAGATCCCTGATCTCAACATCATCGAGTCTGTCTAGGATTACATGAAGAGACAGAAGGATTTGAGGAAGCCTTCATCCACAGAAGATCTGTGGTTAGTTCTCCAAGATGTTTGGAACAACCTACCAGCTGAGTTCCTTCAAAAACTGTGTGCAAGTGTACAAAGAAGAATTGATGCTGTTTTGAAGGCAAAGGGTGGTCACACCAAATATTGATTTGATTTAGATTTCTCTTCTGTTCATTCACAGCATTCTGTTAATTGATGAAAATAAAAAAAATAAAATGAAAGCATTCTTAGTTTACGGCATTTTTTCACACCTGCCTAAAACTTTTGCACAGTATTGTATCTCATCAGGATCAACTGTGGACCACTCTGATCGATAATGCTGCATTTCAAATTCAGTGAACATTATCAATAACTAAATCTCTTCAGCCTAAATAACAGACATTACAGCAGGGGAAGAGTACATTCCTCGAGCTGTCGGACTCTTTCGTGTGTCTCTGAAGTATCACCCAGATGTGTCGGGGCTTGCTGGGTAGATGAGTAGTCACAGCAGCTGCGAGGAGAGTTTGTTTCTTGCCAATGTTTTATGGAAAACAGTGTTTTCTTGGAAGAGTGCACTGAATTAAATTATCTCAACAAAAAACATAATATTATATAACAAGATCATTTGCCAAATGTTACGTGACTATGTTATCTAAGATCAAGCCTACTCACCACTATACACAGAAAACACTTCATAGACAGCTCATCCTCCTCGGGCGTCTCATAACTTTATGATAGAAACCACCACAAGACAAAATGAGAGATGGGGGGGGGGATTGCATGACTTGAGCCAACAATTGAAGCAAATGCTGCATAAAACCGACCTAATTCATCAATGAAGCAGAAGGAGTTGGCATGTGTTAATGCATGCCTGCCCGTGTGTTCAAAATCAGACAAAAAAAGCAGGTGGGGCACAAAGAATGTATACGTTGTTCACCTGAGGGGAAAAGACTGACTCCATACTTCAGTTTGATGAGAGGTGGAACAACATCTGCTGGAACTGCTGTTGTGAAAGGAAAACTTGTGCTGTGTATAATATAACATCAAATAGAAATATTACATGCTGTGCTTCAAATGCAACGCACAGGATTTGTCATACAGGCCACTGGGCCGCAGTAATAAACTCACCCAGTAATTGGATGAAGTGGAAAAAAACCCCAACCAGTGATGTTTACGCAGGTGAGGACAAATACCTGCTATGACATCAGTGACATGGGTGTCGCCAGAGGGTTTCAATCCACAGAGAGCTGGGCAGCAGTACTTTCCTGTCCTTTAAACATGTGACATGGACATGTCATTGTACTAAAAATGAAACAGACTTGTATTTATATGGTTCAGTTGCCCACTCCCCTGCTTCCAGTTCAGGTGCCCTCTCCTCTGCTTGGTGGTGAAACCCATCCACCCCGTTATAAATTACTGTGACATTAAAATGATTTTGAAGCTGTTAGTTTAAGGTAAAATAGTGACATTGTGTTGCTTTAAATGAACCCTGGCCTTCATATTTTAAGAACCAATTATTGTACGATGAAAGGTTAAACTACTGACAGAAATTAGAGTTGCATCACTTGTGTGTTCTTCGGCATCTCCACCCCCACAACTCAGCCAGCGTCTTTAACCCCAGCCCCCACCCTCATACATACTGCGCCTCCTCCACTGGCTGCATATATCTGCTCATAATGAATTTAAACCCTCCTTGCTGGTGTACACACAGCCTCCAACAGAGCTGCAGGCCATTCTGCAACACTGAGCTCCAGCTCATCCTCTGCTCCCCACATCACTGGAGTCTAACTGAGGTCCCTCCACCACCCTCCCCCCTTTTCTCCCCTTCTTGCATCACATTCCCGCTCCCACATCGTCCTCCCCCACTGGCTCTAATATGATCCTGTGTTGCTTTCGTCTCACCTCCAGTCTCTTTCGCCAGTCCATCTCCATGACCACTCACAAGAATATCAATACGTACTGAGCATGTCAATTCATAGCTCGCCTCTGCTGTTTACATATCTATATTGTTGACTGGGAAGCCACATTATTGGCCATTAGCTGGAGCTGTGCCCCAGTTCTCTACTAAACACTACTACTACTACTACTACTACTACTACTCTATGCAGATTTGCTGTCTGCATTCACACAGGAAAACTGCCCAAACCCAGGAAAATCAAAGATTTCCATCTGCAGACTTCATAAATATTGTTGTTTTCTGAGAGGACTATCAATGAACACAACTGACCACAATGCAAATGCACAAAAGAAATTGAGGAGCTGCTCACAGTTGGGCAATATGACAACAAGTTGTGGACAAAAGTTGACCTTGAGACAAATGTATGTTACCAACTGCTGTTTCTCAGGGTCAAGAATCAGGCTTTGTTTTCTTTCTTCTTCTTTAACTGAAGGAGCGTCTCAAGGTTACTGCTCCGTTTACATTCATCTGTGCATGTGTTGCATCAGTCCTGTCATCCAGAACAGCAAATTAGGTTTTTGTTTATATATTTACAGCAAAACTGTATTTTGTGTGTGTGTGTGTGTGTGTGTGTGTGTGTGTGTGTGTGTGTGTGTGTGTGTGTGTGTCGAAGGTTCATCTTTTCATCATGTTACTCACTCGTCGTGTGTTTGTTGTCTGTATGAAATGAAGTTTCTGATGTTACTTCTATTAATTTTCTTCTCTCAACAGAACCATAAATTGAATTCCTTAAAGAGCTCAGATGAATCATACAGCTGCTGGTTTCTCCTCCTGCACAGACACATAACATGTTGATTTCACTCACTTGTATTATCACTTTGGTCCATTGATGTCTTACTTGATTTCCTTGACATTTTGTGTGAGAGAAGATTTTCAGATGACTTTTGTCTTTTGAATGATTGTAATATTTTGATCACCTAAATTTTGGTCAGCAGCTCAACATTTCCATTTCATCAACATGTGTATCAGTGACAATGTATACCAAAAAGCAATGGCTTGACCTTCATTGCATTTGCTGTATATGTTTCTTGCCTCCACAGAATTAATCCTGTAGTTCTGGGAATCCTCTAATCGTTCTGTTAGTCAGATCATTAGTCCAGAACCTTTACTTCTACACAGGAGATGTCATATCTTACACATGGACTGACTTGAAATGTACTTTATGCTTTGATTTCCCCCAAGAGATGAATCATTTCATTCATTCTGACCACTGGAATACTTCAGGACAAAATATTTCAACATTTGCAAGCCAGCCGGCTGATGGCATGGCTCGACGGGTGGCAAGTAACTATTGGATGGATTGTAATCAGATTTATCTGTAATTATTCAGGGCAAATTTGGGATACATTCTGATGATTTTGGTGATCCCCTGACCTCTACTCCAGCACTACTATCAAAGTAATGAAAAGCAGACCTGACAGATTACCTGATATTTCTGACATTTCACACAAAATGCCTTCTTATGTTATAGTCAGATTGCCATCAACCTTGCTGAACACAGCTCCACAGGGGATTGATCCTTTGGATCATACACACTCAATGACATTTCTCTCTACTGCCCCCAGGACATACTTCACTTTTATTCCTAGCAGCAGGGCCATGACAGTAGCTCAATCCTGTCTGTTGTTTGTCAGTAGTTGCAAACAATTATGTTCAGTTCACTCTTATAGCGTGTTCATGCACAACACTGGGCATCATGACATTAAACAGCAGTTTCTCTGTTGAAAGAGCAATTGATCCGATGACAAGGCGTGGCCAAGATGTGCACCAGAACCGAGGAGTGGAAACAACAATGGCTAGTGCTCTAGACAAGAAAGATGCTGCTATTGAAGCCTTCATCTTTTTCTTCTTCTTCTCAATATCGTCCAACATCATAGTTTGTCTTGACTGCACTTCACTCCGCTCTGGAAACCTCAGCAAACCAGTATATTGGCACAGCTGCACATCAGTGTCAACTTAAAGTTATGTTACATTCATGGGGCAGAGTACAGAGGCTGTTTCCTCGCTGGGTTTGAATCCAACCCGTGGCCCCTCGCTGCATGGCCCTTCGAAAAAAGCCATGAAAAAGGCCAAAAAGAGTGGGTTAAAATAATCATAATACATTCAGGCGGATGTGTACAAATCAAATCAATAATATCTTTTCTGTTTTCTGCTGTGACAACACTGTGCTCATGCTCTGGTTAGGTTCAGGCACAGAAAGCGCTCTGCTGGGGTTAGGAAAACATCATTTCAGGCAATGATGCCCAATGGGGAGAACTAGCCAGTATGACCAAGCACAATCTGACACAACCATGACAATCCCTGATTGCCACATTTACTGTGAAATCTGACACATCGTGTCCCATATGATACCCTCATGTAGTTTCTCAGGATGATTCATTTTCATACCTGGTTGGTTTCTGAACGCGCCCACACTGTGAGACATTGGAACAGTTCCTTGGAAGACACTTGGTGACGGGATGTGCCTTGTTCGCTTCCCAAGACTGTATTAAACCTGGGCTAATTTTATTTTTTATTGGTGTGACACACAGCATTTATGCATTCATACACTGAAAATCAGCATTTAAAGCAATTAAATTGGTTCTTAAAAGTCTGTTAACTTGTAAACATCTCTACCTGTACTGTAATTGTGAATCACCATCTTGTAGATCTGGTTCTGTTACAGTGATGTCATTTCTACCCATTTGTCCTCACTCATAGGGGCACGATAGAATAAAACACACACAGCTGTTTCAGTGCTGGTGAATGTTTCATGAGAGTACATGTCAGGTGTTTAGCAGAACACAAAAGGTGAGACAGGTGAAGTCACCCAACAAACTCTATCTTTATTACTTTCTCTTCTTTTGAGCACACAGGGGAAGATCCATCAAAGTGGTGTTGTTTTAAACTATCTGCACATCTTGCATTTTGAGACACAATAGTGCCAGCGTGAAATATTGCAGTAACAATATTTCACGCTGCAGACGATGAGCACACACGTACCTCCACCTGACTTCTGAATGTTTGTGGTTTACAAAGTACTTGTGATATTTATGAGCATCATTACACTTGGTGCTTATTAGATTTGATGTCCATATAATTTGTAGCCGAATAAGTTTAATTTTTATTTGTATCTATTTATTTATATCTATTTTTTTATTTGAAGTCCATCTCCTCAGGTATTGTACTTTGGCATTTGTACATGCTACTTAGTTATTAAGTTATTAAACTCTAAAACTGCACCCTATTAATTTGATTAAAATATTATATTATTTAGTATTTATTGATTTTTATTTAACCCTAGTTACTAGTTGCTTTGCTGATTCAGATTTTACACCAAACACATGGCAGGCTTATAAAATACATTTTATTTTATGCATCTTACACATTAATGTGTGATCAGTAACAATAACCCAAACACTCAGGCCAACTGGTGTCCGGCTGCCTCGGGATCTGCATAGTTCCTTCTCCACTGTTGCTGTTCTGCTCTTCAATCTACGAGCACAATTTCTTGTACTTGTTTTTCCTGCTGTGACACTTTAATGTCCTCGTATGGGATTAATATGTTTATCGTATGTTGAAGAGGGTTCTCAGTCATCCAGGTCATGGTAATTCGAAGTGCTGTATCATAGGTAACTGGACTTATTTCAGTTCATGAAGACGTTTCCCCCCTCAGTTCTGGGGAACTGAAGAGGGCCCTCGGATGAGATGTTCATCTTATCTTAAGGGTCACCATTTGATCCCCATTAGAGAGCAAACAGTGTATGTTATGTACAGGGTCTGGATTGGACTGTAGTGTATTCACACTGTATTGTTTTGTTCCGTGGTACCTGCAGAAATCACATTTTTAAAAACGACTCCTTGCGGCTCCAGTGCACTCTGTTCTCTAAGCTTGGAGAGACACCTGGTGGTGAGAGAGACACGCATACAGTAAATCCTGCTGGAATATTCTGCATGCACTGGTATAAAATGGATGAAGTTATCTGTGTATTTCAAAGACGCTCTCTCTGTATTCATGTGACATTTTTCTGCACATCCAACATATTTATTGTTGTGCACTCGGCTGCACTGTACAGGAGGTCTCTACCTCGATGTCTTTCTGACTCAATGGATGAATGAAAATATATTTATTGTAAATTTAAATACCTTTCCACACCTTCTTCTTCTTACATGCCTTTATCCTGTAATTATTTGTATGAACTTTATATTTCACATTTTCATATTTGTCCATATCATTTATTTGTTATATGTGTTTACTTTTGATTTCTTTTGTCTTGTTTTATTTTGCTGCGTGTTTTATTCAGTTCTGTCAAGCACTTTGTAACTGTGTTGAAATGAGGTTTATTATTATTATTATTGTTGTTATTATTATTTAGTTGGCTCAGTACTGAAGTTTGTGATCGTAATGTAAAAAAATTTAAACTTGAACTGACACACGACGCATTTTTGTTAAATACCTCAGATTTGCTGTTTTTTTATGCTATTTGTATTTATTTGCCATGTTTTGAAGTGTGATATAGCCAAATGTAATCCTTCGCCTTATCTATCTTATTATTATGGTTTCTTATTATATTCATTTTATTATATTATTTACAGACCTGATCTGCCACGAACAATGAATGGATGAGTTATTATCTAATCTGAAAATGTTGAAAAAATGTATGTTATAGTGAAGAACTTTATTAAACACGCTGCAAAATCAGATTATAAATGTTACATCGGCATTACAGTCAATGCATCTGTATGAAACAAACAACAAACAGAGAGGAGACTGAATCAATACATTTAACAGCATTCTCTGTCAACCCTCTACTTTCTTATTCTGATAGTTCACTTGCATCTCTCTCCTCTTCCTGCAAGGATTGTGTGATATTGCCTCATGCACTTGAAAGGCCTACGACTGCTAGGAGAGATACCAAGAGATTTCACACACACACACACACACACACACACATACTCACTCAGGCACACACACACACACACTCAGGCACACGCACCATCCACGAGCTGGGAGATGAGATAGGCAACTCATGTTGTCTGTTGACTGTCGGAGCTTGATATGACTCCAGTCAGCCTCGGGGCTCGACCATCGAGCAGGAACAAAGCAGTGAAACATGAACAACATGAGAAGTGCCTATTAGTGTTCCTCTAAACATGCTTCCTCATTGTGTGGATGTTTGGACTCGAGCCTAGCTGCTAAACCTGAAGGGAAACGGCTTGTTTTGTTGCACAACGCTCAGGTGTCAATCAAGCCCGCCTTGATGTGCTGCCGTCCAGCGGTGAATCCTGGGAAATCACTTGGACTCTGACTGCATTGCAGCCAAAAAAGAGGGCTGGAAGCAGCAGTTATGGGGCAGGGCACGGAGTGGATGGGAGGGGCAGAGTGGGTTTGTTCTGCATCTCTCTATATCTCTTAATCCCACCCTCCTCTTCTTCTCTGGGTGCTGTTCTGGGTGCAGATCTGGACAGCTGAAGCAAGGCGTTTAAATGGCTGCGGGACGAATGCATAATGAACAGCATGCAGTGAAAAACAGTCCAAAGGCAGAGATCAATGATACTACATCACTGGTTTATTTGGCTGTAATTTACCTGATGTATAATTTTCCTGACATTGACATCGATTATTAAAAGGACCTGAATTTCAGATACATCAAATTGATCAATTGAAAACAAAATTCCCATGAAGTCGTACCGTTACCCAACAACGATTTATTGTTGCGTCAACAGGTGATTGTTTGTTCGCAAAATACAGCCGAGAGAGAGAGAAGAGAGAAAGGAAAGAAGCCAGTGAACGTTTCTGTTTCTCAGAGCAGAAAACCAAAACCTGAGCATGAATCACACTGGCAGGGGGAAAACAAAACTCAGAGAAAAGTCGCCAGCTGATGAGAAGAATAAAGTCAACTCAGTTAAATTGACGCGGTGGAGATCTCAAAGCCATGCAGGTAACAGAATATTGCCTTCAAATAACACTCGCACATGCTTTTTCCAAAATCAAACATGCATTGGGTATTTCAGTGGGGTAAAGAAGTGTAAATACTCAACATTTTTAGCAATACAAATTCTCTAAATGTTTCTGATAATGAATATTTGTAGAGCATGTTACACACTTTTTCCAGCAATCCCTTTATTCAGTCGATTGTTTTAAGCAAATGATAAATGAACATTATTAAGTAAAAATAAAAATATAAAATAAAATATATATTTCATATGGATCTGCCTCGATGCTGCCGATGTGTGTCACAAAAACCACAAGCAAATTCAATCACTACTACTAATTCAGAGCATTTTGTAAACGATCAATCATTGCAAGCGCAAACTCAGTCATCACAAGGCTGTGAGTGCAGTTCGGATCACAGTGGTCACGGACAAGTTCAGCATCTCCTCTGGAAGCCACCTCGCTAAGGCTTGTTAAAGTTTAGTCACACTTCTCCTTTTCTTTCTTTTTTTCAGAAAGGTGTGTTTTTGTTCGGCCATCCTCTTGGAACAGTTATATGTTTTTTTTTTAGAAAAGAACTACCAAAATCATGCAACTACCATTTTCATTTTTAGTGAGACAAAAACCAGTTGGTGCTCTTGACTTGATTTTTCTCTTGGTGGTGCTGGTTGGGAGGTTTTGGACTTGAGGTCAGCGTGGGCGTTTTAGGCACTGCCATCCTGTTTGAGCCGCTGACTGCGAGCCTTGTAGACCTCGATCAGTAAATCTTTGACGTATTGGATTTCTCGCTCCACCGACTCCGCCTTGTCACGAAGCTCCCGGTTCTGTCCCTCGAGGCCGTGCAGCTCCTCCTCCAGAGAGTCCAGCTCCGCCCTCTTACGCAGCCTGTACCTGCCGAGGGAAAGAATGCCTTTGGTTGGTCTGACAGGTTTTTTGCTGCCTTGCATCTTTATTAATGAGTCAAGTGAGCGTGACCTTTGAGCTGCACTGGGACACCCCTCCCCTGGGATTTCATGATGTGCTGTTTATTACACCTTCTGCACAAATCATCACTCATCAATTTCTTCTTTTTACAACATTTTAAAGACTTTTCTGTCCTGGTTTTTACTCCCACACAGACAAACCGGCTTATAGAAATGATTAGGTGGGGCTGGATTTGGCAGGCAGAGAGGGACTTTCCATATTCCTCCTACACTCTGCAGGACATTTAAAGCACTGGGCTGGCTGACTTGTGCATAACTGCTATGTTAAAGCTGTAAAGTATTTAGGTATCATCACCTCATTGATAAGCTAAAATAAAAACAAGAATATGATCAGTGGTGAAAATAACCTTACTTAGCTGTGATTGTAATTATTTTTTCATTTTAACCAGATTTTCATGACTAAAACACAAATTTTAAGACATTTTTTGGGAGGTTCAAGCACATTTTAGGAAAAACAGAGTAAGAGTGGAGCGGGAGGAGGGAGCTGGAAACAAACTGTAATGAGTCAGGTGTTTACCTGTGAGCAGCAGTTTTGTTCTGGTCTCTCTTCTTCTGCTTCCTCTCTCCAGTGCCGGACTCAAGAGGCGCGCCGGCCATCACCAGAGCTGGCTTCACGGAGCATGGCTCATCCTTTAGCCTCTGGGTGGGGCGGTGGATGGGGGCACCCAACAGCGTCCCCTCGCCCTCCCCTCTGGACAGACATTCATAGCTTTGGTCTGCAAGGCATTCTGGATAGAGGTAGTGGCCATGTTGGGGCTCTACAGCCTGTGCTTGTGACGGCTGATCTAGGTCACCTATAAAGCTATGGTAAGGCTCTGTGCTGGCCATGGACTGGTGGAAGTAGCCGTCACCGGCCACCATTGTCTCTTGGGGAATACTCCCAGAAAGTCCTCCATCTTTGCTGCAGTGCAAGACCTCGAGCCCCGCGCTGTCGTAACTTACATTGACCTTCACGTTGTGCATCAACTGTCCCTCTCGCTTGTGGTGGCTGTCGTACGAGCCACCAAGACAAAAACCTCGAGCAATCTCTTCGCTGCAAAACATTCCTTCTGAAAAACAATAACTCTCCTCTTCCTTCAACGATAAAGCACATTCTCTCACCTTCTTGACGCTGCCGAGGCTGTTCTTGCTCACTGTCTTCAGTGTGGAGTAGTGGTTCACAGACAGCTCTGTGCTTCCTGAGTAACTTCCCCTGGAGCCCCACGTATCAAGTCCAACTTCCTCCCCGACTTTCACCGCCTCACTGATGATTCTTCGCCCGTTGTTGTGGTGGTAGCGGTGATGGTAGTTGTACGGAGCGGGGCGAGCAATTTTGGTTCTGCCGATGGGTCCGCCACAGAAGCTGGCCAGGTCCAGTTCCCCTGTTGCCAAGGTAACAACCACAGGGCTGGTTTCTGATTGGCTGGTCCCATATGAGCCATAGGGTAACTGATAATAAGACTGGGAGCCCATAGCTTGAGCACCCTTGTCACATTTTGAGGATTTCTCACACTTGTTTGTCGTGGATGTGGACTCGGAGCGGAAGTAGTCCTCCAGCTGAGCCAGCTCCTCCTGCAGTAGAGAGGTCATGACCTCCAGATCCGAGGGCACCTTGACATCTTGTTCTAACGGCGAGGGCGGAAGGGATGAGCTGGGAGAAGACTCGGTCGTCGACACAAATGAAGACAAATCAACTTTTTCCGTCATCCAATCTGAGTGACCATCACCTATAAAAATTCAAAATAAGAATCATAGAATCAGTAAAGCAATCCATCTTTTTCATTCAGCAGCTTGTGTAGAATAACTGAAATAAAAACTACAAATTCAGGAAAAAAATTCTTAAATCACGCAAGGTAGAGAGAATAAATGTAAAAAAAAACTGTAGTTAAAAATCAAGCAATACATCCGACAAATCCAAGTGAACAACTAACCGATCATCTGAAAATGATTGAACAGCATCGTCTGCATTCGATAAATATCCACTTAGCTGTACTCACTGTACGACATTAGCCCCGTGCTGCACTGCGGCTCCGACCTCGGGATGTGGAAAAATAAAAAAGCGTCTTGGCAAAACTCACCAATTAAGTGCTGCCTCTCCGCTGGCTCCGCCCCCGTCCCGGGCCGTGATTGGCTGCGGCTAGCCTGTCGGAGAGGGGGAGCGCAGAGCTCGCCCGTGGAAATGGGAGGAATTTTCCTGCGAAGGATCGATGCCGCCATTGTGTCGTCTGCTTCGATTAAATTGTTCAAAAGCACAAACCGTACGCTGGGTGGATGAAAGAGCTGTGAAAACACCTGAAGACCTGTGGGACGAAGGAGGAAAATTTAAAAAATGTGACAACCTTTAATTTAGCTTTAGATTCCCATATTCCATTTAATGAAGCACTTCAAATCCCCCAAATAGTAAAAAAAAAAAAAAAAAAAAAAAAAAAATTGAATTAATATTTTTTTTTCAAAGTAGTAAATTTACTTTAAAGCTTTAATGAGTTCCAATTAACTCAACTCATCACTTCCCCACTCACCTGTCACCTCATGCAGGGAAGCAATTATTGATTTATGACACCACAGTGTGATTATCCAGCAATAAACAGTCAGCTCACAGACTTTGACAAACAATAAACAATGAGAAAGTTTTAAAAAAAACAATTAAATATAACTACAAGACTTTAGAGTGCACAATACATAAAGTAATTTGACAGTGTAATGAGTAA
The DNA here is from genome assembly GCF_040436345.1 of Pagrus major. Classification (NCBI taxonomy): domain Eukaryota; kingdom Metazoa; phylum Chordata; class Actinopteri; order Spariformes; family Sparidae; genus Pagrus; species Pagrus major. Next base: position 30,043,313 of record NC_133216.1, on the reverse strand, counting down.
AAAAACATATTTAAAATGGATAAATTCACTCATTTGATGACATGTAAAAGTGACTTTAACACGGTGATTCTGTGTAAAATAAGCAGACAGTGAGCACAGACAGATAGTCACGGTGTTAAACAGCCTCTAAACTAAAAGAAGAAACCTATGTCCCAACTTAGCCCGGCGCCACGGCTCTGTACTCACCCCATAGTTTCTGAGTAGTCTTGGAAAGTGCGTTGCAGCGGCAAAGCACGCGGAGCTTTATGTGGAGCACGAGACAGTCACAGTTTTAAAAAGCCATATTTTTCCCTTTTACAACCCAGGGACTCTTCATCAAGCGAGATTTCCACCGACAGACATGCAGACACAAAGTTTTTAAATCCGCTACTTCTCCAACTCCTGATGCCCGGGACGGATCACAGCAGACGAGATCCATCCGCGGTTTACAGAGTTCAGCCGGCCCTTACGTCATCAACCTGGGGACTTTCCCATTATCCAGAGACCACACACACACACACACACACACACACGCACGCACATTAACACGCTGACACACGCACGCACGCACACACACATAAACACACACACAATAACACACTGACACACACACACACACACACACACACACTAACCTCTCCTCTTCTCACTCACTGCACCTTCACATGTTCTTTTCTCTTCTGTTTGATTCGAGTTTCTTTCTTCATTTACTTTAAATATTTTCACTCTTTTTGGAATCAATGTTGGAAATGATAAAGAACTTTTTGGTGTGTTTGCTTTATTCGCTGCTGTAGAAAGTACTGAAATTATTTTTTAATGAGCAGCCTGTTGGAAGAAAGTCAGTGAAAGGAAAAACACTGCCTCACCGAACAGTCCAGACCCGGTGTAGGTGAAGAATAATGAGAACAACTCGTTAAAGACATTATTAAAACTATAAAGTCACTTCTGGGGAGAATTGGGCAGACGGTTCAGCCGGCACTAGTTTCCGTAGCGCCGCGGCGGAAGGACACGGTGTTGCAGTTCGAAGGTGTAACTTTAGTTGCAGCCCTGTTGCATCAGATCCGCAGGGGATTCGCTGAGCGCTGTAACAATGTGGCCACACCATTGGTTTATCTGGGGGAACTTTCTTATTTCTATTGGCCTGCCGTCACTCTCACACTGATTACCGCTCATCACGCATCAGCAGCAGCATGGGGAGGTTTACTGTGAGGACCTCCAGCCACCTCCACCTCCACCTCCATCACACTGACCCAGACAGCAGCTTCACTCCACCTACAGATGGACAGGGTGATTTAATGTATGCTCCCGTGTTTAAACGTCACTTCCAGCCGTTTGTACTAGTTTAGGTGTCATTTTGTGTGAATTTACTTCAGAAATATTCAATTCTTGAAAGCTAAACCTCCTTTCATCAAACTTTATACTGTATGTAGGTCATACATTTGACCACTTTATTTACTGCTCTGTGTACAAGCCATTTGTACCAATGAAGTTACTTGTTGTTGAGGTTATTTAAAAACATTTTTGCTGGAGTTGTATATAGAAATATGGATATAGATGTGGCTGTGTGGATAGTTGAGGAAACACAGATTTTGAAATGGATTGTTTCACTACAAAAGTTTAAACGCTGAGGCACAGAAGCCCTTAAAGTTCATGGCTCAAACATATGACTTCCTCTGTCTTCCTGAGAGCGGGAGTTATTTATGTCGTTATCTCGGGATGACAAATGTTTTTTCCAAGATGACGAGATCACTTATCATGAGGAAAACTGCTTTATACGGTTCATGACAGTGGAGCCTCACACACACACACACACACACACACACACACACTGCTCTGTGAACTGGGTGTGCAAGTTTCACAGCCAACCACCTGAACTTCTCTTTGACATTTTGCCCTTTGACTCTTTTTTACCGTTGATTTGATATGAGGGTGTTTACATCATGACTGCTGTATAGGACAGGTGTAACTATAGTATTCAGTAGTGGTTGTTTCCACACAGTGAGGAGTAGCTGGCTGAGTGTTTATTCTGCCATGTCTGTAAGTCTGTGACAGATATCATCACAGTGTAAGCAGCTAAAAACACTTCAAAATCATCCGGTCTGTGTCGAGTCAGGGCAGATGAGACAACAGTCCGACATACAGTGACCAACAGAGCACAAGTGTTACTGTCCAGCAGGCTACATAAATGGCCCACACTGATGATATATATATACATAAGACTGAAGTACAGTCTGATGCAGTAATTGATAACAGGTACTCAGCTGAAATCAGCAGCGTCACTTGTAAAGACGCCATGTATGCATGCCACTGCTGATTTAATACACATTAGTCTATAAGTAATGTTTTCTCATGATAACGGGTTAATTCATGTCGTTACCTCGGGATAACACATTTTCTCAAGCTAACCATATAAATGAATCTGTTATCACCAGAAAACAATCTTTGTTATCTCCACATTACATAATTATGAACTTGTGATTCTGAGACTAGAAATTAAAAAAAGAATTGCACCTATGGCCATTTAGGGCTTCTATACTTAGGAACCTTTTGTGATTTTATGTTTACACTTTAAGTTTAACAGCCAACACAGAATATGTTTATTAAAAGGGCTGCAGCTGATTAATGAGACATAAGTGAGAACGTGTTAGAGACTGCTTTCAGGAGTCTGGTTGAAAGTTTTAACATGTGTACACACACACGAGTCTGTGCAGCTGAGAACCAAAACAGACTGTTCAGAATTACATTTACAGAAACAGCTACACATGTAAATATATAACTTAACTTCATAAATATCATTCACACTGGAACCATGTTCATGATCCTGTCTGTACTGTGCATATTGTGTTATTTATTATTGATACGATGTGTTTTTAACCAGCCTGTGAAGCCGATGAAGACAAATGTACACATGTATGGTCAATAATGGTTATCATTATTATTATTATTATTATTATTATTATTATTATTATTATTATTATAATAAGGTGTAACACAACATTTTTCTTCATCTGACACATATTGCATTAAAAAAAGATAGTTAAAATAAGATGTAAAATATACTTGATTAGTCACCATGAGTTGATCCTCCTCTGCACTGACCCGTCCTGACAGGGATGTTTTTTTTACCTCACATTTTCTGAAACATTCAGTCTGTGGCCGAGCGTAGAAATGAAGGATACCGAGGGAATATAACTGCACATAGGAAGGGGTCAGACAGCCCTGCTCATAGACTCACTTTATAAATTATTTATTTGAATCTGCAAATGACATGAAACGTGTACATGACTCAAACATTTAGAGGTTCCACAGTGTTTGACGCTCAACGATGAAGAAAAAGCAGCCGTGCCACCTGTTACAGCTTCACAAAATGTTGCAGCCTACAAAAGCCAGACGCAATCCAAAAAATATTATTTATATAGCCCAAAATCACAAATCATGTTGCCTCCATGGGCTTTTATCTATACAGTGAACACCATCCTCTGTCCTTTGACCCTCAACTTGAGGAAGGAAAAAAGTATCAAATGAAAAAGAAATATGAAAAAGCCTTTAAGTGGCTAAATCATTAAAAGGCCAGTCGTTAGCCAACACGTTTCAATCATGAGGTTTTCATCAGGGCTCCAAATAACACGATGTGGGCCCATCTATGGTGACAACAGCCAATAGGAGGCAATCACATGACCCAGATATTAACATACCAGGTGAAACAATCGCAGAACCTGTATGTGATATCACCTCCTAAAGCTCAGTGGAACAGAGGAGAGCCTATACAGAAAAATCACATGACAGAAATCATGTGAGATCTATATGTTGATTGAAAGCAGGTCGCTTCACTTCCTTTGGTTCGGTGTGTCGCAGCCGTCCAGCTCTCCTTCAGACGTGAACCTGCTCATGGCTGCGAGACATCAGTAACATTAATCTACATTTGTAATGTAGCTCATTGATATTTGCACCCAGAGGCTGGGACTTGATTGGTTGATCAGACATGGTGGTACAGGTCAAACACACTGAGCGTCTCCACCATTCACACTGCTTCCTGCTTTTATTTTAATACATGTGATGATCAGAAATAATGAAACATTATTTCAGCAGCAGCTGCAGTCTGGCTTTCACAGACACAGACACACACACACACACACACACAAACAAAGACACACACACATACATAAACAGACGTACACACACACAAAAACAGACACACACACCAACTATTCAAAATTGAATATGTATCACTAAATATCAAACCACCTTTTTAAATCAAATCTCAAACGATGAAGCACGATGGATTAAAGTCAAATGTACGGTAACACTTTATAATAACCATCGTTAATAATAATCAAACTTTAGTAAATAGTTATTTTACTGTTCACAATGAAATGTTTTCTAAACCATTTATTAAACAATTGTTTAATTTATAAATAGATATTGTGGCCTGCATCTATTTTAGTTCAGTGCTGTGAAATGATTTGTAAAGTTGGTGGGATATATCAGTGAAATATAATAATAATAATAATCATATTAATTCTAGGACACACTTCACAAACACCCCTGTTTAGCAGATTGTAAGAGGTATATTAACATTTAATAAATGGTTTATACACATTATACTGTAGTTCTTAGTAGATATGTAGTGTAAGTATATTTGCCAACAACTATAAATTCCACGAGTGAAGGCTGCTGTGTGAATAAAACATAATCAATGTCAGTATCAAAGCCACTGAAATAAAAAAAATGTCTAGCCTAAAATATAATGTGTTAGAGACCCATAGGTGTCGTTTACACTGACATGTCCCCAACACTTTATGAATATGGACAATTCTGCCCCTATCAATTTTTTTAAAGCGTATTTTGTTTAAAAAAAATATCTGAAAAAAGGCTTGCACCAAGAAATGTTACCTAACAGATGAGAATGAACACTCTGCAGTTAAACTGGCTGCTGCTGATTCTGGTGTCAGACAGTACACACTAAGGCTTTACAAAGACTGCAGCAGGAACGTGTTAGTGTTAATTAGATAACAGATATGATCAGCATATACTGAAATATCTGTATATATTATGTATCCATAATTATCTAGCCTGACCACTTATGATCCGCCCATTATATTAACTGAAATTGCAAATGTTGAGGACTTTTTAAAACGTGTTTTTTCCGAGCCTGTATGTGTCGACAACTTATCAACATAAAGAGACCATTTATTAAATGTTTTTTATTTGGTGTGTGTGTGTGTGTGTGTGTGTGTGTGTGTGTGTGTGTGTGTGTGTGTGTGTGTGTTACAGCTACATGTAATTGGATGTGGACTAAGTCACATACACACTTCAGTTCCAGCTGCCACTCTCCACTCTGCTGCAGTTATTAATCTCGTCTCATGGTTATTATTTAACAGACTTCATTTAATCATGAGGTCTAGTGAAGCATAGGAAAACAATCTACTACAGCTGCAACGACTGCAAATAAATAAATAATGTATAGACATGAAATTTAATCACACGCAAGAGGTGGAAGTTTTTAAAAATCTTCCAAATGTACCCGACTGTCACTTCCAGCTGCTCAGTCACAGACGCCAGGCTGAGTAAAACAGACTGACGTGATTTGATTTTGATTTCTTTTATTTGCCCAATCCTCATGGTTTTTACGAGACACCAAAGTACCGTGGCAGCAGTCGATATTTCATTACAATTCATTTCATTACAGGTTGTTTTATTCCTTGACTGTATTCCTATATATTCCTTCTTTTACAAGGTTGGCAAACAAAATGTGCTCCAAAGGGGTTTCCTTCCTGACGTAAGTCAAGTTTTCAGCCTAATGGAGGACATTTTAGTCAGAAGTTCACACCTCACGCCCTCGTAGACCAAAATATGAAGCTCATTCTCAGTTTCAGCAGCTCACACAACAGAATCTGTCCCCCATCAGACCTGCCAGTCTCCAGGGTGAATGGTGATGTCCCTGAATGTAACTGTGTGACAGATGATGTAGCACAGTTTACACACAAGGGTAATTATAAAGCCCGTTGCTCTCTCGTGATAGCAGTTTAAACAAAATGAAATGTGTGTGATAATCCCTCTGTAAGTTCTGCCTCACGTTTAAATCCATGTGTAAAGTGATAAAGAGTCTGTGCTACAGTAATCAGGAGTATTTAACATCTCACTCCCCAGCCTGTCACTCTGTTGGTGTTTAGCTGACCTCCAGTCTGCCTGTGTGGTGCTGTGACAGCCAGGATGTGTGGAGGTCGGACAGGCTGCTTGACACCCGGCGTGTCCCGCTGCCCTCATTAGTAAAACCAGGACGGCTCTGCACGGCTGCCTGGCTGGAGCTCCTCTGCCTATCCTCTGCCTCCCCGACAAACCAAAAGCTGATTGAAGCAGCCAGGTCTTCCTGTTGCTATAGTAATAGGCAACACTGGCTCACCCCTCTTGAAAACATGTTTTTTGGCATCCCTGTAGCCGTGGGTGTTGCGGCCTCCCCCTCACAGCTCTTACACCCCCATTGTTTACAGTGTTCGTCTTGCTATTTTTGCAGACAGTGCACTTTTTTTATTATGCATGATGCACCTCTTTAGTCGCGCATGAATTTGTAATCATCGCAGGTCGCGGAGATCAGGAAAAGTTGTGGTGATACGTGCAATGCCCCTGCAAGAATTTTAAATGTAACCTCTAGCAAATCCCTTATTAAGACCAGTGAGTGTATCAACAACACCGTGTGTTCCTGCGTTTGAGTGTTTTCTTAACAATGCTCAGCTCAAAATTTTCAGAGTAATTATGTCACAATTAAATTAAAATCATCAACTCAATAATATTTTAAATTAAAATACAGTTGAGTACAAATATCTCTCTTTTATTTGTGGCTCAGATTTGAAAGTGCAGATCAGAAGAAGTAAAATATTTATATTTGTATGTGAAAAACTTAAAAATCTCAGTGACCTTGGTACTAACCTCCCATACTGTATCTATATATTTACAGTGGAGTCCACAGATTTCAGTGTTGTGTGCAATAGTGAATCCACAATGAATTCCTTAACTTGCAGGCTTTTTCTGTATTGCGGCAAAACGATTGCCTGCTTTTTGTGCAGTATTGCCCTCCATCTGTCCGTTTGTACTGTACAACCATACAGGAGCCCTCTCCAGCAGTGCATCGTGGGATGGGAAGAGCCTCCTTCAAAGACACAGGCGGCCATGCACTCCTCTACTATGGCACATTGGTATCAGTTACACCATAATTTCATCACCAGCAGCTCCCTGTGAATCCTGCTTACATTAACTTTTTACAGGGATTGGCAACACAGAGGCAGAGATGCATGGCGGTGCCAGCACTTGAACCCATTTAGATTTCGCCTCCTATTCAATAGTTGGTCCCAGCATATTGTTATTTGTTGATGAAGTGTTGTATTTGTCTGAACAAATGGCGTGAATTGTGAAGAATCCCTGCAGTTACAGTGGGATTACGTTGAGAGAAAAGGCGAGGGGGATTAAAAAAACAACAGGATGGGGAGACTTCAAAGTGGCAAAGTATGCAGGGCTGCGTTTGAATGACGGCTGGCGTATTGTTTTGATAAGTGTTCCCTGAGGAGAACATGTGAGGGAGGGTGTCACTTTCTCCTCTCATCTCTGCGATAGGGAGCCGAGCACCGAGGGAACGTCAAAACCAGCCGTAATTACAGCGTTCATACAACAATACTGCAGAGTGGCTGCCTCACACACACACACACACACACACACACACACACACACACACACATATACTGCACACATGCAAATTAATTAATTTGCTTTAAACATGAACCCTAAATGAACATGTTAGACCCTGAGATGGTGATGATAATAATGGAGCACAGGGAGCATGGAAGAATATCAAATGTCGACAAACCCCCTGATACACAGCTGCTTTCATCACTGTGATTGTATCTGTTACTCTAAGCGCTCGTTAGGAGACGAAACACAATGTCAGATAGACGGCAAAATTCTATATTTGTTTTCAATGAGTGCAAATTTAATTAATGCTACATTGTTTCTGCTTACAAATGCAAATGACTACAGCAGCATGAATAAACATGAATGAATTAACCCATCACTTTGGCCATGAACATCTTTTAGATGATGAAACATTCTGACTTATTTCACAGATTTGTAGATTCAAAGATCAGCAAACAATTACACCTCCTGAAACACACACGCAGGCGTGGGGAGGAACGGAAAACATGTAAGAGGAAAATCTAATTAGGATAGAAAAACTGCGTAACTGTATTCAGTTAAAGTTACATTTAAAAAAGATGTACAGTAAGTAGTTGTAGAAGAAGATGTTTTTGGTAAATAAAAAAAGGATACATTACATTACTTTAACATGATGATACTTAGATCAGGTTACTGACTACATTTCAGCAGCATTAGTGACTGTATTTGAATACATTTTTTAAGTAACCATACACACATACTTAACCCTGCATACATGTACATGAAAATAGACAAAATGCAGAAAAAAAAATACCACACACCAAATCAAAGGTCATTTTTTTGCTTAAATCAATCAAAATGTGACGTTTCATCGACAAGCACCCTCATCTCACAGGTTCTCTCTTTTTTTTATGCAGCTACAGTGAAATTGTTTCATTTCGACTGAGCCTGAGGTCAGAGTGAAACACAATTAATCAACACAAGCTTTTCCACAACAAATGTAAATATTCAAATAAAATACCTGGAGAAAGGGTCCTAACCACAGCAGTAGTAATACTCTCTAGGTTTGACCATTGTACTGTTAATTCACTGTTAGTCTATTGCAGAGATGCCCAGCCTGAGGTCCTGATCCTCACAAGGGCTTCCTGAGATGAATACTGGGAGAGGAAAAAAAATTATTATGTTGATACAAAAAATAATGTAGATTTTTTGGAGTTATTTTCAGAATCATTGTTTTATTTGGAGAGATAAAACTATGCAGAATTTCATGAGAAAAAAAGCAGTCTAATAAGGTAGGGGGAAAAAAGAAGACATACAATCTGTAACATGTGGATCAAACCAGGTACCGCTTTGACAAGAAAGTCACATCAAGTCAGTTTTAATTATACGGCCCCAAATCTCAAATGTTCCTCGGAAGGCTTTGCAGTCTGTACAACATTTGACCCTCGATTCAGACGAGGAAAACACTGTCTCCGCTGGGTTAAAAAGACAAGCACAGACACTGGGAACTACTTATCATTCTGCTAATATCAGATTCAATTCAATTTATTTTAGAGATGATGGGGGAACAGATCAGTGATACACTGGAGTCTACCCTAATATTATAAGGCAACATTTAATTAAATTCAACAAAAACATTTCACTGGGAGTGAAGGGAGAGCTGAATCCGGCATTTCTTTTTTTTTTTTAATCAAATTGAATTATTATGTGGTGACTGAGTAGTTTGTACCATGTCGTACCCTTCTCTCTCTCCTCCTGTGTTTCCTGTCACTGTCAAAATAAAGTGCAAAAATGCCAAAAGAAATAATCTTAAAAAGAAAAAATACATCATCAGTGACCTTCAAAAAAACCAGCCCAACCCTACTGCAGATATATGAATGAATGAATGAATGAGGAACATAAACACACACATATTGTCTTATAGTGTGTATTAAATGAGACAAATATATGTGGACAGGTGAGGAGGTTGATCGACTGAGACAGGCCGTCCACCTGATGGAAGTGGACGAGGACACAACCACGTAACAGCTAAATGACATTATTTTGACGCAGAGCTCTGCTTCATTGGAGGAATACTGATTCTAAAGCAGATATGTATTCAATCTCAGCATTTTAACTCCACTTGAGTGTGGAAGCAGGATCACACACAGAGAATCAAGCAGAGCAGATGAGTTTACACCCAGAGAAACCCACATTACTAGATTACTGTTGTCTTTCTCAGGGTGTTCCACCGCAGCCTCTCGTAACGATGTTGTGGTTGGGGGAGAGCGCACCACGCCATCCCAGCGATTTCAAGTCATTGTGGTCTCATTACAGCAGGCTGTTGGTAATCCTCTGCCTTTGATCTGCGGAGCTGAAGGGAGCTGTGTTTTACTGTAGTTCAAACAGTGTTCTCACTGCTCCCTCAGCACCTCCACCAGGAGCCACAGCCTGGCAACATGAGAGACACTGAGAGGCTGGGGGTTGGTTTGTTTTTCAGCTGAATGCAGGAGTGACAGATGAGGGTTTTGTTGGTGGAGTGTTAAGTCAATCTGAGGTGAACCAGGAGAATCCTTCTGTAGGGGCGACGAGGAGCAGCAAGCGGAGCGTGCTTTCACTTCAAGTTCATTCAGACTATCATTAATACACATAAACCTGTGAAGAGGACGAAGGATGGAAGTTTAACATCTGCTATGAAGTGACCATTTATTGTGAGTTTGTGTAGTTCAAACATATAGTTACATCAGTTTATTGTATAGTGTAGCTTTCAAAGCACATCAGTACTTTAGAATAAAAGGATCATTGAACATGGCAGCTGAAAACTGATTTTTTAATGGGGATACTCTGGAATTTAAATCAGTGCTCAACACGGTACAGTTCATATTTTCAATGAAACAGAAAATACAGTCGAGTCAGGATTCTGCTCTCAAGCTCTTCTAAACGTTGTTGCAGGAGAAATGAAAAGATTAAAGTACTTCTAACCAGTTGTGAAAAAAATGTCAATGTAAAGACAAAATATGTAAGAATTTTAGTGTAAAAATGAAGATGTAGAAATGAACTCAAATTATCAGCCGAATCTGTTTTGTAGAGATATCTACTTAAGTTAGCATGCTAACCAGCTAGCCCCAGCCTGTCTCGTAATTCCACATTTCCAAAGCTCAGGCCTCTGGAGGTCCATGCTGACTGAAGCCACTCCTGACCCTGTCTGAACACACTGTGTCTGGTCTTTATCTACCAGTCCTGGTTGGAGTCGCTGTAAATCACCTCGGGCCAGTATTCCCTGCTCTCAAACATCCATTCATCGGCTGCGGAGGGTGTCTTCTCTCCTGGCCCAGTCGTGTTCACTGGGGGGCTGCTGAGCCTGGTTCCTTCACCTGTTCACAGTCTCAGGTTGGTGACTGTTCCAGGTCCACTCCCTGCCAGCAGTCCTCACTGGGTCCCCCTGCCCCATCCCTGAAAAGCTCGTCCTCCTGGCACTCCAAAGCTCCTGTGCTAGCGGCGTAAACAACACCAAAACTCCCGCGGTGCTTCAAGCAACCAATACAGGTAGACTCAGCTAATAGGACAGCTAACTACATGGCTAACTGAGCTAACAGCAGCTACAGTTAGCAGCAGTAGCAGTTACTCTGGTAATATGCTGCCCCCTATCTGTCTTGATACTGATGCCACAATATGATCTACAGAAGCAAACAAGACTGTCAGTGAGAAGAGTGGATATTTCTGAATAAGTATTTCCGTTATTCTTAAAGTCTGTCAGCTGGCCGGATTCAGACACGTCTGCGGTGGTAAAGTCAGAATCTGACTATCCGACTAAACAGTGTTTCATGGTGGAGGGCTGAGGATGAATGAGGAGAGAAGCTGCTCTGTTTACTTTGTCTCATCATTGTCATCTTTCGTTCACGGGAGCACAATAAATGAGAGTTCCTTGCAGTAGATTTGAAGACTGGAAACACCTAGTCTGACTCTTTCCAAAGGTAAAAAAAAAACTGTGGTTTTTCAGGGGATCATGTCTTATCTTTTCTTTATCTTTACCACCACATGTCAAAACAGCTGCGCTCAAAAATTAAAAGAATTACCTGACAGGAGAACTGCAGAGTGTGGTGATACTTCTCTGTGGATCTGTCTCTATTTTACAACATACAAGCAGTCATGTGACCCACTAGGACTGGATTAAAGCGAGGCCGGGTCTTTGTTCCTTGACCTTAGTTTAAATAACCTTAAATAATTCTGTGAACTGGTTCACAAAGTGCTCCACAGTACACTGGTATAGCTCTGTGGAGCTCAGTGGTGTTTCTATATGTCACTGCTCCACTGGGCTTTCACCATCGATGCTTCTGTCATCATCCCAGACAAACCGTCCAATCAGGAGCGAGCAGTTGCAACAATAAACAAGAATTGCAACATGAATTGTTATGCTGAAAAACATGTAATATGTCTGCACTGAATGAATGCAGTGATACAGTAAATACATCCACCTGACTAAAGAGAGTTCACACACCTTCCTCTCATGCTGTCCTTCATAAAGCATTCTGGGGAATGTGACGTGCCATTATTTTCTTAAACCACAGCAAGTGTTGTAATAATATTTCATCTGCTTTCTAATGTGGACAAACTAGTTATTGTCTTTGATCCACAGGCAGTGACCTCAGTCTTATTTCAGGACACAGACACTCGTTCTCAAAATGATCACGGGAGTCTTCACTGTTCAACAACCACGTCGCTGATTCTATCTACCATGACTCAGGCACAGATGTTCAGTGAGGTGTAGCCGACTTCTTTCCTCCCTCTCTGAAGTGTCATCTGATGAAGTTTCCCTGGAAGTTGTAACGACAGGTGACCAAATGAAACGCACCTTTACCTTTAAAGAAATGTTTTTGGTTTTTTTAATGTTTGAAACATTTGGGATAATGTAAGTACACAATCAACCCAGTCACCAGGATAAATGTTGGCAATGTATGTTTCTGCAAACCATGGACATGTTACAACTTTACAACTTTGTTTCTTTAGGTTCAAAAAGAAAATATCATGTTTTGGCCTAAAATACCCATTTTGGTCGCCACAAACACGTCTGAAAATTGTGTTAAGGTCTTCCAAAAGGAACGGCAGGTTAAAAACATGTAATTTAAACCTGATATGATGTGTTTTGTTGACATGTCAGTATGGGACGTGTCCTATAGGCCCACGACACGCACAAATGTGCACAGATCAGTGGTTTGCAGAAACATTTACTGCCAACATGTAATTCTGGTGGCTGGGCTGACACGTCTCAACAAAATATACAACAAAGTTCCTCATCAGTAGAGTCATTTTTAGATCATTTTAATGTCACATGTTATACGCTTGAATCTCAAAAAATCATTGAGGGCATGCCATCATTTTCAGGTACACTCAAAACAGAATCAATGCACACACAAATGACACGAACAACAACAGACCACAGTTAAAAACAGTTACATTCAAGTGCAGAGTCGTTTGTTATCATGGTTTGAATGACATGGTGAGATGAAAAAGGATTCTGCAGTGAGTAACGAGGCCGTACACCATTCAGGTTTCAGAACAATTTAAAATTAAAAAAAAGTCATCATAAAGTGTTTTGAATGTCACAGAACAGATATCTAACAAGAGCATGTGAGGGAGAGTTTCATTTCAAATCTTAAGCCACACAAAGTAAGGTAAAGCTAAAAGACAGGGTCCGGGTCTCAGGAGCACCCATGGGACTCCTGAAACAAACCGAGGCGGTGCTTCATAAACCTCTAGAAAACTACACAGCCAGAAGAAGAGAGGGAACCAAAGGCAGCCAGCTCTCTGCGATATCCACCACCTGAAGCTCAACATATCCCTGCTCACACACACTCACACACACACACACACACACTCACACACACACTCACACACACAACCCATGGATTTTGTTATACCAATATGTGAATCATACAGTCTGCCCTCGCTGACAAAATCAGTGGGATTGTGCTCATCACTGGCTCATGTACCGCCGCTACGGGTTTCTGTTTGTCCCTGATCTTCAACATTTTGGTAGAAGTGTGGATTCCAATAAAGGCTTGTTAAACAACAGATTTCATTCTCTGACTCAAGAGGGCCCTGCATGGCCCAGAGGCGTAAGCTGCTCCTTTGAACATCTAAATCCCCATGCAGCGTCTGACTTCCCTTTGTTATTCGCTGGTGGATGTTCCTTCACTGTTTTTGTGTGTGCTCTGTGGCTCTGGAAAGACTCCAGCCGACCATGTACAGGGAGCTTTTAGCTGTAAAAGATCATCTCATTGAGATCATCAAGCCCCAGTTAATTGAACTTTTACATATCTTTGTAGGAGCTCAGGGTGAACATATTGTTTTAATGAAGAATTCATCAGTCAGAGATGGGGAGCCAAGATTTAACGAGCCCCTCCCTGGACCGGAGAGGAGAGACATGAAACAAACAGCCTGCACTCAGCCCGAATGTCTGCTGCCCTCTCCTGCCTGCTGCTGTGAACACACACATCACACTTACAAGACTCGTACAGTAGCTGTGCTGCCTTATGAAGCGCAAGCAGAGAAAAGATTTTAGCGTACAGTGTTTATCTGCATTTATGCATTTAATTAGCAGTGATGTGAAACACTGTGAACATGGTCCCTCCTGTCTGCTCAGGCAGGGCAGCGTGATTGTAATCCCCAGGCTGGATCACCCAATAGGTAAAGTGGGAAGCTGCACTGACCTGAAGATCCAGACTCACCTTCCTGGCAACAAATTTCAGTATTAACCCTACAAGACCTATGAACTCATGTTGTGTCCCTGTCATGCCTGCTCTTTGCCATGTGTTACGTGCGTGTCCTAGTTTCATTTCTGTTTTGCTTGCTTACTCGGTGCATTTTTTCAAAATAAAGTCGTATTAAAATCAGATAACTGCGAACTAACAAGCACACAGAAAACTTGATGCCAGGTTATGTTCCAGTATAGGAGTTCTGGATGGAAACTCCTTAAAAGGTTAATCCTGTTGTGATGCATTCAGATTTGAATCAGTGTGAGACTCAGCTTTGTTGGCTGAGTATGTTTCAGTTTGATGGTTTCCAGTAGCGCCCAATGAACTCCACAGCATCAAATAAAAGTGTGGACAGCATATATTTATATATGTGAACAGCACTGTGGAGGGCTAAAACTGACTACTCGTTGAATACTCTAGTAAATAAATGACTCAATAAATACATGATATGCCTTTAAATGCACCAAAACCATATTGAAAATAGAATTGATTATTTATAAAATGTGACATAAATCGATATTTCTATTTTATTTGCTTCTGTATTTATATACTGTGGTATCAACTCACCTACTTATTTGCTTTTATTTTCTGTTTTATTAATGTAATCATTTAAAAAAAATGTATTGATATGTTCACGTTTTTATTTATATTATTTTCCTCCAACATACAAATCCAAACCAAATCCACACTTATTTCTATTTTCTTTTTACATTTCATGACATTTCTTTATGCATTTATGCTGTCATTAAAATTGTGTCATGGGGTGAAATGGAAAATTAAATGGGGAAGAGAATAATCAAGGGAATGAACACAAACACAGAAACAAATTAAAACTGAAATATCAATTAATGTCACATTTTATAAATTAATGAATGCCTATCAATTACCAAAAATATTTTTAATTTCATTCAAAAAACAGCAGTAATCTTATTCAAGTCTATTTTGTCAAAATCTGAGTTTCATAAGAATACAGATTTGTTTTTACACTGAACAAAAATATAAACGCAACACTTTTGTTTTTGCTCCCATTTTTCATGAGCTGAACTCAAAGATCTAAAACATTTTCTATATACACAAAAGACCATTTCCCACAAATACTGTTCACAAATCTGTCTAAATCTGTGTTAGTGAGCACTTCTCCTTTGCCGAGATAATCCATCCCACCTCACAGGTGTGGCATATCAAGATGCTGATTAGACAGCATGATTATTGCACAGGTGTGCCTTAGGCTGGCCACAGTAAAAGGCCACTCTGAAATGTGCAGTTTTGCCTTATTGGGGGGGTCAGAAAACCAGTCAGTATCTAGTGTGACCACCATTTGCCTCACACAGTGCAACACATCTCCTTCACATAGAGTTGATCAGGTTGTTGATTGTGGCCTGTGGAATGTTGGTCCACTCCTCTTCAATGGCTGTGCGAAGTTGCTGGATATTGGCAGGAACTGGAACACGCTGTCGTATACATATCGTATACGTGTTGTATCCAGAGACAATAAAAGGCCACTCTAAAATGTTCAGTTTTATCACACAGCACAATGCCACAGATGTCGCAAGTTTTGAGGGAGCGTGCAATTGGCATGCTGACTGCAGGAATGTCCACCAGAGCTGTTGCCCGTGAATTGAATGTTCATTTCTCTACCATAAGCCATCTCCAATAAAGCAAAACTGCACATTTCAGAGTGGCCTTTTATTGTGGCCAGCCTAAGGCACACCTGTGCCTAACCCTAACCCAACAATCAACAACCTGATCAACTCTATGCGAAGGAGATGTGTTGCACTGCGTGAGGCAAATGGTGGTCACACCAGATACTGACTGGTTTTCTGACCCCCCCCCCAATAAAGCAAAACTGCACATTTCAGAGTGGCCTTTTATTGTGGCCAGCCTAAGGCACACCTGTGCAATATTCATGCTGTCTAATCAGCATCTTGATATGCCACACCTGTGAGGTGGGATGGATTATCTCGGCAAAGGAGAAGTGCTCACTAACACAGATTTAGACAGATTTGTGAACAATATTTGAGGGAAATGGTCTTTTGTGTATATAGAAAATGTTTTAGATCTTTGAGTTCAGCTCATGAAAAATGGGAGCAAAAACAAAAGTGTTGCGTTTATATTTTTGTTCAGTGTAATTTCAATCAAATTGTTTCCAGAAGTGGAGCCTTTCTGTATGGGCGGGGCCCTCCTGTGTGGGCGGGGCCCTCATGTGTGGGCGGTGCTGTTCTATATGGGCAGCGCCATGCTATGTGGGCGGGGCTTCTGTGTATATGGGGGCTTTGCGTGTAGGCGGGGCCTTTATGTGTGGACGGGGGGCGTTTTGTGTGGGCGGGGTCTATATATGCAGGCGGTGTCATCGATTGTGGGCGGGGCCTGTGTGTGGACGTTGGGCTTTATGTGTAGGCAGGGCCTTCCTGTGTGGGCAGGGACTTACTTTTTGGAAGCAGGGTGAACAATTCTTGATCAACCAGCAGATGAACATGTTTTGTTTCAAAATGATGTTCTTAGGTCTCAGTTATAGACACAAATGATTAAGGTCGTATTGTACAGAGTAAAGTGAAAGTTGACAGAACATGTTGAGGAAAGTGTGTACTTAAAAGTAAAAGAACAATATATCAAAATGAAGAAGATTGTGTTTTTTCTTGAAAACTTTAGTCACACATAGCATGCCAAAGCTAAAAGGTGGTGTCCAGCAGGTCTCTGCTGCACCCACAGAGCTCTTGAAACAAACCAGGTGGTGCTTCATTAACTGGGATCATTTCCAGCCAAATACAGTTTTTTTAAAAAACAATTCACTAAGGTCTGGACCAAGACTAAGTGATGTTCCACCACTGATCAGTGGTGGAACATATTGTGTGTCATCAAGGTAAGGAATGCAGCAGTTGTCACGCAAGGAGTCCAACATCTCC
Organism: Pagrus major; assembly: GCF_040436345.1. Lineage (NCBI taxonomy): Eukaryota > Metazoa > Chordata > Actinopteri > Spariformes > Sparidae > Pagrus > Pagrus major. Next base: position 30,026,035 of record NC_133216.1, on the reverse strand, counting down.
TCCATTCTGCAGAGCCCAAATGGGATCCTCACCCACTCATACAGACCACAAGGAGTAATGAAAGCTGTCCTGTGTCTGGATCCTTCAGCCATATAGCCCTGGTGATAGGCCTTGCCTGTAGGATGCTGAATCAGCTGTGGCCTCCTAGGGTGTCTATGAGGTCCTGGATGCGGGGCAGTGGGCTGGCACAGTTTTCTGATTCAAAAGTCTGTAGTCAATACATAACCTTAGGGTCCCATCCTTCTTCCTGACGCAGACTACAGGTATTGCATATGGTGATTTGGACTTAACTATGCACCCTTTAACAAGCAGGTCTTGGATGTATTCTTTAACCTCTTTGTAAAGGGGCTTGGGCACCATGGCATATGTATGCTGAACTAGGGTGTTACCCTTTAAATTAATTGCCATCCATGTGTAGGCTTTGGACACACCCTATGTCCCCATCACCTCGAGCAAAGACCCCTGACTTCTTGTATAGCATCTGTTTCATCTCGCTCTGTTGTTCACCACTTAGATGGCTAACATCCACAGGCAGGTGCCACAGGGTAGCAGTGGGTTGGCTACGGTTAGAGCTCAGTGGTGGTGAAGAGCTGACAGTGTTAGTTTAGTTTAGTTTATTTCGAACATGTAAATAAAAAAAGAGAGAAAAACATTATCAGAAAAAATGAAAAGACATGCACCAGTCAAAGACAAATGAAGAAATGAAAGAAAAGCGAGAAAAAACAAAAATAAAATAAAACAAAACAAAACAAAACAAAACAAAAACATGATTCCTCTATTCCCATTCATCATCCCAATTATTAGACATAATTATAGTAGTCATGATACATATAATGACATGTAATGGCCATGATGATAATGACAACAACAACAAAGCAATAATACAATAATTTCTTATTATAATAATAGCTATCAGGTTAATCATCATTGTCATCATCATCATCGCCACCACCATCCTAATACCCAAAATAATATAATGCTGAAATTAAATAACACGTCCGAAAAGGAGTAGGAAGAAGTGTAAAACGTATTTACTCCTAACCCTTTCACCCACATTAAATATCCATATCAATGTGCTTCCCTATCATCATGTGCATCTAGAGGGTAACCTACCAACGAGAAAACAAAGAAAATTTCAACAAATGAAATCCCCATAATTTTTTTTTCAGTGCAAAATTTAAACTTGAAGATACATCCACGCACACAGACATACCCACATACAAAAACACATATATACAAACATAAATATACACATACATATATATATACGCCTACATACACACGATTCACCCATACATAAACATACTTCCATGTACCCACACACACATACACACACACACACACACACACACACACACACACACACTCTATAAACAGAAGCAACATAAAAATCCATAACAAATAAAGTCGATGAATAAACAATGAACACCTGGTCATATTTAAACACCTTCCTCACTCCTATATCACATAAACATCTTTTCCTTATATTTCTTTTTGAACTGTTTTATGGTCGTGCATTCTTTTAACTCCACATTCATACTGTTCCATAGTCTTACTCCAGCAACAGAAACACATAAACTTCTCATTGTGGTGCGCACCCTCAAAGTTTTAAAATTATATTTTCCCCTTAAATTATAACCCCCTTCCCTTTCCGTGAATAGTTTTTGAAGTTTTTCTGGTAATAGATGATGTTTTGCCTTAAATATTACTTGTGCTGTTTGAAATGCCACTTGGTCTATGAATTTTAGTACTTTTGACTGTAGGAATAGTGAGTTAGTATGATACCGATATCCAGCTTTATGAATGTATCGTATTGCTCTCTTTTGAAGTACGAACAGTGAGTGTAACCTGCTTCTGTAGTTATTGCCCCAGATTTCAGCACAGTAGGTGTTGGCCTGAGCTCGGTTGTCCTCGTTGCTCAGATTGTCCGTCTCAATTACTCTATCGATGGTTTCAATGGTGCCAAAGACAGTGGAGCTGGGCAGGGTCACAGTGTTCGTGGAATGGTTGGACACTGGCACCTTTACAAAGGGTCTATCTGTCTGCTGAATCTCCAGTAATCCTTCTCCAATGCTTAGAAGTTCCAATGGTGTAGTGTCTAAGTTGGGCTCAAACAGCGCACGTGAGCCAGAGTCACTAATACCCTGCATTTAATATGAGCTACCTGGCCAGGATAAATGGTGATTTCTCTTTCCTGCCTACCTTGACTGTGGCATTTTGTTCTCCGTGTTGTCACTCAGCCTGTAAGAAACTCGCTATGGCTTCTGCCCTAGCACTGTCAATCTCTAAAGCATCGGTAAGTAGGCTGACAAGGATGGACATGACTTTAGGTCTGCTTTTATTGCTCTTAATGAGTTCCTGGATTACATTAAAACCAACTAATGGTCTCTCTAATTTCAGTCGACTCACCTGGCTGCATGGACCACCGACTACCTCACAAACAGACCGCAGTATGTGAGGCTTCGCGACTGTGTGTCTGATGTGGTAGTCTGCAGCACGGGAGCTCCACAGGGTACAGTGCTCTCTCCTTTCCTCTTCACACTCTACACATCTGACTTCAGTTCCAACGCGGACAGCTGTCACCTCCAGAAGTTCTCCGATGACACAGCCATCGTTGCACGTGTGGCAGAGGGGAACGATCTGGAGTACAGGAAGGTCATCACCAACTTTGTCGCCTGGTGTGAACTGAACCACCTGCGCATCAACGTCAGTAAGACAAAGGAGGTGGTGATCGATTTCAGGAGGAAGGCTCCTCAAACCGCACCGGTGAACATCCAGGGTTTGGACATTGAGATCGTAGAGGAGTACAAATACCTGGGTGTTCACATAAACAACAAACTGGACTAGACACACAACACAGATGTCCTGTACAAGAAGGGCCAAAGTCGTCTCCATCTGTTGAGGAGACTGAGGTCCTTTGGTGTGTGCAGGTCACTGCTAAAAACTTTTTATGACTCTGTGGTAGCATCAGTGATCTTCTGTGCTGTGGTCTGCTGGGGCTGTGGAAGCTCAGAGAGGGACAGGAAGAGACTCAGTAAGCTGGTCAAAAGGGCTGGCTCAGTCTCGGACTGTCCTCTGGACTCCATTGAGGAGGTGGGTGAGAGGAGGATGTTAGCCAAGCTGACATCGATTATGGACAACCCCTCTCACCCCCTACATGAGACTGTGGGGGCCCTAAGCAGCTCCTTCAGTAACAGACTGCTCCACCCACGGTGTAAAACAGAACGCTACCGCAGGTCGTTCATTCCATCTGCAGTCAGACTGTACAACACCAAAAACTCTTAACGTAGCACCATAAGCACCTTAAACACCTCCATATCTTGCACTATTACCACTTCCACCTCCGCCATATTGTGCAATTACCGTGTGCAATAATACCTTGTTAATACCTTTTTTTTTATTTTATTTTATTTTTCTACACATTTATATTTTCTGTCTCTTATTTAAATCCTTTTTAGTATTTTAAGTCTACTTGTTTTATGTCCCCTGTACATATTGGATGTCTGTCTACCTGCTCCTGTATTTATTGTATGTCTGTCTACCTGCTGCTGTAATGAGTAAATTTCCCTGATGTGGGATAAATAAAAGTCTAAATAAAAGTCTAAAGGAAGGGTACTCGAATGGATAAGTCTGAATTGTCATTACCTTGCAGGTTTACTATCACTTCTATCCATCTGTCATACGGTATTTCATCTCCTGTGACAGCAGTCATACTGAGGTCTTCCCCCATGAGTTCACTGAGTGTGCAAATCTCTTGTCCAGGTAAGTACTTGTCCTTCCAGGCACGTTCAATGATGCTAACATTAGCTCCAGTACCTAATAAGGAGGTTATAGCATAGGCGTTCATGCTACATTTCAATAAAGACTTCCGACCAATTAATGGGGCTGTCTTCTCAGGTGGGTGGGATTCACTCTTTGTCCATGTGCTGTTAGCTGTACCACCCCTATCTAGTTTTACTGCTGCAACATTTTGGGGTTGGGACTTGTCCTTCGAGTTGGTCAGTGGTCATCTTGTTGCCCTGACTGGTGCCCAGCCATTTCCCTGACTGCTTTTGTTTTTTCAAGCAACCTATAGCATGATGGCCTTCTTCCCCACAGCAGAAGCGGTGGTAACAGTTTGGTTTGGTCTGGGCTACACATTGTGGGTATCCATACGGTCTCTGTGTCGGTTTTGTCAGGGCTAGGCTGGTGGTTGGTTGGACAGAGCCTCCCAGGCACCTGAGTCGGTGTAGTTAACTTTGTAAGTGTCTCCATTGCCTGTGTTAAAGCCTCAACTTGGGTACTCAATCTCTGGATCACATTATCCTTACTTCTGGCTTTAGTCTCTCCCACACTGCTGGTAGTCTCCTCAGGTTCAGCAAGCATGCTGTGGGCTTGGGTCACCTTGTGACTGGCGCTGCGTCCCAGTCTGCGCTTTCTCTCGCTTTCCACCATTGTGGTCTGGATGACCTGTCTTAACAGGGCTTCATCTGAAACAGTTGGATCAGCAAGGAGCAGTTTCAGTTCTTGTCTGATCCTCATGTCTCTCTCCCATGCCTTGATAGACTGCATTCAAAAACACACCCTGGAGTGTAGCAGCATCATACCTGATGACTGAATTTGTTTGTTTGGAGGTGAACATTATTCTTTGTCTCAGTCCTATCGTTCGATATAGAAATTGCTGTGGAGCGTCGTTATCATGCTGTTTAGCACACATCAGTTCCTGGAAGAGCTCTGGGCTACTCTTTTCTCCTAGATGGGACTGCCGGAAACTTTTCAGCTCTGTGACTGTAAAAGCTAATGTCCGATGTAGTATCAGTGATTTGCCCCCCATGTATCTTAAACTCCCTTCTCTGCAGCAGTGGGAGATCTTGCAGGGCAATCATGCTCTCTTGAGTGGAATCTCAATCTTGGTCATCTGAGGTAAGTGGAAAAAGTGTGTTTGGCTGATATTGGTTGGAGATGGGTTGAGTGTGTGCTGCCTGCTGGGGTGACTACAGCTCCCAGAGGTAGGCTGTGGTTTGTCTGAACCAGATATGTTAACATTATATTGACAAAGTTTGTTCTGCACCTCCTCCTAGCCAATGAGCAGTTTCTGTATATCAGTACCATAAGCTTCACCTTCAGTAGCGTTAACAGCACTGGCATGTGCTTCACTCCTTGGTAATGTCTCATGTGTTTCGTTAACATAAGATGACGTCATTAAAGGGGACCTTAATAGAAGTACAGGTTTCACCCTCAGTGCTAGCTTTAGCAAACATTGTACTCCTATCATGGTTTGCAGTAACCATATCAACAGTATCTTGTAAACATAACAACATTGCCATATCCTCATCTTCCAGTTCTAAGACAGTTGGACTTTCCAAGTAAGCAGAAAGATACTCAACACTGCTCTCCTCGTCATCTCTGCTCAGGTCAGTTGAGTCCAGTCCTTGCACTGGTTTAAGGTGAGTGGTAACTTCATAAGCTGTCAACTGATAGTCTCTTCTTAATGGACCAGTTAAGTCCTTTCTTCTGGTTGTCAGACATGATGTGTGTTGTGGCCAGCCGGGGCTCGTAGTCCTCCACTCCTTAGGCTTGGATCCCCTTTAACCAGGTCCCTCCACCTCTCAAGTCGTTTACTGGAAAAACCCCTTGACTCTGGCAACACGCTGTCACACTGGCCCTTGGGTCTGAAGATCACTGGATCAGCATACGGTCCTCCCTCAGGCGATGCCAATCCCAGATGAGCCCCCCAAAATGGGGCCTTGCTATGCTGGGCATGTAAACAAATTATTTACCTGTTAAACGGGAGAAACATGAAGCAGAGGAATCTTGCTGCCGTTCGTCTGGTCGGTCTTGCCAGAATTTATTGAATAATCACACTGTCAAATGTTTTGTTTTCCTTTTTGTTTTACTCATCCACTTAATTAAACCCAAATCTCTCTTTGATTACACATTCACCAAAATAAACAGATAGGGAAATGAATCTACCAGCATATTAGCATTCAAAGGATACTGATATGACTGACCTCAGACCAACATGGCACATATTTTTATAAACAGAATACACGGGAGATTTAAACATGCAAACTGTTATAATGCTGTTATTTAACCTTGAGCCCTGATAGGACTTTACTTTTTTTTAAAAAAAGGTGGAGGCTGGGGTGGTGGCGGCAAGCTTTCCAGCAGCAGCAGTGGGAGGCAGCGTTTGAGTAGGAGCAGTTATGAGTGAGGAGGGAGCCATATTTAAATGGACCGCCTTGTGGTGAGAATAGCTGCGATTAGTGTTGGACTGATTGGTAACGATGATTCCATCGGCAGGCTGTCAGCTGATTACACCGGGGCGTATGACTTCTGTGTCCTGCAAGAACTAACACTAAGCTTTATATGTTGAAATAGCTTCATTTGAACAATGACCCATGACAGTATGAAAGCTCTTGCCAGTGGTATTTGGACTTCAGTGGAGCCACTATAAGAGCCATACAATTATCTGATAATGGCCAGCTTGATTACTAGAAATTGCTGCTTCAGTACATGAACACTCTTCGTGTCTTCTCTACTGTGTCATGTCCTAAAATAATGTCCCCACTGCACATGTAAAGTGGTAATCTTCAATCTTGAGGGAGACCTTGTTCCAGACCCCGTATTTCATACACTTTAAAGTGTGTAGGATTAAGTGGCATTTAGAGGTGAGGGTTCATTAAATACCCCTTGTTTTACCCTCCTGATTTGTCCGTTCTGGGCTACTGTAGAAACATGGTGGTGCAACATGCCAGACTCTGTAGATATACAAGGCTCATTCTAAGGTAGCAAAACATGATTCTTAGTTTCAGGTGATTATAAACTCCTGAAAACATATAATATTACATTCCCCTAAATCCCACTACATTCTACACGCTGGACCTGACCTCAGTCTGTAGTTACCTAAAACAAAAACCACCAAAACCAGCACAGGTGATAAATCTGATACCAGAATAAGAACAGTGCTCGCACAGTCAATACAAGCAGACTGAAATACTGCACACTGTTCTAATCTCTGCTCCATTCAGTCCTATCTATGATTGACTTTTGGAGCAGCACAGATCAAAGGCAGGAGGAGACAAAAGATGAAAGAAGAGCTGGAGGAAGACAGCCCAGAAAGAGTCACCTCACCAAGCTGCCTCCAGCACCGTCCAGAAGACCTGAAATGAATGAAACCTCACCACAATACACTTTCAGCACCGCCCTGTGAATTGTTATGTCGGTTTCTGAAGACTGGTTGGTTCGGGTATTTACCAGTTGGTATTTACCAACTGGTAAATACCCGAACCAACCAGTTCAGGTATTTACTAGTTGGTAAAAATGTAAATACCTGAACCAACCACACCTGTGTCTGCTTGGAACTGCTTGGTTCATTTCCCCGCAGACACACCGTGAAATGAAATGAATGTCTGCACTAATCTGTATTCTGCCTCCTGTCCACACTGAGGAATGAACAGGGGGAGCGAGGCGTGGCAGACGGAAGATGTTTTAATATCCTGACAGAGATTCTCCTCGTGTTCGGCCTCTCCTGAGTCTCAGCTGTCCTTGACACACAATGTCATGAGCCAGATTCCTTCAGCTGTGTGTTTGTGTGACTCATCTCCCTCTGCTGATTGGTTGAGTCTTGTTGTTGCCAAAAAGACACAGGTAGGACAGCTTCACTCCATCTGCCTGCAGGGTCCTGATGTTGGTACAGGGAGGAGGTCAGGTTATTTGTTTGTGGTGTTTGGACCATGTTCCTCCAACAGTGTAGTTTAAATGGTACATTACTGGATTACAATGCACTGTATTACTCTGCGTATATGCAGGTGTAGCAATCAGTGTACACACAAAACAGGAAACATGCATACACAGTCTTTTTTGTCAGATGTATAAAACCTCATGTACGTCTGTTCCCACGTGTCTTTTCCTCATACATCTCAATCATCCTGAAATTATTCACACGAGCCATCTGACCATCCCCACAATTCACTATAAATGACTTTAAATACACCCCCAATAACCTGGTTTGCATATAAAGGGCCAGAATTTAGTTTAGTGATGAGGAGAAATGTCAGAAGCAAGAAAACAGTTGGAGAAGAAGAAGCGTAATGTCGAGGACTGAACTTCAAACAGACAGATGAAAAAGAGTTTTATCTGGATGCTTCAGTTTTAGAATCAACAACAAAATTAAGCAAGTGAAATGGCAAAAAGTGACAGAAGTGGAAAACGCTGCAAGTTCAGAGCCATGGACAAGGAGAAAAGTGGCCTGATTTCAAGCGAGAGGCCGAGAGACACATCTCAGTGCACAGTGAAAATGTGTGATCTCCTGGAGGAGGAGAGCGGATCCCTGTGCTCTCTCTGCTTGATGTGAGGTGGTCATCATGGGTCAGAACATCAGTACGGTTCCTGAAAACTCACTCTTGCCTAAATTGTCAGTGGCAATGTCCTCAAGCAACGCCAGAGCAGCTGTTTATCTCGTGGCACAGCCATTACGCACAGCTACAGCCCTTATATAGTGCCAGTCACACCTGAAGGATTCTTACTCCCTAATATTACAGGAAAATAATCTTTATTTAGGTAGATAAAGATCATGTTTTTATGTGTTTATTTACATAAGGATCATTATAATTATCATAGTGCATACTGACAAAAACAGAAACACAATTCAATGAAAAAAGCAGCTCCAAATAAAATGTCACCCTTATTCACAACTTTCTTCTCCTTTTTTGCCAACTTGCAACATCACACTGATCAGACTGAAGAGACTGTGTGCATGGTACACATGGTGTCCCACCACCCGTGGACTTATACATGTGGAAACCTGCGTAGAAGGTGGCGTAAGTACATTTCTCATGTGTGCGCATGTTTTATTTTTTTTGGGCTCCAGGTGTTTGTTCCTCCAGAAGGTCTGGCTCTGCACCCGACTCTCTCCTCCAGAGCGGGATGAGCATCCTCATGCGTTAACACGAGCATACTAATTAAATGGGAGTCCACTTGTAAAACATTGCCCAGTGTGCCCACAGAGTATGGATCAATCAACCTGCATACCCTGGCAGATCAGACAGCAGAGCTGGTTAACACAGTCAACCAAAATTCTGGAATGCAAGAAATCCATTGTACCATCCAACATTAATGTGGCACCACATCCACGCCCCAACTGACCATCAGACACCAGTCTGATACTAACACTGACACATTTGAGGCTAAAATCACACTTCTTCTGTTCAGTATCTGCAGTCCACAGTGAGCCAGCTAAATTTAGAAATGCATCATTTTCATCCTTTACGGCCTAATATATTAAGTCACAATACTGTGGCTTCTGTTCAGTTTGGTCATGCCTTTTTTAAAAAGTCTCTTGTGACCCTGACTCAAGTGCCAGATACACACAGTTGATTACATGAAGGGCCACACTCCCCCACATGTGCTGTTTCTTAGATGATGTAGTGCATCATGCATGGACAAAGAGTGGCTGTGACATGTATACTTATAAAAGTCATTATTATACATCCTTTGAAAGGCACACATGGTTGCAGGGGGCTTTGTGGAGACACTCGGGGCCCCACAGGCAGTGAGACCTCCTGTCTTATCTCTGGTGTCCTCGGTGCTCGGCCTGCTGTAGTCAGGCCTGTTGTTGCTCAACCGGCATGAAATTGCACGGTCAACATGCCTGTATCACACACTGGCTCCCTTTCACCTTCCCCACCACCCACTCCTCCCAGCCCTCACTCACTGCGGTGTGGAATTCTGTCAAATTCTTCAGAAACTGGAGGAGTGGACTGCTGGCTGCAGCCAGGACTGCGTGATTCAACTTTTGGGAAGTGCAACTCTTTGGGGAATAGGGAGGAGGCTGCAGAGGTCCAACGAACTCTGGGGGGAGTGACTGAAGAGGGAGGGGGTGGCGGTGGTTTGGGGGTATAAACAGCAAACCACCGCCCCCTACGTTTGAGCAACTTTGTGCCCTGCACATCCGTCAGTGTCTGAGAGTCCGGCCCACAGTGGGGTTGCAGGCTGGAAGTGTGCTGTCCTCTGGTGCTGTCCGGTCCGCTCCAGTTGTCCCGCTGCTTGCGAAGCCGCGACTCCGCTGTGCAGACATGGCACCTGTCCTCCAAATGTTTGCTGTCATCATCGCATCAGCGCTCCTGCAAACTGCGACATCGGCCCACCTCAATGACACGTAAGTAAAACTAGTTGTGTTGTTGGTGAATACAAAGTGTCTCCTCTCATGTTGCCTGCAGAAGTTTGTTTTGTGCGTCACGCCTGTAGACGCCAGGTGCACGCGCCAGTGTTTGCTGCGCGTGATGAAGTCATCAAAAGGTTGACATGATGTCGTACTGTAGCAGGTTCGGTCTCAGCCAGGACCAAAACCCTGCATCGTCCCACTGGTGAGGCACAAAGTCCGACGGTGGCCTCAGGATCCTGTTATGCAATACAGTGTGTGTGTATGTGTGTGTGGTCTACGTGTGTGTCAGAGTTCCTCCATCTGCTACCATTTACCACCATTTGATAAATAATCTTCTCATAGCCTCTCACATTACTAAGTGGAGCGATGAGTGATGAGGACTGAGCTGGTCGAGCTGATCAGAGATCAGTTTGAAGAGAACACTGCCTTTGTTCCTCATGATGCTGTTTTTAGGCTCTAAAGCCAAGCAGCTCTGAGTCCTGCAGACCAGCTCACTATCAGTGCATATTGATTTGTGCTCTGACCTTTGTTTCAGCCCTGTGTGTTATCTGCTCCGTGGTCATCGTGATTCAAAGGCCTTTCATTGTGTAGTATCAGAGTCAAATGACTTTTAATCACCATGCAACTTCCTCTCTGGCTAAAACGGCATCAATATTCTCTGCAGCACCACCCAAAACTCAATTAAATGTGTCCTTTACTTCTCATTGGCAGCAGCAGGCCCCTGTGTGCCAACCAGCCTCAAACACACAATAATCAGCAGGGTGGTTGGTTGAATCCAGATAGTGTGGTTGTTTTGAGTGTCCCTCCATGTATTTTACATGAGGAACACTACAAATAACACACCACATTACAAATAACACACCACATTATAAATACTGAGTTGCCTGTTTTTCCCTTGGTGGAAGAAGTACTCAGATCTTTTACTTAAAATAAAATATGCAGCTTTTTTTGCATTAAAATGTCTAAAAACGACGATCACACGATCACAATCACATTGCCTCAGTGGGCTTTACAAACTGTACAGTGAACGACATCCTCTGTCCTTAGACCCTTGAGATGAGTGAGGAAAAACTTCAACCCTAACCTTTTAACAGGGAAAAAAAGATGGAATAACCACAGAGGAGGGATCCCTCTATCAGGACGGACAGACATGTAATAGATGTTGCATGTACAGAACAGAACAACAAAATCACAGTTTACAATTTGCAGTGACAGAATATCTGATACAAATTATATAATGTATGTAAATACGTTGCCTCGTCTGTGAACCTGATTTCTGCCTGAGTCATGCAGACACATCATCATCTTTTCATCTTCAATGGTGGTTGATAACAATCAAGACGACAATTCCCATGATCCCATGCTGCTTCACGTCATCAAACTATGTCTTTTACGTATGTCTTGCGTTTAAGTTGAAGTAATGTATTACGATCCAAATGTACTTACACTTGTTCTGCAACTGTCAAAATATTTTACAAGTAAGTAAAAAGAAACAAACTCCTGACATTTTTCAACTTTTAGGTTGATATAGTGCATGTCTTAGCATGCATTTGCCTATTTACACTTCCAGCAGACATAGAGCAGCGTTAGCGTTCATTCACAGTCGTGTTTTTTGGATAGTTTAACATTCTCTCTGCTTTTTAGCTCTGTTTTGGTCTCCACCAGAAAAAATCTTTGGCTCTGCTCACTGTCTAGCTAACACCAGCCACTGACTGTATTCTGTTTGGTGCTGGGTGGGTAATGTTCAGTGGGTTTTCAGAGCTTTTTTGCTGTTTAACAGCTGCCTGCTGTGACAGGAGGAAAAAAGTTAATTAAGTTAATTTAAAGGGTAATTCCACCATCATTACAGCTGTTGGGGAGTTCTGCTGCATTTGTGAAAAAGTAGTATAAAGTCTTTTGTGGCTCCAGAGGAAGCTACATGTAATCTGATAAAGTGCCTCCAGTGATGTCACTCAGAGGCTACGTTGCATTATGGGTAATGTAGGCACCATGTTTTGAAAAGGAAGAAGAATGTGTGGATAAAAAGGTGATATCTCTGTTCTGCTTTATTGATTTTAATCATTTGTTTATAAACTGTCCGTTATGAATCCAACCATGACCAACCTAGACCAGTGGACTTCTATTCAAAACCTGGTGCCTACATTACCCACAGTGCAACTTAGACACTACTGTAAGTGGCATCACCAGAGACACTTTATCAGATGACGTGCAGCTTCCTCTGGAGCCACAAAACACTGTATACTGAGACCTGTAAACACACTTCTTGGTGGAGTTATCCTAGAACAGGGGATTACAACAGCTCTTTCATTTCAGCTGCTCAGCCACAGCGGGGACTGGAAAAATCCAGGACGGCAACAATTGATATAGGAATTCTAAGTGCTGTATCGCAGTGCAGTTGCCTACGATATAGTACTTAGTATTACCATGACCTGGATGAATGAGAACCTTCATCAACAATTGATATAGGACCATTATTGCAATTACAAAAAGCATTAAGAAGGACTATTGTAATGCAAAAACTCACTAAGAATACACTCAAATCTCTACTGTGGCACTTTCATGGTTATCTTTTCAAGTTTTGTTCAGATCTGTCCCACATGATGTGCTCCACATCACATCCCTTTCCATTGAAGGTAATATCCACTCTCTACCTGCAGTATTTTTGCAGTGACTGTGAGCTCCCAGGTGAGAGAAGGGAAACAGGAGACCCTGTGTGCCCAGATCCACGGCCCCACGGAGCCCGTCACTCTGACCGTCACCCTCGAAGTGGATGCTAACAGCACCGTCCTCCTGGAGGAGGCTGTCAAACAGGACTTTTACCGCTGCTTAAACTTCCAGGTCTGACTCAACATATGTACACACTTTTTGGTAATTTGCAGAGTGATGTGTGATGTTTCACAACATACAGGACACAGTGTAATTTCCTCTCTCTTGCCCCTAGCCCTCCATTTAAACTAATGGTATAAGTACTGGGCTCGTTATGTACCTAAATATCCAGCCGGCGCCATGATGGAGGCTGTCAATGCCAAATTACTGCTCTGGTTTCCATCACACCGCTGCTTGCTGTTATGCAACTTACGGGCCTTGCTCCATATTGATGCAAAATGACCTGCCGACCCCAATCAGCTCTGTGACAATAGCACTTAGTTTCACTTCGCTCCCCAGTGTTTGGCCCTGGTGCAGGCCGAGTCTGGCATTTGATTCTCTGCAACTAAACAAAGGCTGCTTTCTGCCAGAGGCTTGCTATGTACCTGCATTCCTCTGGAAAATACCCCCTCCCCGCTACCCTTTAGACCATCCACACACACACACACACACACACACACACACACACACACACACACAACTTTTGGAAGTGGTTCCAGTCCCTGTTATGTAATAGTAGCTCCATTAGCAAGTGAAAACATATGCTATACAAGTATGACGACATTTCAGAATTGACCATGTGAAGGTCTGTTGTTGCTCAGTTTCAGCAGAGGATTTACGTCCAAGCTGTTCTAAAATGATTGTAGTTGACAGATGCTGCAAACACACTCTGAAGAAGGGACATGTATGATCTAGAAAAGTGCTTGTCAACTGGGCACAAATAGTGGTTCTGTACAACTTTAAAATTAAAAAGTCCTCCCCTCTCCCCTTTCCTCCTGTAAACATCCACTGGTCTTCTTTGTGTGTTTTCTGGTATTGTAGGTCCCTCCAGTGCGCACCAGAACAGTGGCATCCATTAATGTCACTATTCAGGGTGAGAGCGCCTCCATGAGTAAGAAGACCAAAATCCTCATTGAGCCTGCTGCTTTTATCCACATCATCCAGACTGATAAACCGATCTACAAACCTGGACAGACTGGTAAGTATCACATGTGGTGGTGTTTGTTACTCTGACCACGTCCACCAGGGAGATATTTAAAGTGTTGCAGCTTCCTGCTGTCTGGTAGAATCGTACTGTTCATACAGCCCACACTACCCTCTCTGCACTGCTTATCAATTAAGCTGCACTTGCACAATTTTGGGCTACATTACAATATCTGCATAATGCTGAGCCACTACTTGACAACTTTAGGAATTATGTCTATATTCAGCACACAGAAGAATGGTGGTTCCTCAAGAGTTCTTGGCAGAAGGCGTATTCATTAAAATATTTTTTTTTTCAAAATCCATCAAATCACAGTTAAAAGCCCACTGCACCATGTCAAATGTAGATTTTCCCTAAAGGGACAATTCAGCCCCAAATCAAAAATCCTTATTTTTCCTCTTACCTGCAGTGTTATGTATCCATCAGGATTGTTTTGGTGTGAGTAGCTGAGTTTTGGAGGTGTGGACCACAAATGTCTCAATTCTCTTGAATATAATGGAACTAGATGGCACTCAGCTTGTGGTGCTCAAAGCCTAAAAAATTACATTTGAAAAACTCGCAGCAATATCTCTGTCTAGAAATCATGAGCCGGTTACTAGACTCACCAACCGTATCACCACACAGAAAGAAGTATAAATCTACTCATGGATGAGAGGCTGGCTAACTGAGCTAGCTAATGTTACAGCTCAGCTGAGGAGGACACCATCAATCTTTTGGTGCTCATCCAGATAAAGGGACACATCCAACATTTCTTTCACTTGCTTTGACATTGAGAGATGCAACGTTTTGGTGAATTTCTCAGGGAATAGTGCTTGGATCTTGATGGAAATAATTATTTATGTGACTGAGTACAATTTGATGTGGATCAAATTTAAAAATACAGCCAACAGAAGTAACAGATTTAAACATGAATTTGAGTTAAAGGGGACTGTTGGTGCCATTCTAGTATTTACTTTAAAAAGTTGAGACAATGCTTTGGCCAACTTGTTACCTCTATGTGATGCTAGCAGTGTTATTAGGACTGCTATTACTTAAAGGAGATGTAAATGATGTCATCAGGGTTACTTGTGACGAGAACCGTGTTCTTCCTTTGTAAATTTGATGGAGTGCCCCTTTACAATAGACATCATCAATTTTTCTCAGTTTCCTTCTGATGGTGTGCAACACTCAGCCTGTAGCAACAGTTGCAATCACCCCATTCACACTGCCCTTTGAGTGCAGGAATCATGTGCCGATTCTCCGCATCGTCGTCTGTGTGTTACGGATGTGGAGAGGGGGGGACAGTTTCGTTCTGCATCTGATCAGCCTCCGGAGGTAGTATCAGAGCTGCAGCAGAGGTGAGATGGCGTCTGTGTGAGGCGGATCAGGGGCGTGTTGGTCTGATGGTGTTCACAGTCTGACAGCTAAACAGATCCTTCACTCAGCAAATAAAAGAGAAATGACCCACAAAGCAACATTACAGGACCAAACAACAGTAACGTGGTAACTGGTAGTTAGTTTGACAACTTATATGAGGAAAGGAATACCGTAACTTTGTCACTTTCCAGGATGTTTGGTGGGTCAGGATCTCAATCACAACACATTATAACAGCATCCATATGATTATAAACAGTCAGCAGGTACATGTTTAGATTAACAGGTGGACACCTGGGGAAACACGTTAAAAAAAACACACAGACGTCCTCGTCATGATGTGTACCGTCAGCGTGGGTTAGGGTTAGGGTTAGGATCCGCAGCGCTGGCGTGCTGTATGAAATGACACACTGGTGAGGCTTTATGCCGGAGCTGCTAGGTTCAGTGTGAACAAACAAAGGAGGAGATATGGCGAGCCTTCGAGGTGGAGATAATGCGGTGTCTCTGTGTGAAAAGGGCTAATGTGTCATCCCGTCACGTCTGAGACAATGGGATGTCCTCAGAGTTGTTTGTCTTGTGCTTGGGGATTTCTACTGGTGTTAGCCAGGCAAGGAGGAGCATTGTTTTTTTAAGTGTTTTCTCATAAGCCCTTTAAATAAATAAATAAATAAATATAAATATAAATATAAATATAAATATATATATGTATATATGTTGTGTGTTATATTAAGAGAACTGATTGATATTTGACTGATGATTGATTTGATTTCCTTCTTCTCTTCCAGTCCAGTTCCGAATTGTCTCCATGGATGCCAACTTCATCCCTGTAGCTCGAGTGGTAAGTTTTATTTATTCATTCTCGCCTCTGCAAAGTTTGATAATGTACGATGTGTGTCGAAATTCCAGTCAGGGAAGTTTGTAGTCTGGTGTGATTTCTACCAAGCAGTCGGTGAATCTGCCGAGCGAGGTCTATTTTGGTTCAGGAGAGTGGGAGGTGAAGGGAGGGCTGTTTGTTGATTTTGAAGACAGCGTGGGTGTAAAGCGCTGTGTGGAGTAGTGTGATAAACATGCTGTCAGAGTTCATTTGGCACACACTGCATTTGACCCAAACATCTGAATCAATACGAGCTCAAGGCCTTTTGCGTTTGTGTTGAGAGGCTGAAAACATCAATGCGTGCAGTGAAGGTGAAATTCATTCAGATGTATGGTATGATGAGGGTAGATTGCTGAAGAGTAGTAAGTCCTTTCAGCTCTGAAGATGAGGGTCCCATAGGAAACAGTAAAGCTGTAGGTCATAAAATCCATGTATATTATTTTCTCACACTGTGTGACAGTATCCTACACTGTGTCAGCTGCTCCCAACACTTCATTCAAGATACAAGTCAAAAAGTCAAAACACTGAATGTGAATCAGAAGTGTCTCTAACTCTAACCCTTTTTGATGGAAGTTTGAGTTTCTTGCACTTTTCTTTGTCAGCTCAGCCATGGTGAATATTCCTAATGACCCAGTTCTCCTGTTTATTTAGAAAATGATATTAAGCTATGGAAACAATTCTAACATAATGATTTTTCTTCTGTGAACTAGTTGTAACTCAAAATCACTTTTGTGTACTTGAGAAAAAGAAGGGAGTTGACACATTAAGGGGAAACTTTGATGTGATCTAATTGCATATTTTGTGTATTGTGCAAATTCTGTGTGCAGCTGATTTCACATGATTGTTTTTTTCTTTTTCAGTACAAAGTGGTGGAGCTCCAGGTAAGATTCACTGAAGTCATTGTGTGTGACACAGCCTCAAGTGCTTTTCAGACTCACAGTGTAAATCACAAGCCATTCATTGGACAACAGTGCAATATTTGCTGCTTTCAAAGTCTGCCATGAAATGATTTTAATTTGATTCCATTCAAGGGCCTGTGAACAATGTGTTAAATGGGCAGATGTATCATTTCATAATCGGTCACAGAAAATGCTGCCACTGCTATAAAAGTTAAAAAACAACACCTAAATAATTGTAAGGGGTTCAGTGCAGTAAAGTCTAACACACATAAAACATGGCTCATCAACAAGAACATTTAAAAAGTATCAAATTTTGATCAATAATAACTTAAACAATTGTTTTTTACCCGTCATCATTATTAGCTTAAACCAATGCCATTTTATATAGCATATATTAGCTTATCAGCTAGCTGAATTTCCATAGCTCAAAGGTGCAATATGTAAGAATTTAAGCTCCAAACATTAAAAACTAAAATTACCAACAGACTGTAAAGAAATGAAGAAATATGTTTTATGTTGGAGAGATATCAAGTTAACATGCTAACAAGCCCTGCCCTGGCCTGTCCCGGTCCAAAGCTCAAAGTCTGGACTGCTAGCTTCACTGCTAACGGAGCTAAATAGCTAACGGCAGCAACAGTTGGTAGCGGAATTGGTCACCTGTCAAAAATCATACTGAAAACAAGCAAGGGGCAGCATATCGACCGAGTAACGCATTATTAGCTGGTTAGCTCAGTTAGCAGCAGGTAGCCATTACTCCAGTGCCCCCTATCATTTTTCAGTATGCACTTGACAGGTGGCCTATTCTTACATATTGCACCCTTTAACAAATGGTTTAAATCACTGCATCTCCCAAAAGAACATCACAGTTGAATTTCAGCCTGCGTGCACGTTTTTTCAGACTAACATTTTTGAAACCAGCGCAGCTCATATTGCCGTGGCAAGAGCAACGTCTAGAAGTTAGCGGACTGCTGAGTGAGATGTCCTGTGTGTCTGTTGACCCATCTTACTCTGAAAGCCATGTGTGAATGTTGTAAAGCGCTAAGACTAGAAAGGCACTATATAAGTACAGTTCATTACATTGACTCGATAAAGATCCAGATACATTGTTACACCTCTATTTGAGACCCTGCATGGCACCCCTCCTGCCAACCCCTGACTGTTATTACACTACTTAAAACTACACTGAAATCACAGTACTGAACTGAAGTACGTAAACAGAATAGGTGGGTATATCATTGCAAGTGAGGTGTGATCAAATGGTTCTGGTGCTTTAATTGGATCACTCTAAAGTGGGCGGGGTTTCAGTAACATCTGTAGTAAGTGGTCACCTCCGCCCACACCTGCTCATGAGCATCGCTAGGAGAAGCACCAGTTCAGAGGGAGGAATGAATAAATTAGCAACCAGGCGGTTTTGAACATGTGATAATCATTTTTGGCAACAACTGTCTTGATGTAGGATCCCAATTCAAATCGAATCGCCCAGTGGTTGGATAAGGCCATTGTCAGTGGCATCCTTGATCTTTCCCACCCAATGATTCCTGAGGCGGTACAAGGAAGCTACATGATCACCGCCTCAACGGACAAAGGAGAGCAAATAACCCACAGCTTTGACATCAAGGAATACGGTCTGCTGCAGTTACATTCTCCAAAAATAATCGTCTCACAGTTAACAAAATAAAATGTGTTTGATGTATTGAAACTTCCAGCTGTAATATTTTTGATTGTGTTTCTTTTGCTTTAGTTTTGCCAAAGTATGAAGTGAAAGTTCACCTACCCAGTGTGATTTCCATCCTGGACCAAGAGGCAACGTTAAGGATCTGTGGAAAGTGAGTGTCCCACATAAACATGACAGAGTTTAACAATAGGTCTGTCCTAAACTGCACCAATGTTTAAAAAAAGGGAATATAAACTAAGTTTTTCTATTTTCTGAAGAGGTGAAAACCATCTGAGGATGAGCACCTCTAGGAGACACGTTGTCAACATCTGTTGTGTCCTAATGTCTGAGAATGTCAAACTGCATATTACACAATTGTTGATACGATTCATTTTTTCTATGTGTTATTTTTCAACAAGCCCACTTGGCTTTAACTATCAGCAGTTAGTGATATCTGTTCCCTTCCGACATTTGGGAAAAGCATTGTGCTTTTAAATTTGCATTTCAACTGAAAAGATGAAGCAAGCAAGCTATGCTAACTGGCTTCACCAGCTTGCTAACAAGGATATTAATTCCCAGTAGATGTTGCTTTTTGTTCAGGTGCAAACAGAATCAGACAAATGTGAAGACCGTCTGACTTTGACACTCTGTATTTTTTAGTAACATACAAATGAATGGTAGATGGACTTGCATTTCTATAGCGCTTTTCCAGTCTACTGATCGCAAAAAGCGCTTTGCAACACTTATCACATTCACACACTGATGGCAGAGGCTGCCATGCAAGGGGCCAACCGTTCATCAGGAGCAATTTGGGGTTCAGTATATTGCTCAAGGACACTTCGACATGCAGCTGGGGGAGCCGGGGATTCGAACCATGTGACCTTCCGATTACTAGATGACCCGATCTACCTCCTGGGCTGTAGCTGCCTCACTTACTCCCTTTACCTGTCAGTCCTTTTAATGTTGTGACTGATCGGTGTAATGTTGATATCTTGCTACAATTCATTGTCCTGGATCATTTGACTCCTGTGCTATGATGGATATTGTGCTGTTGGTTGCTTTCTCAGTCAGTACTACACTTTCTGCCTTTTGGAAGATTTTCCCCCGAAAAGCTTAATCTCCACTTAACAATCTGAAATTGGGTCGACCTCTAACTAAAAGCATCTCTGTACCCTGCAGATACACCTATGGGAAACCAGTTGTTGGTTCGGTGCAGGCTGTGTTTTGTAGAAACGCCGTCCGGTTTTACTGGTATACAAGTATCCAAGAAAATGACCTCTGCAAGACGTATGAAATGACGGTGAGTGTTCCACATACAAAATATGACTCGTTGTCATCACATTTCTTGCACTAATTATGAATATTTTGTTTGTTTGTTTGGACTCTCGTTTGGACTCTCGTTATCATCTTCTAGACGGATAAAAGTGGTTGTGCTTCACAAACTGTGAACCTGACAGAGTTTTCCCTCAACAAGAGCATGTACGATGACAGTTTTGACGTGAGTGCTGAAATGGAGGAATATGGCACAGGTACGTTGACTGAATGCTGAACTACTGTTCATGAAGTAATCGGCACTAGTTCCTGATGAGCTGTGATCTGTATGTTTACTACCATCTAGGGGTCATTCTTAAAGGCAGTGGGCGGACCAGCTTCAGCAGTCAGATCAGAGCTGTCACCTTTGAGGATGTACCTGCAGCGTACAAGCCTGGCATCCCATTCGAGGGAAAGGTAATCCGTCTCATTAATGACCATTGGGAGCTATAGCCTGCTGTCAGCACAGCACAAAGATATATGCTTTTTATCCATGCTAGTGGTGTGGCCCTTGACATTACAGTATCAGTCGGCTGATTGGTCCACCATTTGGTCCAGAATCAGCCTGGCATCACGGGATCAATTTGCAAATGCAGATAAGTCTGGAACCACTCAGTTGTGTGAAGAAGCGCTTAGGTAGCTAATGTGACAGCAGAACATGTATGTAGATGAATGTAGAGATGTACCTACCAATCCAAATGAAACTTGAGCATACAGATTCATCTGGTTTGCAAGCCAGTCCAGGCTGAAATAGCTCAACAAATATTGGGTGGGTTCCACAACACAATAACAGCCCCACCGTGAGGTAACCAAGCAAACTGTGGGACTCGGTGTCTGTCTGTCTGTTAGTCAGTCCATCACTCCAGACTGAAATTTCTGTTCTACAAATGAAATGTATCAGCAGAAATTGAATGAACTGACTAGAAGTGTTACACAGACACTCATGTTCCTCTCAGGATGATTTTTTATAACATTAGCGATCCATCTAACTAATGATGTTCCCATCGGCCCTGGCTATACTTGGTGTAGTGACATTTACTAATGAGTGCTAAACACAGACACTGTGATCATGGTACACATAATACCTGCTTAACATCAGCATGTCACCATAGTCATTGTGGGCATTAGGGATGGGTATCATTAAGATTTTAATGGCACTCTTAACGATCATTAACTCTTACTGGTTCTTAAGTTTGTTCAGGTTTGTTATTTCTCAAAGAAAAAAATGAAACAAATTAAAAACAAAATTAACATTGCTTTATTTTCTCATACCGTAGCCTTTATTTATATATATTTATATATATATATATATATATATATATATATATATATATATATATATATCCTTTATATACCTTAACTTAATCTAACAAGTTAAAAGTCTCATTGAGATTAAAATCTCTTTCACTGTTAATAATCTGTCATTTCTGAATAAATGAATGACCCAAATCTACAAGTATGTTCTCCTGATTAGTTCCTGAATAAATACAACAAATGACATAACTTAACTTACGAACTTAGCAACTAACTTACACTGCTGAAATGACATGTGTGTGAGTGTGTGCATTTTTCATCATGTGTGTTCCTTTCACTAGATGTTTGGAAAGATATGCACGTGTTTCTGGCCTTATATACAAAAGACTTGTTGCACTTGTTGCAGCATCGTTCACATCGACTTTAGTGAAGTGTAACCGATCTTCGGAGCGTTCATTTCTCTCCAGAACTGTCACTGAGATCAGGATCTGTGTCTCTGAGAGACTGGCGGAGAGATCTGCCGCCACTCGCACACGTCACAGACACGGAGATCTCTTGTGTTGATTAGGAATAGTGAAAACGCATCACAGACAAATGTCTTAAAGCCTCCAGTAGTGTTAGCACAACCATATCGATACTACAGTCTTAAACAATTAAGCCTCTGGGCTTCTTACAGGGGTCTCTATCGAGCAATACTATGTTATGGACATTTGTTTTAACTATTTCAGTTTTGTTGCTGAGACATCTGTTTTATCCATCATATTCACACAGGAGCCTCAGCCACAATTGTCATGGACATGTAAAATGCACATAAAATATTAATATGTAAGGGGCAGCTAAGATAAAGATCACATTCTTGCTCACCAGAGGATGAGCCCTTTTAAATTAATTATTCAATTATTATTGAACACATTCATGCTCCCAGAGGAAATAAATCCTGTAAAGCTAGGGTTGGTAAGATTGTAGGAAACAGCAAAAGCAAGCTACATTTCTGAAAGTATTCAAGTGAAAAATTCCCACCACCTCCCTTCAGGCCTCCCTCCAGAGCCACTCCTCTGAAACACATGATCACACACTGCCTGACTGCACAGACAGACTGCCCTGTAGCCTGGCTGGTCAGCTGGGAGGTGTGTTAGCAGCTAGTTTGCTAAATAAACAGCTCCCTTAAATGCCACAATCATACAAACACAAGCAAAACAGCCATTACGAATGAACCTAAGTCCATGAAGGCGACCTGGTGCGACAGTTACTCCTCACTGCTGTACATGTGTGTCGTTAGCTGCTGAAGGAGCTCTGTTCTTTGGCTCGGGGCCTGTGTGCTTTGTGCTTGTGAGTCAGCTGCTGAACTACAGGCTCGGTACTGTGTACTGTGGGTGCACCCAGGTAGGCAGTAGGCAGAATTCAATTTTTTGCTTTCTGTCAGGATGTGAAGAGATTTTCTACAAATATGACAAAACAGCTTTCAGTGTAATTTACCAACCCTAGCTTTAACCCTAAACTCTCTGATTTGTTTGTAGGTCAAAGTGGTCGGCCCGGACAACAAACCTGTCTCCAATGAGGCAGTGTACCTGTTTGCCACAGAGTCACAAAATTTAACACTTACTACAGACACCAAAGGCATGGCTTCATTTTCTTTGGACACCACCCTCTGGACAGACACTGTGACTCTAAAGGTAGGTCACAGCTTGTCAGAGCTTTTTTTTTCCAGAAGGATCAGTTTAGTTGATGGCTTCCTGTTAGTAACTGGTTCAGTAATTGTCAGTTATACAGTCAATATCTAATTAAAGAAACTTTCCATCATATCGATCATGTTGGAGGAGAACAACTAAGACCTAAATTCTTATTGGATTCATCCATTTTGTTTTTGATTTGTTTAATATTTGTTCATAGTTAAGAGCAAGAGGCTGATAAGTGAAGGTTGTTGAGTGGAAATCTGACCTTTGACCTGTGGCTGTCATGTCAATAGGCGAGGTCTAGAAAGACGGAGGAGAACGAGCCATATGTGCCCAATGTGCGCAGACCAGAGTACAGGTCGGCCTACCACCACGCCGCAGCATTTTACTCCAAGAGCAGCAGCTTTTTGAAGCTCATGCAGGTCAACAAGAAGATCTCCTGTGACAAAGATGCCACTGTGCGTGCTCAGTACATCATCCAGGGGGAGGAGCTAAAGAAGGGACCAGAAGTAGAAGTTGACTTCTTTTACCTGGTAAGATTCATGTGATTTCTTATGAGCTACACCGTCTACTTGGTTTAGCTTTTCACAACTTAGTGCTCATTTGGAGGAAGCCGTTGTGGCTGAATGGGTAAAGTTAACCACGTGTTAGAAAGAATAACTCAGTTGGATTGATGGTTGCTGGGTAACATTAATTATGATGTTCCAGCAATAGCACCAACTCGGCGATATTAGATGGTTCATAACTCTTGATTCCACCCTACTGTGTGAAGGACACATTGGATTTCTCTGCCTGTTTGTTTCTATGTAGGTGATGTCCAGAGGTGGAATTGTGCAGCATGGTCGGGTCTCAGCAGCTGTTAAAGGAGGAACAGGTAAAAACCAATGTTACTTTAACTAAGATGGCTGTCTTAAATGTTGAGTTTGATGATAGTATGTATTTTGTCAGCAAATGCAAAGAAAATACCACAGTCAGCACTAATAAATTGATCATGTTAAGAAGTTTTTTTTGTGTAGACAAAGTGTATAATTTCTCTCTTCCATAGACCCCCAACATATTCAAAAACTTAAAATCACATCAATAAGCTACACATGTGATATGTACACGGCGATGTTGTTTATGTTGTTACTCCCACATACACTACCAGTGACAATATTCCCGAACCAAGTCATGTTTTACTCTTGTTTGACTGATATTTGCTAAAGAGAACAGCGCTTGCTGTTTTAGTAAAATTACTGAGCCTGGTAATGTACATTATATATTTGTGGCCATTTTTTTCCATGTGGAAAGACTAGATCACATCACTACTACTAGGCTGCCAGTTGCCTTTTGCTGTCAGCATTTCAGAATCTATCATTGTTTTGGTTCGCTCTCATCAGTGTTGTTCCAGCAGCAGCAGCAGCTTTTAACAGTGAAAAAGGACAGAAAAATCCACTGTGTGCAAACTGCTCAGCATCAAACGGAAGTAAAGCAAGAAAGAGAGTGATTATCGGACTTGCTGGCTATCTTGGCATTTGTTAACAAACACAGAATATGCCCAACTTTTCCTGTAGCTTCATGGTGTGAACCGCTGAAGGCCAACCACATGTAGCTAATCAGTGGGGCAGTGTCAGTAGCGTAATGGTTCAGGCATGGACCACATAACCTTACATGCCTGGTTTGGGACCTTTCCTTCCCTGCATTTCCTGTTTGTCTTCACACCGGCCATCAGATAAAAGACCCAACAAGTCAGCTTAAAGGTGCACTATATCATTTGGGAAAGAATTTCACACTCAGGAGGGTCATATTTACCATATTAATTAGGTAATAATGAAAACTATTTGATGAATATATTTCCCTAACTGAACAAGCTGTCCTCTGAGGGAACTAAGGTGCAGAACAGTGTCTGAAGCTAGAAAGGTGGCTACTGAGAAGAGTCCAGCAAATAGAAAACATATGAAACGGTTTGTTTATTCAGTTTATTAAGTCTTGAAAATCAATCAATGAAAATGTTTTTTTTCTGGTTAAAATTTCTTCCCCTAAACTACATAGTGCACCTCTTAAAGTAGCTAATTTCCAAGGTCAGCCAGGTTTAGCCTGAAGCTAATGTTCAGGTTAGCTTCAGCATAACCATGCAGATTATTATTTTCCCATGTGCAGTAAATACTTCTGTTTAAATATTATACAGGTATCTCAGTTGGTATCAGCAGAATGAGAAACAAATATTTTGATGGTGTACTGACGGCCAAATGTCACATTTCCATGGCTTTCTGTGTTTCTGCTCAGTCAACAGGGGAGAGTTTTCCATCCCACTCCGTCAGGTTACAAACCTGGCACCATTTGCCCAGGTGGTAGTTTATACTGTGATGCCCAGTGGAGAGACTGTGGCCGACAGCCAGGACTACCCCATTCAACTCTGCCTCAATAACAAGGTACCACCCATCAGGACTTTTTATACATACAACATAAATCTACAATAAATGAGTCCAAGTTGTTTTCATATACAATAAAGTATGAACACACATGCATTTAAGGTTATTTTAAGTCTAGTACTTGTGACTGAGCCTCTTTTAACCAGTTCTCAAACTAATGAGTCTCCACTTTGGTGTTTCCTGTGCAGGTGTCTCTGAAGTTTTCGTCCCTCCAGCAGCTTCCAGCAGAGAAGACGACGCTCAGTCTGCAGGCACACCCAGGCTCCATGTGCTCTGTCAGAGCCATCGACCAGAGCGTCCTCCTGCTGCAGTCAGAGCAGGAACTCACGGTGGACTATGTACGACACCAACCCTCAGGGCTTATTTTGACCCATGTTAACATCTGGTGTTCTTATTGTAACAAACACAATGTCTTTCTTTTAGAGATGAGTGGAAATAATGCCAACAACTGTGCCAATACAAACTGCATTTTGTGGATGAATAAAATAGTAGTAAGAACATGAAGTTGTGGACCTTGCCTGACTTACCCAGGCCCATGTACATGTATTTTTTTGTGCAGGTGTACAGCCAGCTGCCTTTGCAGAAGCTGTCAGGATACAACTATGACGTGGAAGACTTTGAGCCATATCCATGCTTCCCTTTGCCAATGCCAGAACCTGAACCAGAGCCTGAACCAGAACCAGAA
This sequence comes from Pagrus major, assembly GCF_040436345.1. Taxonomy (NCBI): domain Eukaryota; kingdom Metazoa; phylum Chordata; class Actinopteri; order Spariformes; family Sparidae; genus Pagrus; species Pagrus major. The sequence goes on along the minus strand of NC_133216.1, from coordinate 29,999,927 downwards.
CCGGAGATTGAGCTCGGCGTGGAGGCATCTGATCGAACAAAGCGCTCAATCTACTTTGGACCACCCAATCAGAAGAATGATGTCTACAGCATCTTTAAAGTATAGAATTGCTCATTTTAATTGACTATTAAAGAGTAGGCTGGAGGGGATTTATCTTTGTAAGGATCAGTACCCAATACACCCCTTGCCCCTACCACTCTGTTTTGAATGTCAAGGGGTAGGGTTACCAAAGCCCTGTTGGGGTAGAGGGGTAGGGTTAACACAGACCTGTTGGGGTAGAGGGGTAGGGTTACCAAAGCTCTGTTGGGGTAGAGGGGTAGGGTTAACACAGACCTGTTGGGGTAGAGGGGTAGGGTTACCAAAGCCCTGTTGGGGTAGAGGGGTAGGGTTACCAAAGCCTTGTTGGGGTAGAGGGGTAGGGTTAACACAGACCTGTTGGGGTAGAGGGGTAGGGTTACCAAAGCCCTGTTGGGGTAGAGGGGTAGGGTTACCAAAGCCTTGTTGGGGTAGAGGGGTAGGGTTACCAAAGCCTTGTTGGGGTAGAGGGGTAGGGTTACCAAAGCCCTGTTGGGGTAGAGGGGTAGGGTTACCAAAGCCCTGTTGGGGTAGAGGGGTAGGGTTACCAAAGCCTTGTTGGGGTAGAGGGGTAGGGTTACCAAAGCCTTGTTGGGGTAATGGGGTAGGGTTACCACAGCCCTGTTGGGGTAGAGGGGTAGGGTTACCAAAGCCTTGTTGGGGTAATGGGGTAGGGTTACCACAGCCCTGTTGGGGTAGAGGGGTAGGGTTACCAAAGCCCTGTTGGGGTAACGGAGTGTTGGGGCTACATGGCCCTCCTAACAGAGGTGTTTAGAGGCTCACTTCAAACTGAAGGTTATAAGGACGCTCTGTCCTTTTAAATATACAGTATGATGGTCCTTTTCGTTATAACAAGCATTACACAATCGCTACTAGTTTGCTGATGCAACTTTAGCTAACTAGCTAGCTAGCTAAATTTCCATTGTGTTTGCAGATTTGTTCATGACAGTCCCACATTTTGATGTATTTCAATATTGCATTCCCATTGATTGCAAATGACATCTGTAATGTAACTAAAGTCCAGCAGTAAAGTTGCTGCAGTTGGTACCGCTCCTCTGATAACAGTGCAGGAGCACAGCATGATTATCGGGAATGTGCGGTCAGTTTACATAAATGTCATCAACAACATTAACATCTATTGAAGATGTATGAGGGTGTTGAAGGGGTGTCCCATTCAGTCCTTGTAACTCTGTTCTGAGGGGCACCTGGGTTCACTCTAAAATGAAGGGTAAGAGTGAAGACTGGAAATGGGATTGGGCCTGTGATGTGTAGTTATCTTCCCTTTCATTCTGTGACCAAGTCTTTACATTATGTGACTTCACAATATCTTAATTGGTTTTATTATCTCTCCCTCTCTCTCTCTCTCTCTCTCTCTCTCTCTCTCTCTCTCTCTCTCTCTCTCTCTCTCTCTCTCTCTCTCTCTCTCTCTCTCTCTCTCTGTGTCTCGCCCTTCTAGGATATTGGAATCAAAATTCTGACCAACTCCGATGTGAAAAAACCTTATAACTGCCATGAAAGGGGATATGACTTATTTTACTATGATGCTGGTATGTTTGATGATTTGTCACTGATGTGTGCTTTGATTTTACTGTCAGAAACTACCTTTTTATAATCTAGTAGAACTAGATTATAAAAAGGTAGTTTCTAGATGTGGAAAGGATGTATGACGCTGTTGCTGACGATGATGTTGGAATGGCCGCGAAGATCGATAAAGATCCAGCTGGAATGACCAAGGAGACTATTAGAACATACTTCCCTGAGACCTGGATCTGGGAGCTGGTTTCTGTTGGGTAAGTTTAGTTGTGAATTGATTTTTTTTTTTTTTCTTTTCAATCCATGTGTTTTTAGATGTCTTAGACTCTCCGGTTCCCATGGCCTTCAACATGATGCCTCAGAGCTCAGGTGGTGTGAAAGGTAAAGAGGAGGAGAAGAAGGAGACCGTCAGGACATTCTTCCCTGAAACCTGGATCTGGGACCTAGTTTCTGTGGGGTAATCATAATATATCATATGAAAACACATATATTGGATATATATATATACATATATAGATATTTGTGTCTTCTTAACACTAACAGCGAATGTGTTAGAAAGACTGATTTGTTTTTTTTTCATTTTCAAACAGTCGTCATCATCGCCTGGTCTGTTTTTTTGTTTGTTTTAGTCATTTAACCATTTAGATTAGGGATGGTTGATACCACTTTATCATGTCCAATACCGATAAGACATCACTGAGTATCTGTCGATACGATATCAGTCCGATACAGCCTTTCCCCCTCTCCTAAATGACAAAGCTATAGATAATGTCTGTATGGTAGCACTTTGCTAAACCTAGCCGTTTAAAAACATGCTTAAACTGCAGAACAAATATACTACTTGTCTAAAGGAAGAAATACAGACATAATCATCAATCAGTTTTGCAGGAGTGCTGCTTCTTGTTATTTTGACTTCTTAACACACAGAGTGTTTAGCATTTTCCCCCGCAGTACTATAGAAGAATCACCGCTAACAAAGTGGCTCAGCTAATTGAGTTACAAACACGTTTCATTTCCTGTAACTTCTTCACAATAAAAGACCCCCATTATTAAGTAATTTAAAAGCTTTTATTATGAAGCAGCATTACAGGAAACGTTGTTTTCACCAGCATTAATTAAACATGACTCCTGAACCAGCTGAAAGTGAACACGACGAAACAGTCAAACACAGCAGATGTTTAAAGAACAAACAGGACCACAGAAACTAAAGAGATTCAGTTAGAAGCTACAAAAGTACTGAGAGCTGAAGACACTGACTTTTAGAAACATCTTTCTCTCATGTTTTCTGCACGGACATGAGTTCAGTATCCATTTTAGGGGGAGACAGGTGCTCGTTACGGGTTGGCTGCAGTAGCGAGATGTCACTGCGGCCCACTTGGAGGGGGGGTGGGCACGCCTGCCCTACTCTGGAGCAGGTCCATCACCAACTCGTCTCAACTCGGCACAGTAAAACCGGTGATGGAAAAGCAACTCGGTGTGCCCAAACGTGCTAGTGGAAAAACGGCATTGGTTGTTGTGGTGCACTTTTCTCATTGGCACTCGTCACCTGTAAAAGATTCAACATACTCCTTCCTACAGTGTTTCTGCAAGTGTTTTATCAAGTGCGTGGTGTTGAAGATTCAAATGGTGCCGCCACCCCTCAAAACAATTGCATTGCATAAATTGCACTCAGCTGGTTTGCTTTTTTCTTCCGTTAGCTTAAAGTGATTCCGCACAGTTGACTTGATGAGAGTCTCACTCCACCTAGTCACATGACACATGCTGCTCTCTTTACTGCATGTCGTGCATAGTTTAAGCATTTATGGGAGAGTTTAGGCAAATAGATTAGATCGGATTATACATTTTCCCCTCTCAAATATCTGATCCAGTGATTTTGGCCAATATCGTACCGATACCGAATACCTCAATATTTTAGTGATGACTATTGGTACCAGGGTTTCCCCCAGAAAACTTGCTGAGCCTGGTGGTAGGTTGGAAGGGCGGCCCACCGGCGGTAAAGCATGTTTTTTTTTGTGACAGGGGCCTGACACAGGCCAGCAACTGACTGATGGCAGTGACAGATTCATGACGTAGTAGAATTTAGAGTGGTTCCATACTGCCTTGCATTAAATCAATGTTAAAAGTTGACTGGAAATTTGAAAAAATGACTGTAATAATCAATGTAATCATTTGTTATTATAAGACATTTATTGACAATATTTAAGCACCAACTATAGTCTCACAAAAGCACCACTCTTGAAGTACTGTTCAACACCAATGTTTTAATACAAAAAATACAATTAAAATAAATAAATGTTTGCACTTAATAACTTAAAGTAAAATCCTGATGGCACGTGAATCTTAATACAAGCCTTGTAATGCTGGTCACATTGTAAGATAAATAACAATACATGAAAAAAATAGTGCTAGCACAAAAAAATGGAACTCAAAAATTGACCAAGAGATTCAGACTGATCACTCTAAAGCCAAGGGGGAAAACCAGGGAACTCCCAGAACAGAGGCTCACTGATATTAAGAGGTATGTATCAATTGGCCTCTCCTACTTTTTGTGGCACAGATTGCATGTTGGATCACTACATGTCATCCTTCTGGGTCTCTCAAAGAAGACTTTATTTTGATCCTCAGGCAGGCAGCGAGGCTTTTCCCCTGCAGCCTGTTTCTGAGGTCTGTCTTGATCTATTGAAAAATAATCACATATCTGACATTAAGAAAATGTATACCTACATAAACTGCTAGCAGAGAAGTGAAAACAAAATAATCACAGTGTATTACCTTGTTCATGGCCGAGAAGTATCTTTCACAGTTCACACTTGGTGCGATGGTGGAGAGACCCAACATGAGCGTTTAGCACATCTTGCCTAAGTAGTGCAAGGAGCTTCAATAAAAGCTCTGGTCGAGGATCCCTGCATTGCCCGCTGGAGGTGGCTGCGACAGACTCGGCAAAACATCCCTAAAACCGAAACTTTGACTTTATTAAAACAGCTACCGCCATAGCTTATCTAACGCTGAATTTAATAGCGGCGTTTTACTACTAAACCACTGTGAAATTAGCGCACTTAATATTGTTAATATTTTCACGTATTTTCCACTGCTTCTATGTTTCCCATCGCGGCACGGAGAAGGCTGCTCTGCCACTGCAGCAGATGACGAGCTAACATCCATGCTAGCTGCCTCATCGACCCGTGGCTCAGCCAACGTCGCGCCGCTGCACTCCTGGTCAACAGGTGAACCAGCGGGTTCAACGTCTCCGCCGTTGTTCGTCCGACTTCGGAAGGAAAAGTCCAGCGTTTTTTGGCCTTTTCTTTGTGACATCCCGTTATGTTCAATCACAAGTAGCCTAGTTTGCGTGTAGTGAGAGTAGCAGTGGTTTGTGGGGTGTTAGGTGATGAAAAAGACACCTGACCTCAGACCCGCCATGTGTTCACGTGTTGACCATAAGATGTCGCCATTGCACTTTCAACTTTGTTACTGATGTATTCAAACCTATTTTGAATAAATAAATAAACGATGCTTAGCCTGGTGGAAAATTTAAGCACAGGCCGCCAGGCTTATAATACACTGGGGGAAGCCCTGGGTACTTTCAAAATGGCAAGCTCATTCCCTAACACAAGTGTATAAAGAACAGTCTGGCTGGCAGTGTATAGTGTGGGCTTACCGCCGCTTCTGCGAACAACGACGAGCCTTATGACGAGCCTTACATTTCTCAATAAATGGTTGGATTGGCATGAAATTAGCTACTATTCACATTCAAGCCCCAGTCAAGATAAATTCAAATCACTTTGACAAACTCTTAGGTTTTCATCTAGCGCCGCCACCAGGTTCAAATTTACTTTGGTTTTTGAATCAGTACTTGCTTAATGGCAAATGTTAGCATGTTAACATGCTACACTAAGCTGGTGACCATAAACACGATACCTGTTTAACAACACCATGTTAGCATTGTGCTCAGCAACTGCAGGTTGTTTGTACAGACATTCGTGGTTCCCAGATGAAGCATCCTAATGACTCTGGCGATCTCCTCACTTTTGCACTAGTGCCACAATGAGGTTGTGGTTTTGACTGAATGTCTCTACAACTGTTGGTTGTTTCGTTAGGAAATGTGATGCAGACATTAATTTAACCCTTCAAATGATTTGTAATAACTTTGGTGATCCGGCATGCTATCATGCTAAGCTATGATTGTGAACATGGTCACATCATACCAGGTTAACTCTGAGGCAGCCTCACAGAGCTGCGAGCACGACTGTCAGCTCTCTGTTAGTCTTGCTGCCCACCACCGGAGACGTAGTATTTAAACACTGGTAGCAGAGTCAGACTCCTCACATGTTCCTTGTTGCAAAAGCCAAAACCACGAGAAATGTCATCACGTATTGACCAATTGTTTGGCACTCGTACAGAACGAATGTAAACTTTACGCATGGCTGATGGTTTAGCAGAAATTGTCTTTGAATCTTTTAATGTTATTGAAAAAGCGTCATTAGCACCAAGTCCCCGTCCAGCTGGGCTCATCAGATACACATGGCCTCTCAGCACGGCTACAGCACAACAGCTGCAGCTTCTAGTCACTTAATGCTCCCGGCTCCCAAACTAATCTTTACGTAGGTCAGCAGCACTCTGGAATTCACTGCCTAGTGCTATCAAATCTACATAAATGATAAATTAATTTTCAAGAAGCATTTAAGGAAATATCTTGTTGAATGATAGGATGAGCCTATACCCTGAAGGCGTTATGTTATTTTGATATTCTCAATCAGTTGAATTTGTCTGCTGTAGTTTCATCCATGTATGTAATCCACATGTTACGTTGTTTTCTTTATCTCCCTCATTTTTCTGATCCGATGCATAGCTGCCCTACCTACCTCTGTCACTTCATGCTTGATTCCTCTTGTAGTGTGTCTGTATAGTTTGCTTGATTGTTTTCTCATTTTCAATAGTTTGTACTTTCTTAGTGCATGTCTGTATTGTGTTTCTATGTTCAGGACCCCAGGAAGACTAGAGGCACATCCATGTGCTTCTAATGGGGATCCTTGAATGAACAGATGATGATGTCATGATTGCATATTGATGTTTTTAGTCATAAGACTATACAGTATGCAAACTTCATGTTACTTCAACTGGTTTCAGTTTGACTCTTGCTCATATGTTTGTACAGAGACAGTGGGTCAGTGGGTGTGGAGAAGACCGTCCCTGACACCATCACAAAGTGGGCAGCTGGAGCTTTCTGTGTCTCCTCTGTGGGCTTCGGTGTGTCGCCCAACACCGGACTGACTGCCTTCCAGCCGTTCTTTGTCAGTCTCACTTTGCCCTACTCTGTGATCCGAGGGGAGGTGTTCACACTCAAAGCCACGGTCTTCAACTATCTCTCCAAATGCATCATGGTACATTTTTAAGCTCTTACAGATGGCAGTTGTTTAAATGGATTCACGTGTTTGATGATGTCTGGGTATGTTGATACAAAGTTTTCTTGGTGTTGGGCTAGATATGCAAACAGAAATATTGTGCATATTTTTGTTTCTGAGACTGAGTATGTTTTGTGTTTGTGTGTGTCTGCAGGTGAAGGTCACACTGACTGATTCAGACCAGTACACCTTCAGAAACTGTGAGGGCTGCCAGTACAACGTGTGTCTGTGTGGGGAGGAGAGCAGGACCTTCTCATGGATTGTTACTCCGACCGCTCTAGGTAGAAATGACGCCGACTCATTTCACTTCCATTTAAATTGTTTTAAATATATAATATATTGTTGAAAAGCCTGTCAATGACACCATGTGCTTTGCTTTGACGATGTTCCTCTGGTGTTCTGGACAGGTGAACATGAGCAGACTTAATGATCTTTGCAGCGTCAACAGGAACCTTTAATGGACACCAGTGTTTTTGCATTTTCACCCTATTTACTAAAAATAACACTTTAGATATTTTGTTCATAGTAAAGAAGAACTCAGTTCAAGTCTCTAAATGCTGTTTGATTTTAATTTAAAGTCATGGTGTTGTTGTGTGTAATGCAGCTGTGAGTGCAGATTGATTGGGAAGTACACTGTACACTGTGTTTTATGTGTCTTTATACTTCTGCAATTACTACTACAAATTAGAGGAAAACATCCTTTTACTTACTACACTTGACAGCTGTAGTCACGTTATTTTTTTAATATAGCCCAAAATCACATTTACAATGTGTACAGTGTACGACGTCCTCTGTCCTTAGACCCTTTATTCAAGTGGTTAAACTTCCCCAAAAAACCCTGCAACAGATTATCATGATTATCATTTTACACACAATACATATGATGAGTTTATGAAATATGATGTATTGCTGTAGATAAAACTACCCAAGAGCATGTAAAGTGAATGCATGATGGAAGACTTTTATTTGTTGTTAGCAACAGATCTAAATATGTTCCCACCACTGAAAACCACACGGCACCAAGGGCTGAACAAAAGAGGAGAGGTTTTATCTGGATCTGTGACAAATGCACAATCTTGAAAAAATTATGAATTTACTTTTCTTTTATTAAAGTAAATGCAGCGGTCTAAATAATCTTTCAGTGTCAGGGAAGTGTTCTCAGATCTCAGGGTCCGGTTCCCCAGCAGGGCTGTTGCTGTATTGAGTGTAATAAATAATAAATTAGGGTTGTCAATCGATTAAAATATTGAATGGTGATTTATTGCACGATTGTCCATAGTTAATTTGCGATTAATCGCAAATTAATCGCACATAAATATCTGTTCTAAATGAACCTTAAAGGGATATTTTTCAAGTTTTTAACACTCACAGGAGAGAACAAATATGCTTATTTTATGCAAATATATGTTCTTATTATTGCAACAATCCAAAACAATGACAAATACTGTCCAGAATATTCTCCACAATAACCTCAAAGGTACTGCACGCTCAAATAGTAATACTAACACAATGTAGTGTCCAACTTTACACTTGTAAAGGTTAACTTAACAATGTCGGCCTGCAAGCTGTAGCCACACATTTTAACTATCACTGTTGACAGTTTGTCTCATGTAGAGTTGTCCAGGCATCTCTGTTGCAAACTATCCAACGTTGTCTGACCTTAGGAGGGGGAGGAGGGCTCTCTGCATCAGCTGTGTGCTTGGCCAGCAAATGGTATTTGAGACTGGACGTACTCCGGTGGTAACTCAGTTCACATCGACAGTAAATGTTAATAACTTTGTTCTTGTAGAGAGAACTATATGGCAGGGCTGTGAAGCTGAACTTTATCCATTTCTGCTCAAGGAGGTTTGTTTCTGCTGCATCGCTTTCCCAAACTACGGGGTGGGCCGAGGATCATAACGTGTGTACGTTAACTGTGCGTCAAAAAAATAAGAGGAATTTGCGTTAACGCGTTATTATCACGTTAACTTTGACAGCCCTGTAATAAAGACAACAATTACTGAGAGAATATCGACCACAACTGTTTTTTTTTTCAATGCATGTTAAATTACAAAAATGATAATGGAACATTAAAATGAATCCAAATTTCCAGAACCAGTAGAATTATGTACAGCATTCTCCTCATTATTATGGAGTGAAGGTGCTAAATGCACTCTGCCCACTTTAAATCAGCGAGAAGAGCAGAGGAACAAGACAAAACACACACACACACACACACATTTAGAAATCTCCAATGTGAAATAAACAAGACATATTTGGAAACACTCGGTCCACGCCCGTTCTACAGACATGTACGAAGGGCCCTGTGATGATCACTGTGATGCACTGATTGTCTGACTGGTGGAAGAGAACGAAAGCAAGCGGCTGCCTTTAAAGTTCTGACATTAAATCCGTGACTGTGTATGAAGCACTATAATGTGCTTGTTCTTTGTAGTGAATGGGTAAATACTTCCAAAAACACTGGTATGGTCCTTTAATGTGCTCATTTAGATGCTTTTCAACCCGAGACGAACAATTCAGAGGGAAAATCTCACTGTCAGAAATTATTAAAGTTAAAAAGATTCAAACTTCGATGTTAATATCTGTGAAAAATATCACCTATTAGCTTCAATCCAAAACCATGCTTCCATGTCAGACAGCGTCACCCCCTCCTTACAGCCTCATCGCCCAAAGCGAATTTCCAACTGACTGTTATTGCTGTCACTAATGATCTCATGCAATCTTCACATCTTTATAATTAAATACTGATGTTGTTTGTTCCGTCCAATATAAAAAAACTTAGACTTTCAGTGACAAAGATGAGACAGAACGAGCTAATTACTCTGGATTAAGGGCGCTGACAGCTGTTGCGTGCTGCACCGCTGCAAGCTGTTGTCGTAACGTTGCCTGGCCTGAAAGCAGAGGATTTCTATCAGCCCCCATCAGCACGGATGGAGACGAGGCTCTGATGAATGTCAAATTGCACTCCCCCTTAGAGGAATGCTGACAATCACTTGTACTAACAAGTCAGGTAGTATCTCTGACGAAACAGTCAGAAACTGCTCCCTCGGGGGCTGATCTGTACTTGTCCTCTGTGAAGGATTGTGGGCTGTGTAGGAAGGAAGGAAGGGAGGGGGTGAGAGTATGGGGGAGAGGCAGTATAATAAGGCAACAAATAGGGATTAATGAGGGCGAATAAGATAGGACACACGGGGAGGAGGAGGGATGGAGGAGCAGGGAGGATAATGAGTTGGATTGAAAAGCCAACAGAAAAGCTGTTTTGCCTCCGTACACAGAATGTGACAGAGTGACAGCGAGCAGCAATCAATACAGCCCTGCTGTCAGTAAAGACTGTGTCTGTGTGCACACAGGTCAGGTGAGTCTGAAGGTCAGCGCAGAGGCCCTGAAGACCGACATACTGTGTGGCAACGAGGTGGCCACCGTCCCCGACACGGGCCGAATCGACACGGTGGTCCGCACCCTGCTGGTGGAGGTGAGTGACGCTCAGACACATCATGACATCAACAAGACTGTAGAGTGATACAGGTAAAACACCTGTCACGGTGGCTAACAGTCAGTCAGTGTGATCGTTCTGTTGGGATGGGGATTTGTCATTTGGGACATTTTAAAGACAATTAAGTTGTCTGAATGTCTCAAAGTGAAGCATACAATTGATTATATTTCTTATCGCGGGTCAAAACAGCACGAATTCACTCTGAGAACCTTTTTATTAAAGTGCCCCCGCACAATCTCCCTACCTCCTCCACTCCTACGTGGACGGTCTGTTACATTAAGTACCATTCTAAACCAGTTAGTGAGGAGTGTAGGTGGGTTATAAATCCCTCCAACAGAGAGTCTTCACTGCTGACTGCTGACTGCTGACCATGTGCTGAGTTCACTGTGGAAGACGCTCCATACAGATAGCTCCATGTGGCTGCCTGTGCAAACATAAGTTGCTCAAACTCAAAGTCAGACATGTGACAGCTCAAAGATGACATGGTGTTCAACATCAGATAAAGCCTTCACTGAATCTGTAAAACTGTAGACATGTTCACCTGATTGTAAAGTGTTGTATATCTTCAGGAAAGTTTCAAAACCCAAGCAGCTTCTAGGCATCAGAGAGAAAAACAAGATGTTTAGCCTACAAGATAAAAAGAAATGAAATGCCACCTCTGAAAGATGCTTATATGAAAGCGTGGTTATGAAAAGGTTTGACCAAGCTGCCCATCACCTTGATGAAAGGTGAGTGTGAGTGTTACCACAAACACTGAGACTGGACTCTGACTGGACTCAGTCCGGGAGAGGCTCGCTCTCTTTTCACTTTTCTTGACCTTTGAGAATCTGATATTTCAAATTCCAAACAAAATTATTTAAAATCTGTTTTAACCCATAAATAACAGATTTGTAACGTAATCTTTAGTCTATAAAAAACATGTTTCATCTTGAGCACGTGTAAGTGACAGACAAATCATTATTAATAGAGCACCTCTCCAAACCTGGGTTACACAGATTTTACCAGTTACAAATTAAAGAATAAAACTCTACACAAAGAAGTCAAGTAAAAGAAAAAAGAGACAATTACATAAATGTAAAAATGAGAACTCAGTTGATATTGTCAGCAGTTCAAATAGTCACAAATCTGCAAAACATTGTGAGATAGATGGACATTTTCACTATTGTCTCAGGGAATGATGCATGGATCTCAATGAAGACAATCAGGTGTATTTAGGTGGCTGGTATCTATGAGTGACAACAATCTGATGTGGATCCTCGATGTGGGGAGCTTAAATTATGGCTGGTTTAAAGTGATGTGTGGTCTATAGAGTTTGACATTGGATGGGGCTGATTGAATTAAAGGGGACTGTTGGGCCTTGGCAGAGGTATACGCTCTACTGAGAGTCATTCTAGTTCTGTATGGACTCGTATATTATTATATTATATACATATATTGCAGTCTTCATGTTCTAATAAAAGCAATAAAATATCATTCAAAATAAATAACCAGTCCCTGTCATATGAAGAAACGCCCACACACTGACGAGAGGAATCAAAAAGAATCAGTCATGACCTGTACACAAGGTCAAATCTGCCAGCCTGTTATTACTGGCCAGCAGTCTAATATATAGACCCCATTTGTGGCCTCGAACATCGAATGTCAGCATCAAGCAGCTCAAACAGGAGGAAGAGTTCATTTGTTGAGAACGTCTGTTGATCTAGTGATGATGCTTGAATCAAAATAAACTAGTGTGTAAGATGCACCAGGCCTTGTTATCACTCACTAATATGTCTCTCTTTGTGTCTCCACAAGGCTGAAGGAACACCACAGACGATCAGTCATAATGCCCTCCTCTGTCCTGCAGGTGAGTGCTCACTAATGACCCGAGTATCAGCGTCTGTTATCTGAAAGCCTCACTGCAGGGTGAACGGCCGTCACTCACAGCAGAGTGAAGACTTGATGGATACGTCTTTAACTGTCGTCCTGAAGTGGACACTTGTGTCAGAGTCTTCTCACAGAGAGATGATTGATTCTTGTGGGTCAGTCGGTACTGTTGATTTTAGATAAGTATGGAATGGATGGTGGTCGCAGTTATCCTCCATGTTAGAACAACAACCAGAGCCCAAACACTTTTTTTGAAGAAGATGGTGATATCAGCTGATTGTCTACAGTGACATCAGTACACTGAATCCGTAAACTTCGCAATTTAATCATATTCTATAAATAAAAAAACACCGAAATCATCCCAAAAAATACATACATATATATACAGTATATACATATGACCCAATTTCTTAATGACCCCAGGAATCTTTGTCTGCATTATGTTCTTTTATTATTAAAAAAAACTTTTCACATCTGTGCATATCTGACAACATATATGCTGATTTACCTGTGATAGTAACTCATGTTCTATTTAGTTTAGCTAACCTAACCAGCAGCTGGCTGTAGCTTCATAATTGCATACACACATAAGAGTGGTATCGATCTTCTCGTCGAACTCTGGAAGAAAGTGAATATTTGGGACTTTCCTAAAATGTCAAACTGTTCCTTTAAGTTCTCTCTCCTTCATGTGTTCTTCTCTGCTCTGTGCGCTGCCAGAGGGACCCGTGGAGAAGAAAATCTCTCTCCTGATGCCTGAGATGTTTGTTGCTGGATCAGCCAGGGCCTCTGTGTCTGTTCTGGGTTAGTGGCACCATCTGAAAACACTTCAAGTCTCTCTCAGTATTTGCATCTAAAGGACCAGCTAATACTGTCTGCTGTACTTTAACCTTCAAACCTGCTATGAATAAAATCTTGGCTGGGCATCACCTTGTAATCTGTCTCGTCTTCCTTCTGTTGTTTCTGCAGGTGACCTGATGGGCCGAGCCACAAAGAACCTGGACAAGCTCCTGGCCATGCCGTACGGCTGCGGGGAGCAGAACATGGTGCTGTTTGCTCCCAACATCTTCATCCTCAACTACCTGAAAAGCACCGGTCAGCTGACCAAGGAGATCCAGGACAGAGCAACACGCTTCCTGGAGAGCGGTAAGTTGTCTGTCCTCTCTGTGATGGACACACAGCATATTTGAGTTTTTGCCTTTATTCCTACTTAGATTTTACATAATTAAAACAAATACTCCACTAATATTCCTGTTCACATGCAGCCGTCCATGCTCTGATTAACAAACACAACCTCCCTTTGTCATTTGTTCAACCAGCTTCTTGAAAAGGTCAGCATTACAATATTTGTTGCCCTGTTGTATGCATAATGTTTAGAAGTAGGCGTGTTTCTCCACGTATTTCCACACAGAAATATGGGCAAGCAAGCAAAATGTTCACCAGGCAACACACAGAACTGTCGCAGTAGACAGGCAGAGGCCAAGTGTCGCAGCCGTGCTACAAGCCCTCACTAATATCTGCATATCCTGCATGTCTTCAGTGGAACATTTTACATTGGGAATAAGAATGATAGTTGAAAATAAATGTCATCACATATTCTGGAGCTGTCAGAATACTTTGTCTCTGGGTGAAATGGCTGTTGGAGTTTGATTCCAGTCTGTATATTATCTTTGGTTAAAACATCCATCAGTCCCCAAAATGTTTTGTATTTGTCCCTTAGAGAAAATAATGCCTTTGTGTTGTAGAAGTCCAGATCAAGGTAAGAGATAATGAATGAGTGGGCTGACTGCGTTTCATCTGGCAACACAAAGGAAACATGGCTGAAGGCCAATCAAATACATGGAAGCAGATGTAACTGTGTTACTCTGTGTTATATGAATGTCAATGATTGTCACAGTGTTGTATTAGAAATGCATCTGCTGAGCCGTCATTCTCTCAGTTCGCCAACATGCATTAGTTTAAGTCACAGCTGTTTTCTGTCTGCAAATGCTTTATTCAAATATATACATATATATATATATATATATATATATATATATATATATATTACATAAATATATACGTGTGTGTGTGTGTGTTGTAGGATATCAGAGGGAGCTGACCTACAAGCATGATGACGGCTCCTACAGTGCCTTTGGGAAGAGTGATGATTCTGGAAACACCTGGTCAGTAAATGAGTGTCAGTGACATGATGAGTGGGTGCTGCTGACGATGCAAACACTAGATAACGACACTGTTAAAGCCATGACATGTTCAAGAGTCCTTCCATGAAGACTGTTCATTAAAAGGGACAAACTAGGCAGTATCGAACTGTCAGGTACGCTTGAATTTGAAGGGCTCTTTAGCTATTGAAAACAACACTATTAGCATGACGTTATATAAAATCAAATAATAAACTCAGTTTTATATTCTGAACTATTTTCTGTTAATCGACAGTCGTTTTCTAATGTCGGCTTTGACAATGTCTCACATTCATGTGAGGTAACACTCGGTGAGTGTTGCATATGCTCTACCCTCCATGGAAATCTGTTCATCAAACCAACAAGATATTTTGGTTAAAGCAGCATGATTTTTGTGTGTCTAAGTTTCATATTCCACCCCGTCATTCCAAAAACAAGGGAACGACAATGTTATTATGACATTTTCAAAATGTATTTCTATGAAACATGATTCATTTTTTTTAATTCAGCTGCATTGTAAGTGTAGTGTTAGCTTTGACCACAGAGAGAATGTCGACTATATCACTCCAAATCTTTCCGACCCCCCCAAAAAATAGACCTGCAATAATCCAACCATAGATTTTATTTTTGATGATGATCAAAATCTTGAAATCCAAAGGTCCAATCTGAACAGTTTCCAGGGAGGACTGCTCACAAGTTAAGGAATATCTGAGCTATTAACAGAAAATTTTCAGTCCTAACCATAACAACATCGAAGGGTTTAGAAGTGTTGGCGGTGGGCTAAGCAATGATAACCGTGTGACAAGTGTTCATTTGATAAAGTTGCTAACCTTGAGGTCGTCATGAATGAATGAGAGTAGATTGGTGTCCTGTTGCCATGAGAGACTGGAATAAGTTAATGTCATTTAGTTTCTGCACTGATGATACATTATCCCACACTGATACAATTAGAGGAAGTTTTTAAGGTAACACAACATATTGTAACATAACATATATTTTGCATATTAAATTATTTTTATATTTTAGTTTAATATTTTACTAAACTGAGGATGAAATAGAAGCCCCGCCCACTGTCTGCTCACTTTATTTCCACGCCTGTCAGTAAAACTTGATGGTGTGCATTTTTTGAAAACAGAAGACCCAAATTAATATGAGTAATATATATTATGTTCATGGTTATATAACTCATAATAGGTTGGAGTTGCATCATTGGTCTTAAAACATTTTCAAAGCTTTGCTGTTAAACTGTGAATATTTTCAGCTCCAATCTCACAGTTGATTTGATGAGAGAATAAAAATGACATGCAGACACAGTGGGGGGTGTTTGGCACTGCCAGGCATCCTAATCATTTACTTTATGGGGAACCTGCCAGGAAATATTAATATTTGCATTTAATGGGCTTACAGCACTGCGCCTCGGGGGATTTAACAAAGCCTCTGCGGTTTGAAATGGTGCTGGGCAGTTTGGCAGTTGGTGAGTGTGTGTGTGTGTGTGTGTGTGTGTGTGTGTGTGTGTGTGTGTGTGTGTGTGTGTGTGTGTGTGTGTGTGTGTGTGTGTGTGTGTGCGTGTGTGTGTGGTTAGGAGGAAGTGGGGCTCTCAAGTGTTCAGTTACATTAAAACTGCAGCAGGAGATTGGATGGGATTGTCCAAATCACTTCTAATAAAACAAGGACTTTCACTA
Source organism: Pagrus major (assembly GCF_040436345.1). Lineage (NCBI taxonomy): Eukaryota > Metazoa > Chordata > Actinopteri > Spariformes > Sparidae > Pagrus > Pagrus major. Next base: position 29,983,702 of record NC_133216.1, on the reverse strand, counting down.
AAGTGTAAGAATATAACTGTTGGTTATTTTTTTTGTAAAGGTCCAGTGTGCGATTTATTCCTAATGATGTTTTTATTAGTGTACAATCGTTACCTTTGAATGAGTTCATCATATCTACAGAGGGAGCAGCTCCTCTTCCACAGTCTGCATGTTGCACTGCCATGTTTCTACAGAAGCCCAGAACGGACAAACCAAGCACCGACTCTAGAGAGGGGCCTTCATGTATTTAGCCACCGTAGGTTCATGTGAAAGGGGTCACTCATAGTGTAAAACTCAGAAAATGATCATTTGACGTGGTGTTCCCCCTCAGCCCTGTGGAGCATTTTTGTGTTTTTTAGCTTGTTTTGGTTTAACAGCCAGCAGCTGTCTCGGTTCAGTCTCAGAGCTTTAATCTAGCAGCAGCAGACGGCTGTGTCTAGAGAAATAGATCTGATAATCATTATACTCTACCTGCCCAGCACCAGGCAGTGGACGGACACAGTTAGTGACGAGCTGGTCAAAACTGTGGAGCATTCAGCAGCTAAAGAGAGCCATATTTAAAAAACAGTCTAAAGACAGAGCTGAGAGGAGAGTGAATATTGGACAGGATTCATCAGTCGGTGAGAAACTGGACTGGTTCAACTGGATGTTGAACTCTTTAAGGAGTGTCATTGTTGTGTTTGGAGCTTGTTCTGCTGCCCCCGAGTGACCAAAAAAGATAATTAATGCAACTTTAATTATTTTGTAAACCTTTTTAAAATATTTAAAACTGATGTCTACTGATGTGTAATGTGGTATATGTGTAACCGTGGTCCCTCAGGAGCTTATGAGTCTGTGGGATGTGGATGTTTAACTGTGCAGCAGACCGGCTCTCTCAGCTGCAGCTGTCTGTATTCTGCTCACAGGAATATGATAGTCGTTGTGGATGCAGCTCAGACCAAGTGCTCAGTGTTGGTGTGAGACAGGAGGCTGTTATGTAATTGTCCTGAAGCTGGGTTCATTTTGGGGTTACCAACACAGACACATATGGCAAGAATTGTTTTCTTAAAAAACCCTGTGTGTGTGCGTGTGTGCGTGCGTGCGTGCGTGCGTGCGTGCGTGCGTGCGTGCGTGCGTGCGTGCGTGTGTGTGTGTGTGTGTGTGTGTGTGTGTGACCCTGTAGGCTGACCTCTTTTGTGATGAAGTCTTTCGGCGGGGCGACGCCGTACATCTTTGTGCATCCCCAGCACATTAAAGATGCCAGGAGGTGGCTGTCCAAACACCAGCGGCCTGATGGCTGCATCAGATCTGTGGGGAAACTCTTCCACAACGGCATGAAGGTAATGACATCAGTTTGAACGTGAACATTTCAGACGACATTCTGGTTTCACACCATCTGCTCTCGGCCGTTTGAGGCTCTGCTTGGCTGAATTTAACCAATAGGCCAAAATCACAGAATTAGCTCGATATGGGGAGCAATTAGTGTGAGGACTGAGTGTGTGCTGAGAGCGGAGATTTGCAACACACGCACACACACACACACATACGTATATATATATATATATACAGAAAGAAACATTCTTGCCGGTCAGTCCCTTTTCAACAAAAAGCCATGACAGCTGTGTGTCTGAGGAACACAGTAGCTGTATCCTCAGGTACGTTGCTCCTGCCTGGAATAAGTCCTGAGTTTCGTAAGCAGCTGATCCAGGTACAAGTACTGGCTCAGCAGTGTGTACTTATATTTGTAATTGTTAACACACACCAAGTATGTAATAAGCAAGAAGCCTGTTTGTTCCTGCTCTGCTCGTGTTCCCGACAGGGAGGAGTGAGCGACGACGTGTCCCTGACGGCCTACATCACAGCCGCCTTGCTGGAGCTGGACGCCAACGTCACGGTGAGTCTGACGTCGCTCTCGCCCTCCTCACACCTTCATGTTCACACCAGACTCAGAGTAAAGTCACTCAGACTAAGTTCCTACCTTCACCATTGGACTGCCAGCGTAGGTACGTTCCTGTCATGTTAGGATCCTGCCACAGGAGGAAATGTTTATGTTTAATCATTTTTAGAACTGCGTGCACGGTCTAGAAACTAACTGGAAATAAAGAAATGTCAGATCTTTTCCTTATTCTCTCATTTGATGCATATTGTCCTGCTCACAGTGTCGTCGTTGTGTTTCTGCGTTGTGACAGGACCCCGTGGTGCAGAACTGCCTGAGCTGTCTCAAGGAAGCAGTGGCCGGCCAGCTGGACAACCTGTACACCAAAGCCCTGCTGTCCTACACCTTCACTCTGGCTGGAGAGCAGGAGATAAGGAGCAAACTCATCACAAACCTGCACCAAAAGTCCGACACACAAGGTACCATCAGCAATGTCTGCACTTTTCATCAAGCAGCATGAACACAGCCATCGAGTCATAGTGCACATAAAAAGTAGTTGAAATAGAGGAATGGAAGTACAGAAGGAGATCAAAGTTTCAGTTTATGTGCAGACATCACATGAAGTGTCAGGCTGGACACTCTGGATGCTTGTGTACTGTGTGGCAGCTGCGTTGCTGAGCTCATGTGTTCACACAGTCTGCGTGGCTGCTGCAGTGGCTCCTGCCTGCCCTCTCTGTTTACATGGAGCTTGACTATGATAAATATCAATAAATACAATGACGTGATTTTCCTTTACCCTGCTGAAAGAGCAAGAAAGTGTGAGGGAGAAAGAGAAAGCAGTTGAAGTGATTAAAGCACCTGAAATGTCTTTAAAGGTTCCATATATTGCAGAAAGTGAGAGTTCATGTCTTTTTGATATTAAAGCAGGTGTAGGTGTCGTATAGATACTGTGAAAGTATAAAACACTCCACAATCCACTGAGCATTGTACACAGGCCATTTTCAGAAACCGAGCCTGTAAACGAGCTGTCTGTGGCAGCTGACCAATCAGAGCAGGCCTTAAAGAGACGGGCGCTAAAACGGAGCATTCAGAGGGTGATGGAGGTGCTGCAGCAGTGTGAGACGACTCGTGTGTTTTGTGAATATTAAAGCATGTAAATGTTTCTAGTTGACACACAAAATAAAATCATGGAGCTGAAAACGAGCAGAATATGGAACCTTTAAAGTTGGAGAGCAGGATGTGAGTGTGATTTCCTTCAGTACGCCAGTGTATCCATTAATGTTGTGGTCTGTTATTTTAACATTGTTCATCTTGTCTTCACTGCTTTTTTAACCTTTATTTCTGTTTCTAGTAAATATAGTCTTTGAACTTCCTTCTCTTTATTCTTACAAATACCTTTTTCATTTTTTATTTTTTGTCATGTTGAGAAAATAAAAAGTGGGTTGTTTCAGCTGTAGCTTGGCCGTTGGTAGTATGAAGGTTGAACAAACACAGAGGAGAGGCTCATGACGAAGAAGATTTTGGGAATTAAAATCTCTACAGTCCAATCTAAGACATGAAAACCTTCTGCAGTAGACGGCTAAGAAATCTGGAGGCTGTAGACTCGATTAACTGCAGCACACGTCAGTCATTGCTGAGCTCCTAACGGATGACTCTACTCTTCTGACCGTCAGGTGGCACCCGTCACTGGGCCAGAGCAGGGGCTTCTGGGAAAGGCCTGGACTCTTTGGAGGTGGAGATGACCTCCTACGTGCTGCTGGCTCTGCTCTCCGGCCCGACCATGAAAGAATTTGGTCTGGATTACTCCTCCGGCATCGTGCGCTGGCTCGCTCATCAGCAGAACCCGAACGGTGGCTTCTCCTCCACACAGGTAGGACGGAGCACACACACAGGAGGTGTGAAGCCTTTTACCCCTCTGACTTTTAAGAGGACACAGTTAACCTATCTGCTCCTCAGGACACCGTGGTGGCCCTCCAGGCTCTGGCTAAGTACGGCGCTGCCACCTACAGTGAGGAGGGCAGCACTACAGTGACGGTGACGTCTTTAGGAGGCCTGAACAAAGAGTTCACGGTGGATCAGAGGACCAGGCTGCTGTACCAGGAGGAGAGGCTGAGCGAGGTCCCAGGAGAGTACACCATCCAAGCCCAGGGACAGAGCTGTGTGCTGGCACAGGTACGGCCAACCAGAGACAGACACATGAGGCAGGGACAAGGCAGGGAATAAAATGTAGAAGGACATCAGCAGTACGCTGACAGTAATTTGTTTCCTGACAGACGTGCAAACACACATTTCACAGCAGTAGTAGCAATGTCTTCTGGCAGTGTTTCATATAAATTCTACTTTATTTATTTATATATATTTACTTACTTTTTTGTATTTATAGCTGTTATTATAAAAATATTTTAAATGTATGGTTATCTCACCTGAATTGCTGCTGATGTCTTTGATAAGTTCATTGCTCCACTGTAAATCACCTTTTGTCAGATGAGGTTCAGAGTCAGTTAGTGAATCTGTTTGGACCTCAGAACTTCACTTTCAATCTGGCTGTAGTCCGAACTGCTTCAGGGAGTGGAAGTGCTTCATCGAACATTAACTGGCTTCAGTAAAACTTGAATCAGCAGTATTTAATTTTATTAGGAGTTTGAACCTAAATGTACCTGCAGAGCAACGACTACACAGTCCAGCTGACTGAAGTTGAAGGAAGGACCTTGGTTCTTTTCTTCTAGTCGGTGAACTATATCGAGCTGTGTAGATAATGACCGCGTGTGTGTGTGTCATATGTCTCCCCACAGATCTCCATGCATTACAACATCCCCCCTCCCCCCGACTTCTCTGCCTTCAACATCTCCACCAACACCATGGCCAAGTGCAACATCAGCAGGCCTCAACTCATCCTCTTTGTGCACGTCAGGTACTGTGTGTGTGTGTGTGTGTGTGTGTGTGTGTGTGTGTGTGTGTGTGTGTGTGTGTGTGTGAGGACTTTATACACTTTTTTTTTTAGAACTGACCGTGGGACATTGTACACCTGCACCTTGAATTGTTAACACAGAAAAATCAAAGGTGTCGGAGCAGCTGATAACACATCACATGAATCGAAGCCACAGTATGTGATTGTCACTTGTGACTTGTGTGTGTGTGTGTGTGTGCGTGTGTGTGTGCGTGCAGGTACCAGGGCAGGAGAGAGGAAACGAACATGGTCATCATCAACATCAAGCTGCTGTCTGGGTACATTCTGGATAAGAGCTCTCTGAAACTGGTCAGTCCTTCAACAGCTGCACACTCAGTCTCTCCACGTCACCTGTTGTCTGTGTTAACACTCCCACATGCTTTTAATGTACAGTATGTTTATATTTGAGTGTACTGACGGCAGTGTGTGTGTGTGCGCTGTTGCAGCTGAGGAGCGACCGCTCGGTGAAGCGTGTGGACGTGGAGGAAGGATACATCAACATCTACCTAGATGGGGTACGTTCAGTTACATCATTGATGTGAGCAGACAGACATGCGAGTAAAGTGTAGAGCTATAAATGATGTTTGTGCTGCAGCTGAAGAAGGACGAGACAAAGATCTACAGCGTGACAGTGGAGGAGGATCAGCCCGTCAGGAACCTGAAGCCAGCCGTGGTCAAAGTCTACGACTACTACCAGACGAGTAAGAGCTCCATTCTCTTCTCTGCACTGAGACGAACTGATGGTGACGCTGTCGCCTCTCTCTTCTCGTGTCCTCTGGCTCTATATCTGATGTGCTTCTGATATTTTTCAGGTGATGAGGCAGTCACTGACTACACCTCCCCCTGTGCAGAGAGTAAGTAACATTAAAGCTGTGTTTATCTGAACTATATTTAAGCTCATATGTACAGTAGTTAGTTATCACATTGAATCAGTACTTTTGGTGAAAACTGCATGAATTGAAATATCAACACAGCCATCACTCAGTTTAGTTAGTTCAGACTGAAGGAACATCAGTGGTGAAAATAGCTGCACAAATAAATGAGAGCTTATTGACACACAGTTTGTAACAAATGCTTCTCATGGTTTCTAAAAACCTCACGCAGCACATGACCTGAAAACTTCAGTCAGGTTTATCACTGATTGTGACGATTATCACTCACGTGTCGAGCAAGGCTGCAGCGGCATGTCATCTAGAGATCTGGAGTCTGGTCCAGTCATATCCACATCACACCATGTACATTATTTAATGTAATAATATATGTAACTATATGTAGAATATGTTGCATACATGAAGAGAACCCACACAACAGGTGAAGGACAGTTTGTTGTCCTGTGCACTCTCTTTTTCTTTCTCTTTCTCCCTCACACTCTCTCGCTCTTTCAGTGGGGTAAAGGAAAATCACATCATCATATTTATTGATATTTATCAAAGTCAAACTCCATGTAAGCAGAGAGGGCAGGCAGGAGCCGCTGCAGCAGCAACACTGAACACACACACACGAGTGAGCAGCAGCAGCTCAGCCATGCAGCTGCCACGCAGTACACAAGCAGGATATGTGTTCCACCCGTAAGACAGCATTATGAGTTTGTCTTCTCATGAGAACACACAGCAGCATCACTGTTAAATAATTAGTTCTCACTTGCATCAAGTAATCCCTTCTCTAAGTTTCACATTTTCCATGAAGTGTTTCAGACATCACCAGCCAACAAACCAATATCGTATGGTATTTAATGCAAAAACAAAATACTTGTGAATGTTATTTTTCTTAAAACGAGATACTTAAAATCTAGTTTGCGGACAGAGAGCGTACATGTAGACGTCTGCGGACAGAGAGTGTACATGCAGACGTCTGCGGACAGAGAGCGTACATGCAGACGTCTGCGGACAGAGAGCGTACATGTAGACGTCTGCGGACAGAGAGCGTACATGTAGACGTCTACGGACAGAGAGCGTAAATGCAGACTTCTGCGGACAGAGAGCGTAAATGTAGACGTCTGTGGACAGAGATCGTACATGCAGACTTCTGTGGACAGAGATCGTAAATGCAGACGTCTGCGGACAGAGATCGTACATGCAGACGTCTGCGGACAGAGAGCGTAAATGCAGACGTCTGCGGACAGAGAGCGTAAATGCAGACGTCTGCGGACAGAGATTGTAAATGCAGACGTCTGTGGGTAGTTTGTGACTGTGTTTTCTCTCCAGATGACACCATCAACGAGCTGTAGAGTCTGTGGACGTCCTGCAGAAACACCGGCCAGGACCTCTGTCAGCTGGAAGAATCACTGTGTCAGAGACAGAAAATTCTAGATGTTTATTTTTTTTCTTAGACGTGTCTTTAATTTTTTTTTACACCTTTAAAAGACATTTGTTTTAGCTGTGTTTCATTGTGGATGAATCCTGCTTTTAGTGTCATTTGAGGAACATTTTTTTCCTTTTCTCGTTTTAGCCTTCTGATTGTTTGTGTTGTACTTGCTGTTGGCTCGTCCTCGTCCTCCCACTTCTGACTGTTAGTCATGAACCAATAATCAGTCAGCATCAGTAGTCACTGCTGTCTCTCCTCAACACTGGAACGTTCACATTGTAACCCACTGAGCTCAAGAAAAGCAGCCGACATCCTGTAACAGTTCTGTTTTTAATAGATTTGACAAAATCCATATTATTCATACGTGAAAGTAACGCATGAGACATACAGGGTACCAATAACACAGTATGGTCCGAGTACTGATTGTGTGTGTGTGTGTGTGTGTGTGTGTGTGTGTGTGTGTGTGTGTGTGTGTCTGTGTGTCTGAAACAGAATCTACTTTCTAGAAAACAAAAGTACAGTCTCATGAGTGCTTGGTGAGCTGTGTGTGTGTGTGTGTGTGTGTGTTCTGCTGTACCAGTAAAAAACAAAAGAAGGTAGATTGATACATCACTACCATACAATTTGAAATGTAACTGACTGACAATAAAATTTTCTAAAATGACAAAAATAAGTAGAAATTGTACTTCTTTCCATACAATACTGTTTTCATTTCAATAGTAAGATATTTTTTTCATTCAGGCATCCTCTTTACACAATATTGATTCTCCTTTCTTTAACATAGACAACAACAGTAATGTTTTATACCATCTACCATCAACAGACATGATTTAACAGCCTTGCCACTGTTGAATAGTTTGGTTTGCACATGTTCACTGTGCAGGGAAAGTAAAGGCAAGGGGACACAATATATTAAGGTCTTTTCACTAGTCTTTTTTCAGAGTAAACGTGTCACTATCTCAGGCACCACAACCATAAATTATTATTATTACTGTACCCACACATGAAACTAAACACCAGTTCCACATGCTCCATAAATCACAGCCTATAGTTTGTCCTCTGCTCTTCATAAACAGATGGCAACAGCACCTGGCGTCCGCTAACTACAAACTGTCATGGCCAATCAAACAGATTCACAATGCGATGATCAACACACAAAGACGCCAGGTCGGCTAGTCTGTTACAGCTGGACGTACAAGAGTTCTTTATCCGTCTTCATGCAGGCAGAGCTCAGCTCACAGTGGGGATTAAAGCAGGATGATAGAATGAGCCGAGTCTATGACGGACAAATATATGAACGATCAGTTGTTATTGATTTTATAACCAAATTTAACGTGGCTATGTGCTCACATATCACCATTTGTTTTACATCTACTGCAAAAAGCCATGAGTGAGAATGCTTCCTGTGATTTAGTTTTATCTGAGCTCTCCAGTCTTCTGCTGATCAGAAGTTGTGATGAGCTAACCCATCAGATGATAACATCACCAGGGTCATTTTGTCAGGCACAGTCCCCACGTACACAGTTTTTTAAAAAACAGAAACGATATCCATCCAGACGAGCGTTTTAGCACCGTCTCAGAAAATGATCTCTGTCCATCAAAGCAAATCTTTTATATCGTTTGGTTGGTTGCTTTGTTGCAGAAAATACTATGAACATATTTTAGATTTTTACTTTGACTTCATTTTACAGAATTGGTGAAGCGAGACTGCTCTTCATAATGCTTTTTTAAATTCAAACATGGTTAGCAGCTGTTTTTGTCTTTTTTTCTATTATTGTATTTTCACTGTCCGTTTGTGTATTTCTGAATAAAGATAATATAACATCCATTCTGTCAATGCACAATATTACGTATTACACTGACAAGACTCGATTAGGAAGCAAACGTGTCTGCATCATCGTGTCCAAGCGTCCGTTTCTGCCTGTCCAGACCTGAACACTGAACACAGAGTTCTGAATATCTTCCCCCTGGAAGCAGTTTTCCAGCTTCGTCTTGGACCTAAAACGCCATTTATGTGTGTCCAAAAGTCCAAAACGCAGAGAAAAGGCTTTGTTTTAAGAAATACCCATGTACGAGTGGACAGAACCTCAGACTCAGTCACAGTCCTCCAGAGCCACAGAAGACATTATACAACTGTTCTCTCTGAATAATGCTCCCCATGATATATACACTGAAACTGATAAATAACTGATTCAATTTGTTGGAGTGTTCCTTTAAAAATACATGGTATGAATCGACTCTACTGTTCTACCAGTGAAGTAGCTGATCCCCACTGTGCTCTGGGCCTTCAGTAACTCTGCCTCTAACAGCAGATGTCCCCGTAGTGCTGAAGAAAACCTCATGCAAGCCTGTCCACATTACACAAACACAAATTAAAAATGCATTCATTCATTTGTAGCCTTCCAGCGAGGCTGTGCTGGACTCAGACACGCCATCAATAACAACACATAGTCAAGGCACAGTTCAGAGTTGCATCAGTCCGTGTTTTTCCTCCCGTGTGGTCCTGTGTCGGTGTGGTCTCTGTAGCGCCCTCTAGTGGTTCTGCTTTACGCTGGCAGTGATGATGACTGCTTCCCAGCTGTGTTGTAGCATCATCAAGTTAGCTAAAGGCTACATGGCAAATAGATGAGCTTTTTTTCTGTTAACATGTGTGCACACAGATACATACAGTTTGCACCTTGAGTTGGCATCAGACAGACACAGTGACATATTCACGTTCGTCATATTCACAAGTACACTGAGAATGTGGCAGCTATGGTTAGACCAATATACAGGATTCAAACTCTGAGCGCTGGACATCATCCAAATGATTGGATGGATTATCCCGTTTTTTTTTTTTTATAATAGTTCTCAAAAGATGTGGAGATTATTTAAAGGCAGGTTGGGCGCGGCTTGTTTAACCTAGCTTAGCACAAAGGCTGGAAGCAGATGGACGCAGTCACCCTAAACTGTGACAATCAATGAGGTGTATTTATCAAAATACCAGACTTCACCTTGAAAGAAATAGTTTGACATTTTTCTGAAACATGGTTATTTGATTTCTTAAGAATTTCATCTGAGGACTGATGTCACTCTGATGTCTGAACGATAAATATTCAAGGTAAATGGAAAGGTAAACTAAAGATGCCTACCAGTTATACAAGAGTTATAGCATGTTGATTAGTGACCTTTAGAACAGTCCCAGGCTAGCGCCAGTGTTAAATGCTAAGCTAAGCTAAGCTAACTGTCTCCTGGCTCTAGCTTCACATGTAGCATCCAGACATGAGTGGTACTGATGTTCTGATGTGAGTATGAAGTGAGTGAGCACATCTGCCAAAATGTCAAACTATTTATTTAAGGGAGCATTTTTGGACAATTTAAATTTACACTCGATCACTTCTTTGATAGCTTTGGAGCAAACTAACATGTTAATTCTGAAGGTTACTTTCAATAATCTGGTTTTAGTGGTGCTTCGTTTTATTTTAAGGATTTTTCCATGTACTGAATACTGCATCAAATAATGTTCACGAGCAGCTTCAGTACCAGTACCGGCTGTTCTAACCCCATATCAGTTGAACCATAGTGAGAACTGCAGAGTGAGCTCCTGAGCTGACGTCAAAGTGAAAGTCAACAAAATACCTCCGATTGCTTTGGTTATCCTGTGTGAAGTGATGTGACGAGGATGTAGCTCTGGAGACCTTATCGTACTGAAAATGCAGTATTTAGTGTGAGAGCAGCACTGAGGAGACGTTTCACTGTTACACTCAATGTGTGCTGGACTCTTAAATCATCTCCAGGCCCTGTCCACTGATTTCTATCTGTTTTTTTTTAGATTTACACATTTTGAATAAGATTCTTTCAAATAAATGTCTGGATTGATTTCACCCTTTGATTGAATTCTTTCTGTCTAAACTGAGCACAGTCATGATGGAACACTCAAACCAAACATTGGCATTATGTCATTTGGCAATTTTCATCTAGAAGTAAAAAAAAAAAAAGAAAGAAAGAAAGGAAACAAATAATACAAAAGGTTCAACAAACAGTAACTACAAGATCTCCATTTGGCATTATAGAAAGGCTTTTTAAAAGTCTTTGACAGGTATACATTTGGTTTATATACAGATGTGTGTGTAAGTGTGTGTGTGTGTGTGTGTGTGTCCTCCGAAGGCTCCCTTTTCAATCCAAACAGAATGGTGTAGAAAATGTGGAGGTGAAAACATCTACATAGTTAAATCAACGTGTGAGATTAAAAATGAAACGTAACAAACAAGGCGCTGTGTCCGCTGTGGACCGAAAACAGGGTGGGCCTGTCGAGTCTGTGATGGGAGAGTCCCTGCCGAAACTATCTGCTCGTCGCCTGTGCCCTCCGTCCTGTCTCTGTGTGTGTCTCTCAGTTCATGAACTGTGTGTATCCCTCTGCTCCTGTGACGATCACGTCCATCCAGATCCTCATAGCCTCTGCTGACGGGGCCACCATGTAGTAGAGCCGGTCGTGGGTCTTCACGCAGAAGGTCAGGGCCGGGTTCGGGCTCTGGAAGACGGAGGAACCAAGAGAAAACTAGAATCACTTTCATGTAGACCACACCAACTCCCTGCTTTCACACTGATCCACACTCTAAAACTGATCAGCTGTGTGTGTGTGTGTGTGTGTGTGTGTGTGTGTGTGTGTGTGTGTGTGTGTGTGTGTGTGTGTGGCGTATCAGTGTCGGTTTGTTTGAGTAAGTAATCTTGAAACTTTCACTTATGAAACCTACAGCACTACTTTACTTGTCATGGGGGCACCTTCTATTAATGTGACTCTGATGAGACAGTCTGTCCACACAGATCTGCACTCATGTTTAATAACTGCACTGTCAGTCTGCATTAACATGATGAGCTGTGTTGTCCAATGGACTAAATGCTTTTAAAGAAGCTGTTCTCTCGTCAGTTGTGCTTCCTCTGTGTTACCATTACATTCAAGTCAGAGTCAATCAGATAACTGCTGGCTGATCTTTGTTCTGAAGGAAGATCCTTAAGGGTCCGATCAGACAGCAGGTCACAGAACACAAGATGCACCTCATCGCCTTATGTGTTGAAGCCAATAAAAAAGCAAAAAAAGAAAAAGCACCGCATTGCTCTTCTTTCAAACTGTTGCTAGGAAACTACTGAATCAACTCGCAGATCTGTAGCTTTTGTTTTTTCTGTTAAATTCCTAGTTAGTGGGCAGAAAGCCAGCTGGTGAATAGAAAACCTCTCCATGAGAGAAAACCAACAGGCTGAGAGCACTTGGCTCCAATTGAGGGCGAGAGGCTGTTCCTGTATCGAACACTGGACACAGAGAAAACAGATCTGTGTGGATAAATGAGGAGAAATCACAGGGAGCACCACCGGCTGCTCCAATAGCTTCGCCTGGATGATGGTTACTTCAAGACTTAATATTTTCCTTTTAGGATGAGTGAGGGACAGTCTGACAACGGTGTGAGGCTTTTTTCAACGAGCCGTTCAGAGAGCTCCTGCAACAACACAAGCGCTCCAGGCATCCGAGGCGTGAGGCGCACAAGCGAAACGCTTCCTGCCTAAAACAACCGGAGAAAGACTCGTCTCACTGCAACAACCGCAACGACTGATGATTGTTTTAATGTTACCGTGATGCTCATAGTATGAAACCCACTACATATTCTACAGAACATATTAGCACAAAGACATCTTTAGCGCCTTAGTTATCAAAATTAAATGTATCTTCGTTTCCAAGATCAAGAATCAAATGTTTTTTTTTCTATTATTTTATATTTTCATGCAAAATAAGCTCTTCAGCTTGTGAAGAGGTTAAAAACCTTTGTTGTTTTTTGTTGATTCTGGAAATAGTTTGAGAAACAGCCTGAAGTGTGTGAAACAACTGTCTGTGTTTTTCAAGGAATATTGCGAGTCAGATGGAAAGATGCATAAGAGTCATAAATGAATTGGTAGATCAAAAACACATCAGTCCATCTCGACTTCTACAAATCTCATGAGAAATATGAGTGGGACCACAATCGATAAAGAAAAGCAATTGAAAAAATGGATTTTACTGCTGTTTTCCCCATGAAATTGTCATCTTTGGAACCAGACAACTGTAAAATATATTTCATGTTTCTTTGTTCTGCATCACTTTTCCTTTTCTGAACCATCGTTTTTCTGTCTTTGCTGAGTGCAGCAGACTTTAAAGTTCTCCCTCTGTAATGTGACATTGGAAGTGACAAGTAAAATCAAAGTCCCAGGGTTGATCAGAGCCACACAGTTAGTCAGAGTGCAGTGCATCAAACACAAACACACACACTGAAGATGAGGAGGCAGCAGCAGATAAGAAAAGTGACAAGACGTGTGAGGCTCAAGTCAAGCAGCAAGCAGCCCTGATCATAAAGACGAGAGAGACGTCCAGAACCGACACCTACGGCTGGAAGAAGAATACCGCTTCCTGAACAGACGAGTGTCTTTGAAAAATGAGAACAGAGATCGAACAGCTCGTACTTCTGTCGAGCTTTAAAAAGACTGAACATGTGTTTATAACTGGTCTCAGACAGGAAGTGTTGTCCTGATCAGCCTACAAATCAAACTTATTCCTTTAGTAACACTTCACAATAACCATCATTAATACATTTATAGTTTACTAACAAACAATGAAATGTTTTAAAACTATTGAGTAAACAACTGTTTGTTGTAAAGTTGTTGTTCAACTGATGTTTATTATACTTTATGAATGTTTAATAAATACTGTGTAGTTCATCTATAAACATTATATGGATGGCCATTATAAAGATGCATTTATAAACCGTTACAACTGATTAATAAATGTTTTATGAATCATTTCATTGTTTGTTAACAGTCAAATATCTACTAACTGTAAATGTAACATTTATTAATGATGAGTATTATAAAGTGTTGTCCTTTCTTCTGCTTATAGACACATAAAACCTACCTGGGTCCACTGATGCTTTATGTGAAGGTCCTTGTAATATGAATTAGTTCATAGGTAATAAAACATAAATAAGACTATATTAGTGTTGGTAAAAGCATTACAGGCTTGTCTGTTGGATAATAAGTTATTATAAGCACAAAATATTCAAGGATTTAACCTTAATAAAGCATTGTTAGTAAAAATCATATTTAACAGTTGATAAAAACATAATAAACTATGTTTTAATGTTAATAAAGCAACAAAAAGCTTAGCAAAGATTTAACAATGATATAACAGGTAAGTTAGTTAGACTCAATTATGTGTTTGTTATGTTCTGAATCAGTCTGTAAACTGTCAGCAGGTGTCTTAGAGCTCATTAATGTCTTGTAATCTAACAATAATAAAGTTATTAACTTACATTCTTTTATAATGTTAATAATGGACTCATTACGCTAACGTTTAGTACAAGCACCTTCACATGAAGAGCGACTGAAGGTCTGTGTTTTCTAACCACTTGACTGCTTTAAACTGGGAACAGTGGGATGGACGGAGGGATCAGGCAGGATTATAGGATTATATATTCAAACTACAAAGAATCAAACGAGCGTCTGTCTGAGGTCATTAAATACAAAGTGTGAAGCATGCATCAACAGCCCCTCAGCTGGTAACTGTCTCCTATTGTCTACGACACTATACGGTCTATGGTTTGGACACACAGGGCTCAGTGAGGAGAGACGGGGGAACACAGAGTGTGGATACATACACTGGTCATCATATTCAAGTTGAAAAATCCCTTCTGTGACAGCAGCCGGCCAAAGCAAAAGAAGCAGAGCAGAGTGTGCACAGACATGTTGGAAATGAAAGAGAATGTGAGATGAGAATAAAGAAGGTGTGAAACAGATGAGAGAGAAGGAGTGTTTCTGTACCTTCGTGGCACTGCGGAGGTGATCGTAATACACCTCTTCTATCGCCTGGAAGTAGATCACACCCTTCAGCTTGGTCTCATGTTTGTCTGTGGGAAGGAAGGAAAACAACGTGAGTTCGGTTAAAAGACTAAAATGTATTGACGACTTTTTCTTGGCTGGAACAGCTGAGGCGCGTCGCTTCATGTCACCTAGAATAAGGACAGGAAGAAGACACGGTCGTTAAAAAAAGAAGAAATCAAACTTTGATCATGACCAATTCATGGCTTGTGATGATGGATGGAAAAAGACAACCACAGCACTTTTTCTCTGTTTTTAAACCGATGGGGCTCTCATTGTATTTTCACACTTGACTGCATTCTTACGCTACTCTGGTACATCATTGCAGTTTGTTTCATCAGCCGCTGCAGAACTGCAGTGAGGAACCGGTGGGGAACTCAACACCCCTCTCTACCTCCAGGCACAAACACTCCACAAGCCAACTTAAGAGTAGTAGGTAGAGACGCAGCGCCTCATTTCGAGGAATAACACTTTCCTTTTAACACGCAGCTATTATCTGCTAATGACCTCTTTAGCATTCAAATAGCCCAGCGTTTGCATCTCATTTGACTGCATCTAAATTACCAAAACTCAGCTCGTGGTTCAGGTTGATTAACGAGAATTAGCGGCGCTCATGACTAATGCTCGCCACCTCTCCTTCTTCATTGTTCAAGGTCAAGAGACAAGGGCAAGCAGTGCATCTCAATCAGCCTCCTCAGAGAGCGCGGCGCTGTGCGCATTTTAACTACTG
Organism: Pagrus major; assembly: GCF_040436345.1. Taxonomy (NCBI): domain Eukaryota; kingdom Metazoa; phylum Chordata; class Actinopteri; order Spariformes; family Sparidae; genus Pagrus; species Pagrus major. Next base: position 29,968,012 of record NC_133216.1, on the reverse strand, counting down.
CCAAAGTAATCTCAGTACACCTCCTCACCCTGGCTCACTTTCAACAAGGTACGCTTTAAGCAGCTTTAAGCAGAACCTTCTGAGGACTTCAAAGGCCTGACAGCGAACAAGTGTCCCAGAGCTCGCCGCGCACCATCAATTACACCAGCGTGCACGCTACATACTACATGTACTGCTGCTGCTCAAGGTCCTGAGGACACATGTTCTGCATGCCACTCATCCACAGCACCAGTATTTATAATAAAGGTCTTAAGCTTGTTGCAGCTCCTCTATTTTAATTGTATATACCTCATTTTATTTTACATTTAGCCCTTATTTGTTATTTAGTCCCACTGAGACCACAGATCTCTTTAGAAGTGAGACCTGGCTGAGAATGGCAGCAACACAGGGTTACAAAAACAAAACACAGAAAAATAATCAGATAAAACATTTGCACACAGACAACTGAACATTTAATCATTCAGAGGTTCAATGTTCTGCAGGTTCAGATCAGTCTGTAGGTCGTTCCATGCAGTGGCTGCAGGAACCCTGAACGCTTCCTGTCCCAGTTACAGCTGTCACCTCCGACATTCACAGGTACTTTATATTCATGTCTTTTGACGTCTTTTCAGTGACACTGATACTCTGTCTCGCTGGTTTCCCACACAAACACTTCAAACGAGAGGAAATGTAATGCATGAGTGAGTGTAACACAGGGTGGACAGATTAACAGGAACACCCTGCAGTCAAACACAGTCAGTAATGGATTGTAACTAAAATATTACTTAAGTACTGTACTTCATACTAATGTGACGTACTTTTCTTTCATTTCTTTTATGTTTTATCCAACGTTATGTTATACTTTATCCTTCAACTGCATTTCAGAGGGAAATAGTGAACTTCTTACTCCACTACATTTGTACCTTTCTTGTTCCTTGTTATATTACAGAATAAGCTAAGCTAAACTAAGCTAAACTAAGATAAGCCCATAAAATAATTACCCAGTTAGGGCTGCAAAATTAATGTCAATCTAATCTGAGTTGTATATGACTAGGTTCAACACTGTAGCTGTGCAGAGACGTCCTGATGTACAGATGTTCTTCTCCAGATGGAAGGAAACACGTTTGTTTGGCACAGACCACAACAAATGTCAGTGCTGTAATGCTGGATTGCATGATACTGAGTGTTGCTGTTATTTTGTCCACATCACTTAGACTTCAGCAACATGAGAGAGACTGTGATGTAAAACACAGAGAGCAGCAGCCAGCTGTGATGAACCAGACTGTTCTTTCACCGTACTGACCCAAATGCAAGAACATATTTCTGTCTTAAAATCAGGTTTGTGTTATATTTAAGGACCAGACCTTTCTGTTCTTCTTGCATGAAGCGAGTCCTGCTGTTCTGTAACATCAGATCCTACAGAGAGCGTTGTATTGTTGGTTGTCTGCATCTTTAATGTTGGACTTTCTTCAGGCCTGTCTACAGTGTGTCTTTTGGCCAATTTTAACCTCCTGTGTAATGTGTTCTGTTAACACTGATGAAATTCATTTCATAACGTCTCCTGTCTCATATCCTCACTGCAGAAATAGACTTTTTGAATCATCTGTCAAACAGCTCAGTATCCACCGTCACACAATGATTGCTGAGGAGCTAGAACCAAAAGAATCATGGTGAGCGCAGGAGGCTGACAGACCGGTGTCAGTGTGTTACTGATGGACACGCTGCACAAAAGTGTGATTTTCATCCTGCTTTAATATTTCATCTTTGACTTTTATCAGAGAAAAGCTTCAGGAATGAGGACTGTGTCCTCCTCACAATACCAGTGTCTGAGGAAACTTTCCCGACAGAACCAGAATGTGTTTCTAGACTTTAAACAGTCTTTTTCCAAAACCAGCTGTTAGAACTAGGGCAGTCTTATATTCAGGCTGATGTGCTAACGTTGTCCAAACATGTCCCAGGGGTTCAGGCACTGATTGGAAGCTAAGATGTCCCTGCCTCTAACTACTGTGAGAAGTGCAGAGCAAAGACATCACAGTAATGACCCCACAGCATCAAATAAGAACAACAACGATGCCTCTTACCGACGTAGTAGGAGAAGGTCCTTTTGAGGCGGTCGAAGACGAACCAGCGTTTCTTCCAGGACTTGATCTTGCCTCCCATCTTCACCAGGTAGCCCTTACACATCTTCTCTGTGAGGATGACCTGGTAGCAGGTGTCCACGCTGTGGCCCGACGACTCGACGTGGGAGCGCAGGTCGAACTCCTCCTTCCGTATGGGCAGGTAGCGAGTCATAGGGCGGGCCTGGAACCAGCAGAACACAGGTGGCTCACCGTCAGGACTTGTTTAGATTTCATATCACAGCTTGACTGATTTCTAATGAAGTGATCAGTTTTGATCAAACATGTGGGGAAATGTTTCATTTTTGGCATCTTGTCCATGAGGGATGACCTGTCCTGTGATGATGCTCTCATACAGGTTTCTACTTTGGTATGAACATGGTCGACTGTGAACATGTTGAATACAGGCTCCATCCCCCCACCACCCCCAGCAGCACATGTGTGTAAAATCCTGCCATGTCTTCAGCAGACAGGTTGAATCATTTTCTACTTTACCACCATGCAGACTCAATTACATCTCATCTTACTGACCTGAGAGAAGTTCTTGGCCCTCATTTTGACCTCCTTCTCCACGAGCTGCTGCCGATGAAAAGTTTCATCCTGTAGTCTCTTCTCCGCCTCCTCCCTCCTCCTCCTCTCCTCCTCCAGCATCTGACGGCGAGCCAGGCTCTCTCGTTCCTGGAGGAGAGCGCTTTCATTAAATATTTTTTTGATCTGCGCGAGGGCTTCGCAGAGAACAGCAGCCAGAACTCAGCTTGACATTCATACATTTATGTACATCTCTGCCTGCTGAGAGCTGCTGGCCACCGTGCAGCTGCACCACACTCATCCACTCTTTAAACAGAAACCTTTTAGCTATTTGGAGAAGCAGTGATCTGCTCTGTGGCCAGAAACACACACAGACGTACAACACATCCATGCACAGACCAAAGAGGTAGAAATAAAACAGGAATAAAAGCACTGTTGTCTTGACAGTGAAAAACATCCTGCACACTAACACTCATTTTTACTCTTAACAATGTGTCGATCCTCAGATCTTCAGGTTACATTTTTAATGCTCTGAGTTGTGATGAACTCAGAGGGTTCACGTCAATTCTGTTAATTTCATCTGTGTTTCCCTCACTTTCCTTATATCTTATGTATACAGTGTACTGAATGAGGACAGATGAGGTAAAGAATATATTTATTTATTTATTTCAAATATTTGTGGATTATATAATCATATTTAAATATTTGTTGACAGCATCTAGGACCTACAGTCAGAGATTGGATTTGACAACAAATAAGACTTTTCGGTGAGCATGTTGCTTTGTAGTCATTTTATACACTCCTTACATTTTTACAGACCTATAAACACTATCCTCAAATACTGCCTTAACTGAACCGACTCAATAAACAGAACTTATAAAAGGAGCTGCATGCAAGTAGTGAAAATTACTGAAGTGATGAGAACTGCAGCTCCACGTAACAATAGAGAAACGGGAGAAAAGCTTCAGAGCAGAACATTGATTTGACATCCTTCTTGTTCTTTGTATGACAGTCTGAGCTTCTTCATCAGGATGCCAAAACTTAAAGATGGAGGCCAATAAAGTCTCCGTTCGCTGTCCTGAACCTTCATTTTTCAAATCATGCTCAAAGCTATTGACAGGAGGACTGCAAGAACTCTCATCAATCATCAGGTATGGATTGTGTCTTACCCGCGACTCAATAAGTCTGGCTTTCTCCAGCTGCGCCTCCTTCAGCATTTTCTCCATCTCCTCAATCTTCAGTGAGTCCATTCCTCCGACACTGGTGTCAAACACAACAACAGTGTTAGCACACAGCCTTCAGAGAGAGCACATCCTGACACCTCCTGCATCTAACAGCAAATCACTGCATATCAACTCTGCTAACATCAGTTAGGTTCAAACAGTGTCTGTAGGGAGAGTCTGGAGACAGGATGTGTGTTGCCACAGTATTTCCCTGCAGATCTAAGAAAAGTCTGTCAGAGGTGTTAAACATTAAAACTAAAAGTCTCCTTTACATCCCCGAGCACAGCAGTAACAACAGCTGAACATTTTAATACATCAGACTTTGCTGAAGGAAATCTACACAAAAAGTCACATTAGAGGCTTCAGTACTGTCAGTACACTATGAGGGGACTCGAGCAGCAGTGTTGACACGGACCGGACCGGGCCAGCTCCTAGAGAGAAGGCAAACATGGTGTGTTGGTTTGTCCTACATTCACAGTTAGAAGAGAGTTTGTGTAGCAGCTACATGACTTTAAAAATGTACGTCGATGTGCTCTGAGGATCTGTGTGTGGGGGTGAAATGAGTGCTGTACTCTATGTCTTCTTTTTTACAATCCAAACATGGATAAAGTGTTTTATCCAAAATACTTATTGGATAAAACAGAGCCCCGACTAAACCCAGAAACATAAAATGATGTTTTTTTTGTTAAGACATAAGTAATTTTCCTGGAATAATGTTAGATTTCTTTTGTTATTATGGTAATATAAATGTAATTAATAGTGGTGTTGGAGGTACGTGCCACTGTGTGCAGCAAACAGGAGGGCAGGTTTATTTTGACAGCAGTGAAAATGCTGTTTTTGAAAGGCTGAACACCAACAAATATGGAGCAGTGTTACGTTAGAACAGGCCTGATGAATAAAAACAAAGAAAGTGAAGCAGCAAAAGGTCAGACTTCTACCTCCCTTATGTCTGACCCGTAAAGCTCAGAGTTTAAATGTGTTAAAACTACCTTTTCTTTTTTTTTTACTAGACCTTTTTTATTAGTTTTCACAGAGACATTATATAAAGAAAATGTACAGGGAAAATCATCTAAATCTTGGAGGTAGGTTGTCAGTTTGACTCTCAGAAATTCCCGCATTAAAACTTTCTAATGAAACAAGAGTATTTCTGTGCAGACAAAACTAATGAATGGGCTTATTGGCTTCAAATCTAGAAGATCAAAAGGGCCCTAATGAGGCTGTTAACAGGCGGCATCTGGTGCAAGGCCGTCAGTTGAACAGGTCTGAGGTAGTTACGTTAACTAAAACCTTGTTGCGAACATCTATCTTATTTTATTAGACTTTGATACATTCTGACTTTTGAAGCAGCCACCACTGGAATAATTCTACAAATACTGTAATTGTAATAGTACTAGGATTATAGTAGCCTTAACTTTATTTGCAACTATGCAGACAGGCCAGGTTCAATCAGAATGAACAAAGGTACAGAGCATTCAAATGTTCATCTATGAATGAAGCTTTGAAACTTTTACGCATAGTCGTAGATGAAATAGAAACAAGTTCAGCCAATACAACAATGTCTCATATAACCTTAACTCTAACAATAGAAGCTTTAATGACCTCAGGCTCACATCTGTGTCCCAAACATGTGTGATGGTGTAGCTTTGTAAACCACTGCCATGTAGCCATAAACACTGAAACATTTTTACATATCGGAACAAATGAGAGCAATAAGGGCAGGCGAATATTTATCTCTATTGGTGGGAAATGTTACAACATCTACTTATTAAAAACTCATAACAGAGAGCAGTCAGAGTCACTGATACGCTGCTATGAAACAGTCGGTGTCCTCGTCCCGTCTCCACTGTGCTCCCTTCATTACAGAACCAACCTCATTAAGTTTGTCCCAGACACGTGACTGATTGTTGTTGGAATTGGACTCCAGAGAGATCTAAACGGGATCTGAACCTCAGGTGCTGCTGAGAACCTGCTGTGGTGAACACTGCTGTGATACATTAACAGATGGTCCACAAATGAGCCGACCTGTGGACAGACTTTACCTGGTTAGTGTGGGTGTGGGTTTTTAACACTCTGATCTTAATACTTCTTTAATGCTACTTTAACTTTGAGACCTCAATCAGTTAGTAGCTTGATATGAACAGTCATCATTTTTTGTTTAATATGAAATTTATTGCTGTTTAATTTCATTTTAAAGTAGAATTCGTACACATTACACTTCTGGGACCTAAAAAAAACTTTTTAAGTACCCACAGAAACCCTGACTGAGCCAGAGTGAGACCCCCAGACTCAAGGTCTGAGCTAGAAGACTGTTGCAAGAATACAAACAGCATTTTATGAAATGCTCTGGCCATGACAGTGTGTTTACCTGGACATGTTGTCTGGCGAGCAGGCCGAGTTGTTCCCCGTCGACACGCTGGTGTCCACGCTGTCGGAGCTCTCCAGGCTCAGAGTGTCGTAGGGCTGCTCTCCGGCTGACGGGGGCTGGTGGTGCAGAATGGAGTGGTGAACAAGAGGCGGAGCACCGACGGAGCTGTGGCTCAGCGCCGGGCTGTAGGACATGATCGGGGAGTAGGAGGGCGACGAGGAGGACGAGGTCATGAGGTGGGTCTGAGAGCCGTGCAGCGCCTCCCACTGACACTGAGCTTCGGCCGCTGCCCTCTGTTTGAGCTCGGCAAGGCGACGACGCTGCTCCTCGATCACCTGCTGACCTGCAGAGAGGAGGGTACTGATCAGTGGATACACTCTGATTTTCTGAGCGTGGAAAATGGAACAAGGACAGAAGTTTAAAGAGACAGTTCTGCCCCAAATCAAAATTCAGATATTCCCTCCTACCTGTAGTGATATTCATCCTTCTAGACTGTTTTGGTGATAATGACCGCAGCAGTGTCTCTTTCCAGAAATCCTGACCTGGTTACTGAAGATAATCTACAGACCTTAATGTGAGCAGTTTCACGAAGGAACTATTTTCTTTTAACTGAACTACACCCAACCGTATCACCACGTGTCTTCTCATGATGAGAGGCTCATGCTTGTGACAGCAGCGTTGTAAAAATATCCAAAAGATGCTTGAAATGCTGTTGAGTTTTCAAATGTATTTTTTGCCATCTTGTTCCATTATGTTGGAGAGAAGTCAGACATTTCTATAGCCGATGTGTCCAAAACTCTGCAGCTCTCACCAAAACAATCTAGATGGTTGAAAAGCACTACAGGTAAGAGGGAATATGTGTATTTTTGATTTTGGGCTGAACTGTCCTTTTAATCCTTAAGGCAACTCGATCAATAAGAGGTCCATCTGTTTCCCACAGAGCAGAGAGATCACCACATTTAAACCAGCATGCTAGCAAAGAAGAACTTGAACTGAAGAACCTGTAAATGCACAACCAGCACCAGCCCGCGGACCACCAGACTATAAACCATGCACCACACATACAAGTATGTGTTCTCTCAGTGACACAAGCTCAAGGATAACTGCAAAAACCCACTAAGTCCCATCACCGCTGAGTTCAGTATCGATCCAGTTCCTCACATTTTAAATCCATGCTGCTGTGCACCTGATAATGGGCTAACACATCTGGAAAGAATTGCCCGGGTCGATAACTCCAGACGAGGAGCTCAGTGAATGCTGAACATGCAAGATTTATTCTCCAGCAGCAGGAACTTTCATAGAAGATTGATGGAAGAAGAGAAGGCTGTTCAATGTTGCAGACAAGATGAAAAGAAATGTTCAGGGGAGAGGAGTTAACGACACACCAGAGATGGAAGAGACTGAGAGAGAAGGATGAAGAGAGAAGGGTCTGAAATTAACAGCCGCCAAGTGTCCAGCTCTGGTAAACGTTAGCTTTGATGGAGAAATCGATAAAAGTAACCTGACACACCGGCTTAGCTTCTGGATAACACTTGACTTTCTTAGCTACATCCAGTCTTTGGTCTTCACCTGTGTTAAGCTTTCAAAGTGGCTCCTGATTGGCTGCCTGTTACCCTCTCTTAATCAAGCTAGCTTAAACTTCACTTATCTGAAGGATGAATTCATACTTGATTTTACAATAAAAAAATCATAAATTTAAACAATAAAACAGGCAGGGTGACGTTTGATCACGGCTGTGTGTGGACCCTTGGCAGGAGACGGTTCATTTCAGACACTGTATGTGACGTATGGAGACAGAAGATGAACAGAATGAATCTCGCTGAACAAAATGAAGACAACAGAAGAAATGATCAACTCCTGGACGCAGTGATCCGTCTACCTGCTGAGCTGCCCTCTATGGTGTTCTGTCTGGAGGTCAGGGGCTCTGTGGTGCAGCACAGACAGAGACAGACAGACATGAAGAAACAAAGGACGGTAGACGCTGACAAATGTGACTAACTCAGGCTTCAAACCCAGCACCTGTGGGTGGCAGCCACCTGAAACACCACACTGCTTTTCTCTGATCCGTTTAACAACACTGAGGAATGAGGAACAGAACCTCCTCTGATGACACACACAGACAGACAGACAGAGACACACACACACACACACACACACACACACACACACACACACGCACGCACGCACACACACACACGCACCCACACACACACACACACACACGACAGCTCCATGAAGAGGAGTAGGATGACATTTAACAACAACCAACACTAACAATTAACAAGAATATGAGCGCACAGCGCTGACGGCAAACACACAAACTTCTCCTGAACCTCTAATAACAGATGATCTCTGTCTGCTACAGTTTACTCAACACGACTACGTGTACAGTAAAAACATCGTTCTGACTCTATTATCTTGCAGATTTCACACAGCAGTTTAACATTTACGTGTGCCCTCTGTGATCAGCTGTTTCTCTTTTAATTATTATCACTAGGGCTGAACCATAAAAAAAATCGTTTGTGATGTAAGTGATAATATTAGTGGGAAAGTTCATTTTCACTGAGATAATGTAGAGGCGATGATGACGGAGTCTGAGTCGAACATTCGTGTTCCTTTCAGTCTGGAGAACATTTAGAGGCCGGGCGTCTCTGCAGCACCACGACATGCTCTGCTTGCAGCTCCTGCCATCTGATAAAATGGTCATATTGGGATTTTGATGATATTTCGATTAATTGTTCAGCCCTGGTTGTTGCTGTAATTAATATTTGTTAATCTCTTGGGAACAGCTTTGTGTTTAAACACATGATAACCTACATCAGTTCTTCATGAACTGTTTGACCTGTGGCACCTTGAATAAATAATATAATATAATATCTACATTCTTCAGCCCCATTGTCAATAACTACATCTGTCTCTGACCGAGTTAATCAAAAAAAGATCGAGGATATTTCAATAGAATTATCTCCAAAAACAAAAAAAAGGATTTTGTGCAGCAAATGTTTTCTGCTTTTCTATCCTGCTGTCTCACGACACACCACACTTATCTAACAAACCCTCAGCGGGTCCCGACCCCCAGGTTGGGAACCACTGACCTCGATGATGAGCAATGAGTAATAAAAGCATGTGTTTATTAAATGAATGAATAATGATGTATTATTGTATAGATGACTGATTTATGCTTATAAATGCAACAAATCATTTAGCATGAATGGATAAACAATGTGGGGAATCCATGTGGCGTGCAGTCAGTTGTTACTGATCAGTAGATGGCGATTCATGAGCATGGCATGATTTCACTGTTAACGTAGTTTTAAACGTCATCGTTTTGTAAGAAAAAAGCTCAGCTACACCAACTGTTCCTGTTCTCACTCCCAAAGAAGAACAATATGGTACAATGCTTTTCTATGAGCACTGGTAGCACAGTGAGGGAAATGAAATACACATGGACTAACACACCCCACCATTTACTGCATTATCTTCAAGATCACCATCCAGCTGCCCATGCTCAATGAAGAACTGAGGTTAAAACATTAATTACTTTAGTGGAAGATACTTCATGAAAAACTGAGTCGGTCTGGAAGTAACTATAAACGAGTCAGTTATAATAAACGAAGTAGAAGTGAGTTAAGCGTTGGGCTTTCAGTGGAATGTACACTAAACCAACAACAGCAAGGCAGGAAAAGGAGCATTGCATCATTTATAAACACACACACACACACACACAGTACGTAATCCCCTCACAGGCAGAACACCCGCACACCTGCAACTGAACTTTGACCTGACTTTTTGTTTATTTTATGGATATTTAGTACTGTCCTATTACCTTATTTCTGTTTCTAAAGTCAGCGACTGTTACAAGCAAACGCCAACAAAACATTGTTGTGCAGACAACCCACAATAACACCACAAAATTAAAGGTCCTCTGTGATTTGATGCATCCACAGTGGTGTGAAACACATGAATGTGTTTAAGTGGTGAAAACATGAAACAGGGGGTTTTTCCTCAGACTATAATCCTCGCACCATAAATATATATAATCACCTCCCTCCTGAATGATGAGTGTTGAACCACACCAGCTCAGTTACCTTTCTGCTGCAGAGCGAGCTGTCTCTTGGTCTCAATATCCTGCAGGGTTGCAGCCAGGTTCCTGGGCAGACTGCCGGTGCTGTTGGCCGCCAGCAGGGGGCTCTGCTGAGTCACAGGGGGCACACATGATATAAGGTCAGAAAACAGGTCCACCTTGGGTTGAAACAATTATCTGGACTTGAGGGAGAAATGCAGAAGACACTCGCATGATTACAACATCAGCGTTGAAAAGGAACAACCCGAGTACCTTTGAGCTCGCGTTGCGTCCAAGTGTTGCTGCTCCGAGCTGCAGAGGGGACGCAGAGCCTGATTTAGGCTGATGGAGAGACAGGCCTGGATCACTGTCCAGCTTAGAGCGGAACACCTGAGGGAGGAAACACACAGAGAGCATGAGGAGATCAGGATCAAGAAGTGCTGATAACACGCGTGAGAACAAACCCATGTGAGTGTCACATTGGATGAACTACAAGCTCCTGCTGGGAAACACTGAGCTGTGAGCGCCACTGAACACTGGTGTTGTTAAAATGCTGGAATTAATACAACAAGGCTCAATCAGCAGTTTCAGTTTCAGTATCAAAGACTGACAAAATATATCAAAGAGCCAACACACACGCACACAGACACACATGCACGCACGCACACGCACACGCACACGCACACACACACACACACACACACACACACACACACACCTGGAACAGTCCCTTTCATTGAGCAGCTTTGATCAGGCCCACTTAAGTTAATTCTGTGTTCATGTACTGTGTGGGATGACTTGATGTACAAAGTGTTCACACATTTCTCTACGTGCTGTCTGGAGTTAGAGGACTTCTGCTACAGGCCAACCTAACTCACATAAATTGACTTCTTGTTTTACACCGAGCAGTGGAGTTCCAGTCAGAACAAAAGCTCCAGCGTGCAGCCGTGTCCTGCCTGAGGTTGTCTCTATCTGTACCTAGTGACAGTTGTTCTCAGTCAGGGTTGTTCTTCATCTCAAAGCAGAGGTGAACCAGCAGTTTTCAAGATGCTTCAAGGGGGCAGGAGGTTTTTTCCCTTTTCTTTTCTGATGTACAAGCAGCTGCTTTTTCTCTCTCACACACACATCCAGCTCCTTGCATGTGTGTTGAAGTCAGTTGAAGGTTGTCAGAGGAGCAGCAGCGCACACAAACAGCAGAAGAATAAGTGGGAACAATGAGGAGGAAGAAGAAAGGCCCTGTACCTGCAGCACAGGCCTGCGGCCTGACAGACACTTGGCTGGCAGAGAGGGAGGACACAGCTGGCTGGAGCCAGCCATCAGCTCCTGGTACCAATGCTCTAAATCTAGCTTGGAGAGGTGAGGCCTACTGCCCTCAGACTGGTACTGGAGAACAGAAGGAGCATCAGAGAAGAGGACAGAGGGAACAGGAGACAGGGAGGAGGAAGAGGAGACAAGAGGAGATTAGAAAGCATTCACAGACAGTAGGAAGAGAGTAGGAACATTTGTTTTACACACCCTAAAAAGCTGTAATTAAAGTGCTTTATACTTTGAAAAGGATTCTTAAATATCTTCAACAGTGTGGTTGTCAGCTGCATTATGCTCTATGCCCTCCAGCTGCTGTATCCCTATTTTACATGTCTCTATTTAATTCTATGTTGATGCTGCAATGACCCAGTTTCTCTCAAAAACATTTAAGTTTTCAGCTCATTTTATGTTTCACTTCAGCTTTACTTCATACACTATCTCTACACTTCAGAAATTATACTATTTTAAAAAGAGCACTAGACTTATTTTGTTTTCTTGCTGCCCAAAATGTGTTTTTTGAGCTGATGAGATTCGTCTCCTGTTTCTATTGTTCCAGTTTAAAAATCCAGTTTAAACAGCTGATTGAGACACACTGCTTATGTTACTTAAATTCAAGCTGTTCAAGTTCACTTCTTCTGATACAACTATCTAAGTCTTAGATACATAAGCATCGGCAGGGACAGCAGGATAACTGTGACAGTGAATCTATGGAAACAACAGGAGTCTGTAACTTGAGGCAAACCTGCAGTACAACAGATAGTTGGAGCTCCGGACTCGGGTTCTGTTCAGACCGGATATCAACTTGCATCCTGATCACAGGTGAACTGCTCTAAGTACATGTGTGAACGGCCCCAAGACACATTGAGGACACATTTGAGATCCAATCACACTAAACACACAACTACTACATACTCATTCTAAGCAGGTGTTTGTCGTGAGTTTATACTGGGAAAGTGGCAAAATGTATTAAAAAGAAAGAAAGGAGGAAAGACAGAGTCTTGAGCTCAACTGGTGACATGCAGACAAAACGAAGGAAAGGAGGAAGGAAGGAAGGAAGGAAGGAAGGAAGGAAGGAAGGCAGCACACACCTCCACAGAGAGAGAGAGGGAGGAGCCATGAGGAGAGGTGAGGCAGGAGAAGGCAGGGTTTATGGCTCCAGACTGCAGGGGCTGGCGAAGCGGGGAAGTTGGGGATGACTCCACCTTTGGCATCCCATACATCTGATTTAACTGGCCCACTGTCACATACTCCTTCACCATGGCGACACACACACACACACACACACACACACACACACACACACACACACACACACACACACACACACACACACACACACACACACACACACACACACAGGAGGGAGAGGAGAGAGACAGACAGAAGTGAAAACACACATCATTTAGCAAGACAGGCAGCAGGAGGGAAACATGTCGAGTACACTTAGTGACCTTCTGCATCATAAAGGTGTGAGGGAAGGAAACACACAGCATAGGACACAATTCACACACTCAACATCAGGGTTGGACTGATACATGGAGCCAACACTGATCATGTTCTCACTCATGTTCTACTGGGAACCAATCAAAACCTGTTCACAACTCTTTGTTGTGTTGAGAAACATTACAGGTAGATACTCCTGAAGACAAAAACAAGTCTCCAGCTACTTCAGTTGTTTAGGGGAACGCTGTTTCTCTGTGAAGCTCCAGAAATGTTTCGTGGACTACGAAACTTCACCTGATTTTCCATCAGCATGGAGGGAGGAGATGATGACTGGATTTTACTTTTGGGGTGAACTGTTCCTTTAAGGCACTCACCATGAACTGAAACTGGTCTGAGTCATATGGGGGTGTTTGATGCTTGTCATTCCCATCTTTCTCCCACATACAGGCACAAAATCCCCAAAGTACCTTCATTATATACCTTTTGAGGTAACTATTAAAACTAAGTTATTGTGCTGACATGTAAAAAACAAACAAATCATACCCTGCCCTACATGTATTTATTGCTATTACTAGCCGCAGTTATTAATGTGACGCCTACATTTATCAGTCCAACCCTAATGAAGCCTCTGTGCTGCAGACATGACACAGTCAGTCAGTCAGTCAGTCAGTCAGTCAGTCACAGAGTGTGAGTGCAGCTGCAGAGGAGAGAAGCTGCTTCACCACACAGAGCAAGGCCAACAGGACAGTCAGTCTGATTTACAGCAGACCAGCAGAGGGAGCAACATGACATGAACATAGAGGGAGGGAGACAGACAGAGAGACAGAGAAAAAGAGGGGCAGAGAGAGAGAGAGAGACAGACAGACAGAGAGAGAGACAGACAGAAAGACAGACAGAGTCAGAGAGACAGACAGACAGAGAGACAGACAGACAGAGAGACAGACAGAGACAGAGAGAGAGAGTGAAGACAGTAACGAATCAGGACAGAGACAGACAGAGAGAAACAGACAGAAGTGATGGTACCTCACAGGCGCCAGCTAATGCAGCATCTATGGCAAACGAGCGGCCGTGAGAGGCGGACGTGCTGCTTTGATGGCGGCCGCTGCTGCCATACATCTTAAAGACATCCGACAGCTTCATGTACTCCTGAGCACCAACAGCCAGCGGCCAACAAGGGTCAGACAGCATGAGAAGCACTGAGGACAACACTGTTCCGTACTGCTTATGTACAGCTCATAAACACACACAGCGCGCTGGCAGAGATCATATGTTGAGAACAAACAACAGGCCCATATTTAACCAGTTCATGTGCAGTTATTACAGCTAAAAGGTGCACGGCAGACAAACAGGAGCACACCAAGCGACACAAAGTGCATCTTTAGCATCACAACTGGCTGACACACAGGACGTCACACACAGGGACTGGTGTAGGTACCAGTGATGTAGTGGTAACTAAGAAGATAATCACCACAAGGATTGATCAGTATACACTCCTGGGTTCAGTGAGTCTTCCACTACATCTCTGGGCTCAGAACAGACAAAACCTGACGTGAACTGACAGCTACTGAGCTGGTTCTTCTTTAAACATAGTTCTTGTAAACTATGTTCTATTTGGAAAAAAACACCTGGCAAGGCACAGTAAGCCACAGGAGCAGGAGTGTGACCAGGACACTGACAGAACACGTCTGGGGTGAGTTTTACAGACAGCAGAGGGGCAGCAGCGGGCTTCATGCAGGTATCATTAGTCTGGTTACCTCCGTAGGGCTGCTGGGGTACAACTGACAGGGAGGGGAGGGATGTAAGTAGGAAGGAGAGGCTCGACAGAGGGAATGCTGGGAGGAGTGGACATCCTCAAACAACAGGTCAGCCTCGCTGATATGGAGCGCTTCCTGTTTTAACAGTTCAGGAATGAGAGCATTTAATAGCTACACGACACATATACCAGATACAAGTTCTCTCCAGGACTAATAAAGGCAGAGGTCCCATATTATTTTCATTTTCAGGTTCATATTTTTGTTTAGGGTGTCTTCTAGAAACGTTTACATGCTTCAAGAGTGCATATGTAAGAATTTTAGTTGAACAGTCTAACATTCATACATTAACTCAGCGATCAACACTGTGAAAAAATAACAGGTTTGATGTTAGGTATGTTTTGTGTTGTTTTGATGTTAGCATGCTAACCAGCTAGCCCCGGCCCGTCCCTTCTCAGTACACCTCATTATACCTCAAGAGGCGATAGCACCCCCATACAGTTTCAGCGCTGGGCCTGAAGACCTCCTTCTCCTGTGCTAGTACTGTCAACACCAATACTCCCCAGGTAGTCTGGCTAGCTGCAGAGCTAACTGAGCAAACCAGCTAATGGCAGCTACAGTAATGGATGTATAAAGAGAATGCACATAGCAGTTACTCTGGTGGTATGCTGCCCCCTATTTGCTTTGGTCCATTGCTGCAGCACCTCTATTCACCCTCTGTCTGAACACTCCATTTCAGTACCTGTCTCTTTAAGCCTTCCCCTCCTGAAAAGCCTAGTCTGCTCTGATTGGTCAGCTCTCACAGGCCAGAACATGTACTGCCCCCTGTGTTTTGGCATCAACTCTGCCCATGTTTTTGCAATGACAACCCCGCTGGGGGCAGTGACTGTGTAGTCGTGACATCACAACCTTACAGACTTCAGAGTTTCTGAAGACTTAGTTATCTATCTAATACTCACAGTACATATAATCTAAACAGAAATGGAAACTCTCCCTCTCTTACAGCTTCTACGAGTTAAACACTTAGACAATCCACTAATGTAGTGACCATCACAAGGTTAGTTTGCTCGACACACTGGTTATCAAAAAGTAGACATTATAAACACATAACCACCATCAATCCTTGGATTAGTCTGATTACACCAGCTGTGTTGAACAGTTAGATTATCACCATGTTTTCACACCAACACATCACTTCCAGTTAAAGGAATCAGGCGTGAGTCATCAGAGCTACCTTCTGTGGTCAGGCCCGGAGCACTGAGTGTTTACGTGTGTGTGTTCAGTAGTGCTCTCACCTCTCTCATTGCCGTGGACGACTTGGGGAAGCTCTTCCCCCCCGTCAGGCTGTGGTATCTCTTCTCCAGGGCCGATAGCCTCTCTTTCTCCTGGAATACATAGACGCATGTTAGTTTATTAGTCTTAAATAGTCATCGGGATTATTGGAAAGTGCTAATTTGTAGAATTCTGCATCTGTAGCTCTTCTTTCTCTGAGAACAATCCCAGTCTGGATGCACTCACAGCGTGACTCTGAACTAGTTACCTTTTGGAGCATTTGCAGAGTGAGGGTCCTGTCTTTGGCCAGCCGCTCACACTCCTGAGTTGCCTGCAGGCCGAGCTGGTTGGCCTGGTTCTCCAGAGCAGACACCTTCTCCTGAATGAGATGACACAGAAGGAATTCATCTTTAACGTCCACTTTGAAAATAGCACAGAATGTGTTGTATAACTTTGTAAATACCAGAGAGGAAGGATGTGGCAGTGCAAAAATGAATATGTGACAAAAATGGCTTAAAACCTCCATGTGGTGGTAACACCAGATGTCTGTGGAGGCATTTTGTTGGTGTAAATCAAATAATTGTTGCAAAGAAATATTGAGTTCCTGCAGTGATGTTGCCACTGCAGTGAGAAAATAAGCAAACTGTCTCCAGATGGTTGAGGCGTGTTCGGCTGCTGCCTCTCTGCCTGCTGTGTGAGTGTACACTATTGAGTAAGCTCTACACAAAAAAACACACATATTTTTCAAACCATAATGTGCATATTGTTGTACTGCAGATGGCCCATAGTCTGTGTGGTGTTTCCTCACCTTCCTCTTGGCCACACTGTTGTGGTATTCTGCTCTTTCCTGGAGCAGCTGCTGGCTCATGGTCTCTCTCTCCTCCTCCAGGCTGCTCTCTCTCTCCAGCTGCTGAAACTCCAGGTCCTCAAACTTTTTGGTTCCTGCCTCCAGCACCTCTCCGTCCTGATCGAGGCCAACACACAGCATCAGCGGTTACATCATGAACACCAAAAGACACCATCTACATTACTTATTCTGAAGCCATCCACTATTGTCAGTCTAGCGTAGTTGCTGACCACAGAGCCAAAACATCTTTGAAAAAGCTGAAAACATTTTGGCGGCGTGGCTGGAGCTCTTTTGGGGACGACTAAAGGCACTCAGTGCTAAGTCAAGCAGACAGCCATGAAGAACATGCTTCTACTGCAGCACAGCGACTGTGATACACAGCAGGCAAGGCATTTATATTACTACAAATATTTTGCATTGGAAGACTTGAAGTCAAAAATTGTGTTTTGTTTTTTTTATTGTCATTGGATTCTTCCTTCCATCACTTCACTTCACTTCACTCTGCCACTTTAACTACTGCTGGCTGTAATGTAAATATATGCAGTATGCTGCTGTGTACTGCAGGTTTCTCTCAGGTGCCAGCCCATCCTCTTTGTGTGTCACTGTGTAGTCGCTGACAAGTTGAAGTTTCACAGCACTTCTGTCAGCAGAGGACAGGCGAGTGTTTGAGTCTGAAGGCTCTTGAGAGTCTTTGTAGCACTTGTGAAGGACCAGACAGCCTGCAATGTCAACTCACTGACACGCAGAGTGAGATGAAAATGAATCATTTGTGCAAGTGGTCAAAGCGAGAACAAAGAACTCAAAATGTCATCGAGGTGTTCAAAGTCGTTCACCTCGGGAGCAACTTTTGTTCTATGTTTAGATGTTGTTCTACTCCACATCTGAAGTGTACTTCTACTCCGTGGAGTGGCCATGAATTTAAGTTCATCTGCAATAAAGTATCTCAAACAGCCACGTTGTGTTCTCTAAATGCAAGACAAACACATTACATACAGATTTTACATAATCGCAGTGTCTGATTCATCACTGTCCACAAATACACCTAGCCTACGTTATTATTCTAACTGGTCAGAATCATTCATATTCTTAGTCAGGGCTGCCCAAAGTGGTGCCAGCAGGCAAAATGTAGACCATAAGTCATAAAGTCTGGTTATGTTTCATAATCTGAGCATTATGGGCAGAGTGACACAGGGAGTCAGTAGATTAAGGAAACTTGGGATCCGAGTAGATTTTTGCATTTTTACAAAACAAATCAATACAATAGGTATTTGCTTTCGGCCCATGTCCCACCATGAAGATTCAGTGTAGGCCTTTATGGGAAAAAAAGTTGGGGCACCCCTGGTCTAAGTGGTAAACCAGTCAGCAATGTTTAATTACATAAGACAAGTCACAGGATGAGAGCAAGAGCAGACAGAGAATGGGTCTAGTCAGGGCCTCTGTTAATTGATTAGTGAGCAGTTATACAAATTATGCGAGCCATGACAAATCGCAGAAGAGATGCAGTTCAGATTCACACATGCAGAGCAGCACGACCAAATCACATGACGTCCATTTTACCAAAGTGCATCAGTAGCAGCTGAAGTGTCCAGGAGCCATTAGTGCTCCTGTGTTGACCTGAGGTTTCAGTAGCATGTAGGTGTGCTGTGGAGGAGGAGGAGGAGGAGGAGGAGGGAGCATTCTGCAGCTTGTGGCAGCAGCACGTCTGTGAGGGGGTCTGAGAAGACTCCTCACAAATACCCTGAGGGTGTGTGTGTGTGTGTGTGTGTGTGTGTGTGTGTGTGTGTGTAAACCATATGCAGTGGGCCCCTGCCTAAGGGTTAAAGGTGCCACTAGCACTATGTGCAGAGTGCTGGCACATACACTGCCCTGTGTGAGGGGGAAAAGGGCTGACGGGTTTCAGGCTGGCTGGCAAACTGTATAACAGACAGAACGGCTGCAGTGCCTCAGTTTTATGTCTTTTCAGGCATTTTTTTAAATCCAAAAAGCCATAGAACCAACACAATACCTACAAAATATCTACAAAGAGAGTGCAGTCTGCCTTTGGATAATCCTCAGAATATAAGGGGAAGAATCAGTATCAACTACTGTAGGGCTGGGCTATATATATTATTTCTTATTGTGATTTGAGACAATATATGGTGTTGGATTTTGGATATTGGTAAATGATGATACGATGACATAAGTGTTGTCTTCTCCTGGTTTTAAAGGCTCATTACTGTGTCTGAACTCACCACACTGTTCTAATACGTCTTTACCCACTCAGTCATGATATCTACATTACTGATGGTTATTGATCAGATATCTCATTGATTTTGAGCAAGTAACCATAGTCATCCCTACAATATTGTCACAATATCAATATCGAGGTATTTGGTCAAAAATATTGTGATATTTAAGCCATTAAAATACCTAACTTAATAGATTAAAGGGGCACTATGTAGTTTTGTCGAATAAATTCAAACTCAAAAAATTTAAAGGGCAACGCTACTGCAAAATGGATTCCGTAGGTGGGTGTGGGGGTGGTGGTGGTTTCACTGTCGACCCACCCTTTTGAGCTGTTCCTGCAACTGTTCCCGCAGGGACTCGGGACAGTTATGAAGCTGGTTCTTCAACTCAGCGTAGCCCTCCTGGAGGCTCTGCAGGGCCCGACGCTCGGCCTCAACATTAGCCCTCTCCTAGAAAGACACAACACACACCCACACACAGAATGGATGGGCGAGGGGGGAGAGAGAGAGAGAGAGAGAGAGAGAGAGAGTCAGAGAGAGAGAGAGAGAAACACACTGCTCAAAATCCACGCCATGCAAATCAAAAAGCTGTAAGGTGTTAGCAACAGTCACATCGAGACAGATTTAAAGGGCTTGGCAGGGCACAGGAAGTAGGTGCTGCATTACAACCGGCAGTCTTGGATCCAGAGATGGCAGATAGTCTTAAAATATCCAGAAGACATCATTTCTCTCACATTTTTCTAAAACAACTCAATTAACTTAAATTGAAGTAACAGATACGACTGAACCAACATCACCTGCCACAGATTGAACGTCAATAAGCTGTGAGAAAATTGCCCCATAATTTACTTGACATTTATTGGCCCCAGAACATTCATGTTCGTCAGAAAGTCGTGACACGTCTCAGTTGTTCTTGAAGTTAAAGCACATAAACTTCATGTCTCTGAGGTGCTGCTCTAGTTTCAGGCTCGGGAGTCAATCAATAACTACTCTGCTGTTATGGGCTTTAGTATGTCACCATATAACATTTTCATTTTGATGTGTAAAACTGAAGAGGCTGACAGGTCTTTAAGGACTACCAGCACTGACACTCTGAAGTACAAGGCAGGGTTCAGAGTGGAGGGGAAGCTCAGGTGAAGCTTTGAGCACTTCAAGAGACACCGCTGATTCTTTTAATACCATAATGCTGAAAGTCTTATTGTCAGTAGTCGAACCTCAGGTTCAAGAAGAATCTTCTACTAACACCACAGGTTTCAATGTCAAATGTTGATCCGATTTCAACACAGGATAACTTGTGTTCTTGGACATAAATAGGCACAAAATTCTAAGACAGGTTTACAATGTGGGAGGAGAGGTGACACTGAGAAATCAGATCTAAAGTTACTGACTGTAACGATCATGAAACACATGTATATTTTGGTGAGAAACCTGTGGACCCCTCACAGAGACACTGAGGAAACACAGAAAATCTTTTAGAAGAATTTAAAGGTCCCATACTCTGCTCATTTTCAGTTTCATGCTTTTTTGAGCGCTTACTAGGAAATGTTTACACGCTTGAATGAAAAAAAACAGTATTTTTCTCATACTGTACATTGCTGCAGCTCCTAAAAGGCCAGTCTACTCTGATTAGTCAGCTCTCACAGGCCTGAGCAGGCACTGCCCACATCATCTCTGCTGGTGGTCTTGAGACCACTATGGTGTCTGTATCGTTGTGACATCACAACCTCACAGATGTCCTGACAGCTCATTTGAAGAAGGGACTGACAGTAGATTCACAGTATTTACAGAGCAAATAGACCAGGAATCTCACTGTCTACAGTATGGGACCTTCAAAAACCAAAAGATCTTTCTTGCTACAGTTAAAATGTGGTGGGTGTATGTAAAAAGAAAAGAGGTCCCTAAAACCACTACAGAAAGCATGCTCGTAGTTCCCCTGACCACTAAAGGAACACATTATTCAAAGTCTCTGTAGTTACCCGGCACTACAGAGCCCAGATAGTTGGAGGGCAGGTTTCCTTTCAGGTCTGTCATGCAGACAGTGAAGAACGAGGCGGGCAGAGTGGATCAGACATACAGTAACTGTGAGTGCTGAAGAAGCAGAGGAAGGATTAGGAGTTAATGGATGTCATTAGTTAGCAGAGTCCAGCTCAGGAGGAAACAGAGGAGAGTTGACCAGAGAACAAACCACTAAGGCCAAAACATGCAAGAGAGAATAACCAAGGAACTCAATCCAATCTTTTATACAGCCCGTGATACGGCTTCAGTTGTCTTCACAAAACATTCAATTCTACAAGACAAGGATGCTTGGTACAGACAGGAGTGCTGACTCATGTAAGGACACCGGCAGTGACAAACCAGTAGGGAATGTGAGAGACCAGAGAGGACTGTTCAGGAGACCGTGCAGGCAGTGAGTGTATGTGTGTGTCAAAGAATGTTCTTAACCTCAGCACATATTTGAATCCTGTACACTCGATGGATTCAAATACAGCATTTCAAATGTGAGCACAGGGCTCTCCGTACCTTGTCTTTCTCCCTCTGGATGGCGCTCTCCAGCTCGTCCAGCTTGTGCTGCAGCTGAGTGATGATGTCCATTTCAGCCTCGACCTGGTCGAGCTCAGCCTGCCTCTCGCCCTGCAATAAGGCGCGCTCCATCTCCGCCTGGAAGAGCGGACCAACGAAGTCACACAGTGTCACCGGTGAGCTACAAGACTAACACGGGCCTCGGGTCTCCTCGGAGTACCACGACCACACAGTAAGGATTTCTGTGACAATCAACTGCGTTCGGCTTTTACTGCTGCTGTGGACACTTTGTCTCTGCAACATACCGTTATTTTCACTGTCAATTAATCTTGTTGATTATTTTCTTAATTATTTGAATAGTTTTTTGGTCTAAAAAAAGTCAGAAAATTGTGAAAAATGTCGATCTGATTATGTCTAACATTAATCAATTAAAAAAATAGATGGTGATTCATTTATAGTTGACAACTTATCAGTGTATCTATTAACTGTTGCGGCTTCAGACTGAGGTCGAACATGATTCCATGAGCATCTACTGTTGCTACTCTACCTCTTGTTTGGACTCTTGCAGTTGTTGCTCCAGCTCCATCAGCCGGTTTTTGAGCTCATCGACCCGAGCGAGGACACGAACCCGCTCGTCTTCCAGGTAACCTAGCTCCAGGCGACCTGCGCTGCCTGAACTGGATGAGTCCTCGTGCTGCAGGGAGGGAGAACAGAGGAAGTCAGGCTTTCAACAGAGGAACTCAATGTTTTCCTGAGGTTGGTGGAAGGATTAGCACATATTTGGGGACCTCCTTGAATAAAATCCTACTTTTAAAAATTGAGTTTCACATGATTTTGTACCATAATTAGTATCATATCTTTGGACAAAAGTTGTAAAAGCTCGAGCGGATAATAAATAAACAACACTAAAAAAAGCTTAGAGATAAGACTTTCTTAACAAGCCCACTGGAGGCCAACTACAATCATTAGATCTGTGAAAAGCTCATTAGTTCTGATGCTCTCCACATTGATTTGACTTTTGATTTTTAAATTTGGATTAGATGGTGACCAGACCAACTCCGGTGCTGTGCCTAAACCTTATGATGTTAGGCAAAACCCTGGAAGTGAAGCCAAGGTAGGAAGGGAGAGACAGACATACTGTATCAGCCCGATGTACCAACAACTAAACTTTCTTTTGGAACAAAAATTATTCATTTAAACCAATTTACAACGACTGGATGCTGGCATTAAGAAAGCCTCACTGTCACAACAAACACAGAGACAGAGACAGAGAGAGAAGAAACAGACATAGAGTCGAGGTGATTGATAAATGAGAAACATGCAGCAGCCAGTGTTAAAACAGAGCTGTCATTCCTTAAAAGGCAGCCTGCGGCCCTCCTACGAACTGTAGCTCTGTGGAGCTGATGTGTTCTTCAATGTAAGAAGTGATTACTGTAGACTGTAACCAGTATCCACAAAGCACTCACTGCCGAGTCATTTGTTGAGTCATGCACCTTGATGTTTCAGCTAATGTCCTCAGACTGACAGACACACCTTCATCTTCACCCTGATGCTGCTGTTCTGACTGGTTATGCAGGGTCACTGATATGTTGGACATTAGCTGATGTTCACATCACATGCATCCATTTAAAAACATATTCTAAACAATAGCAGCAGCTCATCAACAAACACACATACAGTATCTCAAAACAACACCTGCTTTTATGTAACGAGTCAACATGTGTCTAACAGTTTACACCAGCTGTTTTAATCAAAGATTGCAGGTTTTCATCTGAATCACACGCTACTGTGTACGCTCAAAGGTGAACAAATGAGCGAAATCAGATGATGTAAGGAGTCACTCACATTTTTCCTCACTTAAAAGAGCGTTTGAGAGCAGAGGACACTTTACTTTACTTCTGGGGGCGTGGCTATGGGTGGTGACATCACATCAGTGTCTGAATACGGGCTGTGTGCACTTCTCTGTAAACTGAGCATCACTATTTATGCAGCATGTAGACCTGCTTAACAAAACCAGAAATACATCTCTACGATATTGGCAATTGATCCTGAATGGAATGTAAAAAAAAAGACGTTTCTGAGAAGTTTGGTCTGTGTAAGAAATATCAGGAGGAACGTTTGGTACAAACTATGGCCTTTCACTCATGGAACAGATTAGAGTATAAGAAGCACGCAGTATGTTCAGAATGAAAACCTGCACACACCTGGGCCTCAACAGCTAATGGCCAACTGACCAACTCATTCAGACATTCAGATGGCTGATGACAAGTGAACAACTTGTGGTCTTTTGTTCAGGATCCTATTAAAAACCCCTGAAGCTCACTTTAAGAAGCGCTGGTGAAGCAAAGCCGAGCACATCATATGCACATGCTGGTTCCACAGCGGCATGCAGAGAGCGTCTTTGTTGGGACATAAGCGTCCCTCTGACCTGTCTGTCTCCATTGTGCAGTGCTGATACTGTGGTGGGAGCAGGAGATGTCCTCACCTCCTGATGAGTGCTCTCTGTACTACTACACTCCTCCTTCAGGTTCTCCTCGTCGCTCTCCCTCTGTCTCTGCAGCAGGCGGAGCGTGGCAGAGGACGGTGTCCCTCCCAGGACATTTTCCATGGACGGTCTCCGGCCCAGGCCATCTGTCAGGCCCCCGGGGAAACCTGTCCTGGCAGAGCCCAGTGGCTCCAGGCCTGTGCTCTCTCCTTTGTTGTACTCAGCACAGAGGTTCAGGATGGTCTCCAGTCGCTGCCTCTCCTGTGGGACATCAAGCAGGACATCAGATTAGGGTTTGACTGATCTCTCTGTTCCTCACCTGTTCCCTTTGACATTTTAAACACAGCAAGTTTGAGTCTAAAACACATCGTCAGCCCCTTACACATACCATGACTTTAAATCTGAGCCTGTGTTTGGCTGCTTAGCAACCCAAACTAAAATTGAAAAAAATCTAGCTGACTAGCTGTATCCTATTTTAATAAAGGGACCAATATTACACACTCATATATTAATGTAAGCCTCCATCAGATTGCATCCAGTCATGGTAGGGACCATGTCCCTGCTATTTCATTTCCTGTCCAATCTGAAGATGACAATCTGAAGAGGGCCAGCTCAGACTGAGGAGCAGAGAGCAGAAAATACATTTTATATTTCAAACTATCTCGCCCAGAATGAAAAAAGTATAGCTGTCATCTCCCAAATGTCCTATTTGACTGAGCTGAATCCTCACAAATCCACCACGCTGGTGACAGATGGGACTCTTTAAGTCAACTTCTATGTAAATACTAAGAGATATTTATGCACGTGTATGGGTCGGGGTTATTTGTCCTGAAACAGATGCTAAAATTATAAAACAAAAGGCACATGACATTACTAATTCAATTACAAATAAATGACAGAACACTTCAGATAACATGGAATAGAAAGGTAAAGTGAGCTGCAGGTGTTACAGACTGTCTAATAACTGGTTGATAAGCAGTGTTACATTAACACAATATGGTGGATAGGATATATTTAAGAGCCAGCCTCAGTCTCAGTCAGAGCAGACATGGAGTCTGTCATGACGTCTGTCAGCCCTGAAACAACACAGCAGCCCACACTGCCCTCTCCCCCCGGGTGCTTCATGGGAGTCAGACTCTGTGACTGGTAGTCCAGCTGTCACTATGAAGGTCAGCCCACCTATGGGGGCCCCTGGCAGAGCAGGCCAATAGGGTGACCTCTGAACTCTCAACATCAGCTGCTGTCTGCTGCTATAGGCCTCAGCTGCAGACACAGCGTCTCTGAGACACAG
Organism: Pagrus major; assembly: GCF_040436345.1. Lineage (NCBI taxonomy): Eukaryota > Metazoa > Chordata > Actinopteri > Spariformes > Sparidae > Pagrus > Pagrus major. The sequence goes on along the minus strand of NC_133216.1, from coordinate 29,942,598 downwards.
CACTGAGTCTTAAAGATATATACAGTACCAGTGCTCAGCTCCTGTTCTCCATGCTCAGACTAACAGGATTATTTAAAAGGTATGAAAACAACATCTGCATCATGATAATTAGATAGATTAACAGTGTATACAGTGAGTGATGGGAGGTCATAAGCAGAAGTTTGTGTCGGCTCAAATGCCGTGTAGTAAACCAACATTAGCTGTGGCTAAATGTAGCTACAGTTAGCAAACTTTACACATTAGCTTAAGAACAGCTAATGCTGACCAACAGTGTTAATTGCTTTGGAATGCACAGTATTCAATTTTTGCCACTAGTGATCTCTCAATGAAAACAAAACAAAAGAGACGAGTAGTGTGGGATCGCCTTTGTCGATGAAAATCTGTGTGACTGAGGCACAAATGTTCACAGACGAGGTAAAATGTAACAGTTTTATTTACGTTAAGTTCAGGCTGGTTAGGCTGGTTCCTTCCTCACTCTCTGACTCTCTCCCAGACGTTATAGTGACAGGCGGCCAAATGATGTTACCTTGACTAAAGTATACACAACTCAAAAAGATATATAACTAAAACGGCTCTCAGTAGAGCGCAAACCTCCGCCTAGGCCCAACAGTTCCCTTCAATTCAATCAGGCCTAATCCAATATCTTATTTGTTTACCTATGGCAGCTGAACAAGAATGCCCTCTATGAAAATATATCTTAATTCACTAGATCCAGATTTTTATTTGGATCCCCATCAAACTGTACTCTTTGACGGTTTTTAGACATTTTAATGTGCAAACGTTACATATCATATATTTATATAAGTTCAACCCTGCACTTTTCAGAAAATATGTGCGATTTCTTTTCAAAAGTTAGATTTTTTTGTCATTTTGTGGTATTCAGTGAAACACCACTCAAAGTATTTGCATCAAGGACTTAGTTTCAGCTGGTTGACCTCCCATCATGCCAAGAGTAACTCAACATGGATGTTTCTGTTCTGGTCAAATTTAAACAAACTGACTTCCCACAACTGGCGATGAGTGAAATATATCAGACTCAGCTTTGAAAAACTCATGTTGCTCATCAAGTGTTTGCTTGTTAACAGACTGTCTGGAGCCAAAGAAGCACCATGTTACTTGACGCTCCTGTGATTTAGTTCAGGCCCTGTCTCTTGTTGTGTAGGAATACTTGGCAGCTAAATTGTTCTCACCCACAGACAAATGTCCTGATGGATCCCCACCCTCAGACCGCAGAGAGCACAGCCTTCACACTGAGGGAGCATCTGCATGATGAGGAGCTACAGCCCCACATTAGCTTGAACCTGTAATCTGGGACCAGTTAGCTTTTAACTGAGTGGGTGTGTTGAAAGACCCCTTTGGGCTGTGGAACAGTGCTGCATATTCACAAGAAACGACTAACTTCAAACATTTACTGGCAAGTCTACAACTACTCATGAGTCCTCCCACTCAACATCTGCTTCAACATACACACGGATTAGACCACTCAGCGTTCTGACGCCTGTCTCGTTCATGTCGAGGAAGCTGATTGAAAGCTGGCACTATCATTGTCTCATTTGATCGCCAGACAGCCTTCAAGCTACTGAACCTGTGTGATGGATGAGGAGCAGGATCACAGACAGATTTCAGACCATTAAATGTGTTTGGCTGCAACATAAATCAACTTGACGCAGCATCAATGCCTGACATATGCAAACTGTGCTAAAATTATGTTCCTAATCAACTGCATGTTGACAGATTTGCGTGAATTCCGTATTTGCCGTTTTCTCATGTGGGTCTTTTAAATACCAGAGGAATTTTTATGTTTCGAGGTTGCTGCTGCCACAGGCACTAAAAACCCTTCAGTTTGTAAGTGTGTAGGTCTCTTTGTAGATATCATTAGCAGCTCCCTCAGGGCTCTGAGAAGGAACAAGGTAGTACACAACACATGAGTGTGTTAATCCAAATCTTTTTACTAGATGCCATGCTCCCATGTCCCAGTTGGACATATTGAGGTTTTGGCTGGGACATAATTCCACAATAGTTCAATGAGGCTGTGCAAATATAGGCCTTTCTGTTCTGCCCTGATGGATGACTAAGACATACTTCCCAAAATATAGCAAATAGCTTCTCTCTTTTAAAATGAGCATCATAAAACCTGTACACAAAAGGTTTCCCAAACACTCATCTGAAATCTACCTGAAAATAAAGATTAAAGATCTGGGTATATACTCACTCTCATGGTGGACCCTGTGAGCAGCTCAAACCTTCAAATGAGACACACATTCAAGCCAAGAGAGCTTGGCCAAAAGACAGATGAACAAACACTGGCCTTTAAAAGCCAGTAACACCCCCTCCATGACACCACCACGACAACGAACCCCCGTCCTGTGGGAGGATCAGAGGGTGACGGTGACGGAGCTCCACGGCAACATTCAATCATCTGCTGTTCAGAGAAGCTTCTCACGTCTGAAACAAAGGTTTCATATCTGAGCTGTTCCCATGGTTAGAATATGACAGGTGTGCAAACTTTACTTACAGTAACACACACAAACCAACACATTTAACACACACAGCACAGGTGCCATAATGGGCCAATTTGCATACCATTAGTCATGTGTAAGCTTCATTAGGCTATCTGCAGACATCACAAGGCAAAATGAAAGTGCAGGAGAAAGCTGGAAAAAGAGCATATTACTAATTTTGAAACAATAAATGCAAAAAATTCTAAAAAAAAAAGTCTAACTATGTAGGTCATGTAACTGTGTTTATCTTGGAGGGAAAAGAACAAAGACACAAAAGACTCAAAGAAACCCTGACACCACAGGACAACGACTGGCCTAGCTTAAAAAAAGCTAAATATTTAGCTGTATACTAGCTAGCTACCTATCCTGTTGTTGAGTGGGTGTAAACCCATTTTTCTTTACAGTATTTGGCCCACAGTGTCAGGTCATTAGCCTTTGCCTAGACCCAACTTGTAACTTGAAAGATGCCGGCACGCTAACTACATAGCTAGCTAAACAATGAGCCAGATTACAAACAACAAATAACATTAATATTAACATATCATGTCAACATGTTATAGCATCACTACAGCTTTTAACATTACTAGATATAATATCTGCTGTGAATGTTTACAGTACATGGAGACAGGTTGAACAGATATGTAGCGAGCTAACAAGCTAAACTGATCCAGACACAAATTCTAATCAAAGGAAAATGTTCACAAAGAGCTGCTCCATTTCTACTGAGCTACACACCAGGTTCACAGGAGGCCATGCTACATCACCTGAAGTCTATACAGTATGAACCTGTCTGTAGTTCCTGTCCTGCACACCTGACTTAATTAAGTCCAACACATAGCACGCTTCGTTACACTTAGGGTCAATCAGGTGTGTAAACAGAGAGCTAGGAAAACAAATGTAAAAACCCACAGTCACTATGATTAACTCTGGACCATCTCCTGAAACACAGGAAGCTGATCTGTATGTTAGCAGTAGAAACAGCCTCTGTGAGCGCTGCTGTGTCACCAGGGCAGAAAGAGAAAAACCACGTCACAAGCCTGAAACCATCAACAATGTGATATACACAGACACCTTAAGCTCAGTTTAGCCATGTTTGCTAAACACCTCCTGCCGTCAGACGCTTCAGTCATTTTTAATAACCATCTGTGAACACAGACAAACTTTGCCTCGATGATTCATCGCTCAGGTCAGCTTTCTGTATAACAGGAAATTGTCTTCTCATTAATAAATTCCCATATTGCCTTTCAAGACTTATAGTCAACCGTATTAACAGTAAAGTAATACAATCTTACAGTACTGTAGGTGGGTGACATTTGTGTTGGAGTGTACAGTTCATATAAATCCCATACACGTGAGTTTTACACAAAGCCTTGGTGCAGGGTCCAAGTCCTCCAGACTCAGTGTCTATGAGAAGGGAGGGGGTGACCCTTCCAGACAACCAGGAGTGTGTGGAGGAATGCCTGGTTCCCAGAGTTCCCAGAGCTCCAGCTTTCATCCACTCCCAGACAGCAGTTCACACAGTGCACAGCCCTCCATGTCTCACCTGGTTGGTGGCTCTCCTGACAGCTGGGGTTCATGAACACACCTGAGGTTGAAGATGCTGTTGGTGACGTATCTTTCAACATTTGAGAATTCTATGCCAAAAATTAACAAACTGCTGTTTGGATGGGAAATTCAAAAGTGGTGACATAATTATAAAAGTGTGTTACAGCAGCAAGTAACAGGCGGTTACAGGATAATGGCACATTGAACCTCTGTAGCTGCCTTAAAGAGTCAAAGTTATATGTACCTTGCTAATGTGAAATAAAAAGCAAATTTTACTGCTCAACTTTCACATACATGAAATATAAATACTTGAAATTCTTCACATTTTTTCTTTTCTTTTGAGCTGCATATGGCCCTTCATGTGCTCAGTTTGAGAGCCCTGCTGGAATAAGACCAGAAACTGGGAACAACAAACAGAATCTATATCTAATATTTGCTAACATTGGCTGACGGTAAGATACTGGTCATAGCAGAGCAGGTAAGGCTGCAGTGCATTAACCCCAGAGTGTATTTAACAGAGCGTTGCTTATGAATCCACATTCATTTGTAAGAAGAAGATTGTGCTATTTGATCTTTGAAAGATGGTGCACCATGTTGCTTTAACAAACTCATTATGGAGTATTATTATTATTATTTGGTCAGCTGCTGTTTTCTCTTCCAACTGTTTTTATAATAAATGTGCAGCAGTTAAGAATAATCCCGTTCATTTACTCTCATGTAAGCTGACACTTTTCTAATGTGACATGTTACATCTCACTCAGCCAGTTTTTCCTCATTTAGTCAGCATGCTCTCCTCACTTTACTCTTTACTTTCTGTATTTTCATCCTCCCAGCAGTCAGCATCTCTTCCTCATGTCTCCGTCTCTCCCCTGAGAGTCACCGTCTCCTGTTTTCTCTCATGCCCTTTAATGTTCCTCCCTCCTCTTCCCCTCCTCCTCCCCTCCTCCTCCCCGGGCACCCCGGGGCCATCCCCCGCCTGTGTACCTTTGATCAGAGCAGATACTTTACTGTGCAGCCGTATTCTTCTGTGCCATGTTCACCTACGTCACAGGCGTAAACACAAATCTCACGCGCATAGTATTTCCAGACTAAACCGGGAAAGTTCAACAAAGCCTTATTCTCTACATATATCTGCAAGCGCTCTGTAACAGTCTGCAAAACAAACCCCATTCATGATCAGACTCTGATCCTCGGAGGGTTCATCGTGTTCAGGTCCCATGGGAGGAACAAACAGATGATCCTAACAACAGATATTTCTTTTTTATTTTCTGTCGCTGTATTTTCCCGAGCTCTGTGGAACACATGAGCATCAAAGCAGGCACAGGGAATAGGACAAGGAGGCTCTCCAGCGGCAGCCAACCTCTCCCATTAATAAGCTGGTGGTCCTCCATGTTGATGTCACTGGCACTGATCTCAGGATGAAACTCTGGAGTTGTTTCTCCCGATGGGGGCGGCTGGCATTTAAACCGCTTCAACTGGGATCCAAACCCCGGAGGCGTCTCTAAAAGTGACGACCGGGTTCCAGTTATCACGTCAAACACTCCCAGCATAGAGATGAGAACATCAAAGAGCAGATACAGTGATTAAAGGCTCGATGGGAGTCGTGTTTTCACATCCTGTAAACACTGCTGCTGATAATAAGCAGGCTTATGGCTTGATTATTGTTATAGGACAGAGATAAGACCCGGTCTGCAAGATGTGCAGTCAGTTGCATCAGCTTTGTTGAGTAAAACAATTTGCTATGCGTGAGACATTAGGAGATTAAATATCAATCCCCCCCCCCAAAAAACTAAAAGTCAATAGCAGCTGGTTGGTAGAGTAGCGCTGCTGTACTGTACATCCATGTGAGAGTTTAGCCGGAGGAGGTTCAGACAGCATTCAGCCAAAGTAAACAGCAGTACCAGCACACAGCCGCCTGCAGCTCAACACACACTCACACAACTGATGTTAGAGCCCGACCAACACTCCATGTTTGGGAGGATGCAGAATTCTGCGACCAATGTATCAGTCGGGCTCTAATACAAACATATAAACACACACTTGATGATGATCCCTCAAATGTGGTTATCAAAAGATAATTGTGTAATGGAGGCAGGATATTTTATTGATGGGTCAGTATGGGCGGATAATATCGGCCTACAAATACAGTATATCAATCGGGCTCTAGTTTATGTAACAATATAACTTGTTTAACCACATGTCACATTATTCTCCAGTTGTTTCATCAATTAGTCGATGTACAGAGGAAAAAATGCATCTCTCTCCTCTAAAACAACCTCTGCTATCCCTCATCGTTATAACCACATGCATCTCTTCTGCCATGTCAACCACCTACATCAGTGCAGGCAGCCCCACAGCGTGACTTGGTGACCTCTTGACCTCGCTCTGCAGGAAAATCAATCTCTGCACAATATATGAGCTCTGAGATAAATCACTCTGGCACTATTTCTGTTGTATAAGTATCCAAAACTTCCCTGGTTCACCTTCCACTGAACTGATTTTTCACTTCTAATTGCAGGACAGTTTCCATACTTGTCCAACTATCCCTTTAAGTGCCCAACAAACTGTTTGGGCTTGTCAATAATATGGTTGTTCTGTCGTTCATTACATGTTACAGGATCCTTCTGATTCACTTGGAGATGTCACTTGAAAAAGCACCTACACAGCAAGTTTCTACCTGCCAGTAAACACACGTAACACATTTCTCAAGCTCCACTCATAAAACCTCCCATGTAGAGAAGCAGTGTGAAAGCTCCCCTTGTTAATGAGCGAGCCAGCAGAGAGCTTTAAACCACAGTGTCACATGTAGGCAACAGACCTTTCCAAACAGTACATATATTATCCAAACCAAACCAAAGAGCCATCACAGGACCATCAGCAGTCTATTTAAATCCAGTCAGAGAGCAACGAGTGGCAGAGCTTTGTTAATATTAGCAGCGGCGTCGGTTACCTTCATCAGAGCTGTCAAGCTGTTGAGAAAGACCGGCTTCTCTTGAGCCAGAGCCAGCAGGTACACCACGGCCTGCTCCCTGCTCAGACTCCGCCTCAGCACCGGTACGGTCCTGCTGCCACCCAGCACATGATACCGGTCCATGATACACACGTGCACGCACACACACACACAAACACACCCAGGATCTCCTGTGTAACAGGGCTGGTAGATGTTGCTTCTGCACAGCTCCTCCTGTACTGTAAAGTGATTTCACAACTGGCTGTGCTACTTTGGGACGGATGGAGAGTGGCCTACCCCCCCACCCCCCACCTCCACTCAGGTCTTGTGAGAGGAGGTGAGGACGGGGGCGGAGTTAGAGATCATAATGTGTGTGTGTGTGTGGTTCTAAGAAAAGCAGAGAGCTAACTTTATACCCAGAGCAGAACTTTACACTGAATGCACCGGCTGATAAATGAACCCAGGCAGGAGGTGTACAGGACGTGTACCGGCTTTAGCTTCAGCTGTGTAAAAATGTAATGTTCATCTGGGATAATGTAAGAAATATAACAAAGGTCTAATCTTTTTTTGACGATTTAATGTGGAAATGTTACATATAATGTCTTTAAATGGGATTTGGGATTAATGGAGAAGGCTGATATGGTTTTGGTGATACTGGCTTGGAAGAAAGGTGAGGTTTGTAGTGACAGACTGCACCATTTACCTGATGTTTCAATTATTAGTGAATTACCTTTGTATTTTTGCAGCAAATATTGTGATATTGTTATGAAGAATATTTTAGTTGTTGTCTTGAAGGAAGCACTGAAAGAAAGAAAAATATATAAAGCTGTTACAGCTAGCGATTGGTAAATTAATTGGTAGTCGACAGAAAATAAATCACCTATTTTGATATTTAATTAATAGTTTAAAGTCATTTTTCAGGCAAAAGCGTAACATTCAAACATTCTGTTGAGTTTCAGTTTGTCCAGTGTGAAGATTTGCTTTCTCTTTGTCTCATGTGACTGTGAACTAAATCTCTTTGGGTTTCAGACTATTGGTTGAACAAAACAATCTCAGCTTGGTTTAAAGACCACATGATTAATCACTTGATCAAGAAAATAATATATGTTTTATCATTACAATACATTTATACACTCAGAGTTTGTGCTTTTGTATTTTATGCTCTATTCTGATCATGACTACTGTCTTAATGTGCTTACAGTGTTTTACAATATTCTGTTCCTACGGACAGCTAAAGTGCTCAACAAAACAAGTAAATAAATAAATAAAGAAATAATAGTATGACATAAACAACCATCTGAATCCACTCAGACCAACTGTCTCTTCATAACAACAAATGTTACAACTCAGCTCTTTATTATGAAATGTTATTTGATCCCGTTTCTTTCACAACGAGAGTTGATGGCAAAAGCAATATTTGAAAATGATATATATATTTTCTCTTTATAAGTAATACGACAAACGTCTATGAATCAGGGTTGAGCCAATTATGTAACTGCGGCTCATATAAAGGAAATAACAGATGAGCGTATGATGAGTCAGATGTATGAGGTGGACTGCAGGCTTGAAAGGTGTTTCTAGTGTTTTTTTACTCTTTTTTACTTTTAATAAAGTTTCTACCTGACTGGACATAAAGCCTTTCTTCATGAGAGGGTGAATTTCCAGCGTGTCACTGAACAGTTAGACATCCCCCTCTAGTGGAGAGGTCACACAACAGCAGGCTGCACTGCTGCACTTACAACACACTTCTTCTAGTATTAAAAATGTGATCTTCCTCTGCTGTATATTCTCTGATGATCAATTTAAAATTATGGAGAAAATAACATCAACAGTGCATCAAGTGACATGACGCGCCCTCATCTTGTTTTCAGTCGAGGCGTGTTTGTTGGTGTTGTCTCAGGACTGGATTACTGCAGCTTTCTTTCGGACGGCCACAGAAACAGATTTATCTCTGTCCCAGATAAAGAGCCACAGAGTCTGCTCGACCATCTTATCTGTTGCAGTCTGTTTTCACCCAAAAACAGTAAAAATCACAGTCATGTGCCTCATGATGATTTGAACCAGTGACACAAACATGCAAAGAGGCAGGTTGATCCTGTAGTCTGAACATATACTGCTGCGTACCTGTTCCCTTTACAGAAAACAGAAATCCCCTTCAGCTTGAATAAAGTTACACCCGCTAGTTAGTGGCTACACTGTACCAGTGTAGGTGCAGGATATATTTGGCAGCCTAGGTGGGCAGTTTGGTGCCCCGCAGTAGCTGGACATATTTGGCCGTGTACTGTAAGATGGTGCAGTACACATGTGGTGTTGTGTTCGACAGTGTGAGGGTATATTTGGTGCACTGATCCTCATGGACAGTAGCAAAGATTCAAACCATGCAGGGAAGTCTTTTCTGTGTGTCACAAACAGCCCACGTGTGTGACATCCTGCTGGGCTGGTTCAGGCCAGAGCAGATTGGACACGAGGCCAGAAGACGACGGAGGAAACAGGGCAGACTTGCTCAGGTTATTGGTGTCAGTCTACCCTATGATGATGATAAAGGCCAGAGTCTGACTTCCTCTAAATCAAATTTCTGCCTGAGGAGAAATATTCAGAGCTAAACCCCCATCCCCTGACTTCAAGGTCAACTCCACATAAAAAAAACTGACTTGAGTCTCTTTGGACGTGTGTGTCCAGGAAAAAGCTTCATGTGCGCCTTTATCAAAGACGCATTAGGCAGTCTGTGACCTTCAGCAACCTCCAGCAGCTACCAGTAAGGACTGCAACAACAGATCTGCTTCTCCACAGGACTCTGGCTGAGTGCACCCCCCTTCCAGCCAGCACCACACAATCAAGCCAGCTAATTAAGAGTGGAAATCAAACAGGAGCTCCTCATTAAGAGATAATGTTTCACTGTGTAAAATTAACTCAATACTCAACCCAAAAATAGCTCTTGACAAAGTGATATTGAAGCTTCTCTGTCATTTGCTATTCTGGCTTTAGAGAGAAGCTTTCAGGCTTTTTTCAGCAGCTGAAATGTTTTGCAATTTCATCTGCACGCAACACTGCACTGAGGACTTGTTTCTATAGCACACAGACAAACCGAGAAAGCCTATGGTCTGCTCATTAAAACAATGATGCAGTCTTGACTAACGACATAGGAAAGATGAGGTCATCTGTGTGTGTGAGAGAGAGTCTGCCACAGACGAAGCACGCTGCGACTCGGCTCAGACGCCAAGTGTGTTTGCCAAGACAGCGTGTCAGTCAGACGGCCATGTGGTGAGAGCAGTGCCAGGCTGGACAGCTTGGATCAGACGGACACAGGACGACAGTCTTCCCTGCAGACCGGTCATTAGAGAGGGCTCACCTCCGGCTCCAAAAGGACAACATGATGAAGCTGAATTAAATGCTGCTGAAGGAGTTTTCCCTGTCTTCTGACTCTGGTATCACTGAACAGATATGGTGCTGCTCATTTATATGATGATATTTGAGGCTGACTCAGGTTTTTAAATGTTTTCTTTGTCATGACTACAAAGTTTTCAGTGATTTGCCTGTTGCTGTTTTCTTGTATATGGAGATGTATATGTTGCATAAGAATCTGTTAACTAGTATGAAGTTAGAGGCGACTCAGGACCGTAGGCGCGGGGACTGTGACTGTTTTTGTTTTCAATTTCCAGCAGTCTGAAGTAGCTTCCATCTGTCGGTACCATCAAACCTGTCTCTGCATCCTCTGGTCCTTCTGTCAGTCTGAGACAACTCTGAGACACTGAAGGGCAGAGAAGGTGATTTCTTTCTGTAGTTCTACTCTTGGTTTTGTTATCACTGCACTGCTTGAGACATCAGATTAGTTTCTCATTATTTTATTACTGTTTCATCATCGTTTGATTAACTAACAAGCAACTTACTAATTTGCAGCTGGTTGTCATGCCATGCAATGATCCTGACTTTTAGCTCCTACTATGAGTTAAGCTCCAACATGAAAGCATCTCATTAAAAGATTTTTAAAGTGTCATAACACACAATAACCCAGTGACATCAACAACAAAGCTCCTCCAAAGCCACAGAAGACATGACACAAGTGTTTTCACAGTGGATACTGAGAGATGCAAACAGACAGCAGAGGTTTATAAAAGTGGCCAGCACCACAACCACCACCAACACCACCAACACCACCAACACCACCGTGGTGCCCCTGCAGCATGCTGGAGTCATAGTTCACTTCAACCACATTGTGCTGGACACAAAACATTAATGGCACACAGTAGAGCGAATACCTCCGCCAAGGCCCAACAGCTCCGTTCTGTACTGACTCATAGATACCAGCTACCTAGTTATGCCTGTCATTTTTCATCAAGATCCATTATTCCCTCAGAAATTAATAAAAATGTTGGAAAAACAGTGTATTTCACAATGTTAAAGAAAGTCAGCAAAAATTCCTGGATCTGTCCTTTTTTTAAGTATTTCCAAAAGCTTTCCACTAATTGGGTTGAAAAAGTCTGAATGCCACACTGTAAATATTTTAGGTAAAGCACTATATAACCAACGGGGTATTAATCAATTCTACAGTGTAATTAAACTGCAGTTCAAAACCACCAACAGGCCAAAACCTGAAAGTTCAACATCAGCCTGATAGATCTCAGTATCTGAGTGTAGCTGCAGTCTCCCGGCAGCCTGCCGCTGCCCCTGAGCTGTGTACTCCTGTTGATTTCACAATAACACTCTTTTCCCTGAATAAACTTCTGCGAGACTCACTGTTCACATAACTTTGTTTTTTGGTAATCAGTTGTGTGAATGAGTAGCAGGCTGTGTGTGAAATGATTTAAATGCGGACGCTCTGGGGCAAGAAAAAAATCTGTCATGACAGTGAGTCAACTGTGACTAATTACAGGCCCTGCAGCTCCACGCCCTCCCTCCTCAAAGAGCTGCGAGTTTCTGCAGCACGAAAAATACAATAACATCACAGGCTGCTGAGGAATCCTGCTGAGGAGTCTCAGGCAGCCCTCGCTTGTCCCTGGATGCCTTATTCACTCCACAGAAACATGGTGTTCACCTCATGTGCCAGCCACTATTTGCACATCTAATGTCAATATTGTCTTTAAGTGTCTGGAAGTTGGACTAGTCCAAAGGTTGCTGTGGCTAATGACCTTTCAACAAGAACAAAGGATTCAGGTTTTGACTGATTGGAGTATGTGAAGGCTAATATGAGCAGTCGAGGTGCAAATAGCCTGTATGATATATCATGACAAGAAATTACAACTTAGTGTTTTTCCTACGAGTGTTATTGTTGTAAGAGTGAAAAAGCCTGTAGATCATGATAAGAGACTAAAACTCTTTACTGAACACATCCTGATGACATTCCTTTAGGTTAGCTGTAGTCGTTGGGGAACTCTGGAAGAGAGAGCTGCAGGGGTGATTGTTGAAGGCTAACCTGGAAGTTGGCATCAGCCTGGTACCCTCCACAAATCATTTTTACAGTGGATTTTGGATTATTGCAAAACATAATCTGTGACAAACACAGATTTACGTTTTGTTCATCAAGATAATCTTCACAGATGAACACCACTTTGTGATGTTTGAAGCGTGAATTAAATGTGTAGCAGTAAAAGCTAATGTTAGGCTACAAACAGACGACATCACGGTCACACGACTTAAACATCACCACCACTAAGCATCTAACTACACAATTACTATACAGGTTTTCTATAAACTGATCAATGTACAAATTGTAAAGTCAGATTAAGAATAGTTTGTAACTAAAGTGGGCCTGTAAAGACGGACTAGTGAGTAGATGAGTCTCCGTGTTCGCTGTGATGACGTTTAATGTCCCCAACAACCTCTGTAGTCTCATTTAGACACTTGTTAGCAACCGCTAACCGTTTTTAACACATGGAAGAGCTTTATAATTAAACTGTGGGACATTTAATGATGGATTTTATGTCGTAGAACAAAACATGTAAATATCTTCGATCGTGGTAACCACACACCTTATTTCACACATTTAACTGAAAACCAATTCAAAAAACTCTGACCGCAAAACGAGGGAACTGGAAGTACACAAATGCTAACTGATTTCTGGCTTTTAGACAGGACTAAATGAACAGGTATCCACCAAAAATGTTTAAAAAGGTAAAAAAAAAAAAAAAGTGTTTCTTTATTTGATCTTTTCAGAGAAAGTCTAATATGTTTCAGGTGTTTACGAAGGATATTCTAAGATAAATAAGGATCTATTACAGTATTTGTTGTTAGGATTTAAACCTGTTCATGATTTTTATTAAGCTTAACAATTACTGAGTATACAAAAAAATACAGAATCCTAAAATAACTTGAAATAACTAAACAAAATGAAATAACTTTTGTGTTGTACCGTCCCGTCTAAAAAATGTGACCCTCCCTGTTTATTCTCATGGGTCATCTCAAACAGTCACCCTTATGTTTAACTTGCGCTAGTTTGGGCTTTGTGGGAACTTATGTTTTTTAAAAGCCACTAAATCTGAAACATCAGAAAAACAATATTAGACAATATTATTTTTTTAATTATCATTTTGTTCACATAACAAATATTTTAATTACTTTTGAACCTGACATTGAGATGTTATACTGTCACACTGTTTCCTCCATCCCTAACCCCCTAACCCTAACCCTAACCTGAGAAACCTGTGAAAACTAACTTTTGTTTCTCATTCTGAGCAGACAGTGGACATGTGTTGGATTACAGAAATACCTTGATGATACAAAAAGAAGGTACGAACATTCTGACTTTTCCCTGAAGTTTGAGTGGGGAAAGCTAAGAGACTAAACCACCATTACCTTTCAGAGTACTGAGGTCAGACACCCTAACCCTAGCTCCAGGTTATCTCTGTGATGCTACAGGAGCCCTGAGCATTAACTTGAGTGTTTCTAAGTCTCTGGCCTTGTAGCATTTAGCAGAGCCCACTTCACTGTTAAGGGTTAAACACAGTGCCAGTGTATAGATGTGGTGCTGCCGACACACTGTTTAACTGCCATGCCTCTATAGGAGGCACCAGAACATGACCTGGTACACAGAGAGGGAGGGCATGTCGTTTCAGTATCCCAGCTGAGCTGCCTTCACTCAGTCTCACACTTTCAAAAACAACCATTTTGTAATTACAAGCAGGGCGGACAAACGGCTTCTCACGCAAGCACAGACACATATAAAGACTTTTTAAAGGACTTTGTCTCAGCAGTTTCATTCAGACCGGCAGACAAGTTCAAGATGTCTAACGCCGCTCCCTCCCCCCTCTGTTCAGTTTAGGAAACAACAAACAATGTGGTTGCTATGGACTCATCTGGGCACCCTGAGACCAGCAGTTTAGACAGCAGACAGCCAAGTTACAGACAGTTCACTGAGATGGTTTACGGGCCTTTGCTACTCCTCCTACTGCAAACAAACACTGAGATACTGCATTCGTTACACTCGTCTCTTCCAGGAGGTCATTCACATTGAGGTTAGATCAAACCTCTGCAAGAATATTTACAACATCTCATTGTAAACTGGAACTCTTCTTGTGATAATCAAACTAATGGCAATCTTTTAGACTAGTTAGAATGCACTCAAGTCATTTTTCAGGTAAAAAACTGCTTGTCAAATGTGACCATTTTCTGTTTTTCTCAAACACACCATCAGAAGGTTTTGCCTGGCCTCTACAAACCTGTGATGACCACCACAAAAATGACTCAACAGATTCATAGATAAAGAAAAGGAAAGACTAATTGGCTGGAGCTCTATTCCCAAAAACTATGTTCAGCCATTATAGTGGAACGATAATATCAGCATCGCAATACCTACAACTGAAGAATTGACCCAAAGAGTTACCATGAGTAAAAACTTTGGTATCTTTGGTAGATTAGCTCATGAAGTACAAACATGTTCCTGACTCACCAGTCTCTCCATTTCCTGCTCTCGGAGCCTCTCCTCTCGCTGTCGTCGGTGGTACTCCAGCAGCTCGTCCTCGTTGTCGCTGATCTCTGTGATGCTGTTCTTCCTCTCCCTCATCCCAGGGTGGGGTCTACCTGAAGACATTTTCCGATGGGTCCTGGGGCTGGATACAGGAGACGAGCCAGGCAGGGAGCCCAGACTGTAAGCAGGTGACAGGGAATTCCCAAAGCTCGCCTTCCGTACTCCCGCACCACCACCGCCCTCCATCATCATAGAGGTAGGTGACGGACTGCGGGCTCGGATCCCCCTGCTGTACGACGGCTCCTCAGATGTAGATCCTGACTTGCGCCGGAGCCTGGGACTTTCGGGGACAAACTTGCCCAGACCTGAGGGGCTATCTGGAGTCCTCAATATGGGGACCGTCCCTGGGAGCGCCCCTGGGAGTACCGGGACGCCTCTCCGAGCCATTGAGGGGCTAAGAGGTGGCAGCTCTCTCATACTGCTGCCCCCTGCACTGCCACCGTTCAGCTCCATGTTCCTCCTGGCCATGCGAGGGCTTTCAGGGGGCTGCAGTGAACGTTGATGCTGCTGGAGCGGTGATCCTTGGATAATGTGGACGATGGGGTCCAGGGGAGGCTGGAAGGCTCTGGTGGGTTGGGAAAGCTGCCTGGAGGGGCTGGAGGTTAGGGAGGCATCAGCTACACTGGTTTGCTCTCTGAAAGGGCTGGCAGGCCTTTCCTGGAGCACCGTGGTTGTCTTGGTCCTGGGACTGGAGGGCGAAGGGGATGGACAGGTAGGGAATTTAGGAGTGAGTCTGGGGCTACTTGGCACAATGTTTCTACTACTGAGAGATTCAGTAGAGGACAGAAGAGGGGTCTGTCTGGGGCTCTCAGATCCATCTTGGCCTAGCCCTCTGCGGCTTGGCTTGGGGCTTGGAGGAGCCTCAGTTAAGACCTTCCTCTGCAGCCTGGGGCTTTCCTGAACCTTCTGGCCCACCCCACCACTGCTAAAAGGCAGAATGGTCCGTGGCTGGGGTATAGGCGGAGGCTGGGCGGTGAAGTTGTAGCTAGAGGAGCGTACAGGCACTGGCGGCAGAGAAGAACTCTGGTCCTGGGGTCCTCCACTAGGAGACGGGCTGGTAAAGCTCCCACTGCTGGCCGCTGAGGGAGAGGAGAGGGGAGAGAAGGGAGGGGATGTATTCTCATAGCTGGATCCCACGGACATGGCCCCTGGGCTGGTAGGAGGGGACAGCAGATACCGGCCCCCTCCGTTCACCATGGGTGACAAAGGGGAGTGGGGAATGGGCTGGCCTCCAGGGGGCTTTTTGCCCTCCGAGGAAGAAGGCTGGGGATCATCCATGACTAGGGAGTCCATGATGTCCTGGAGGTCCTTCTCAATAGAGCTGACGATTGCACTGTGCTCAGACTGGACTCTCTCTCCAGGAGCCGGGGGAGACTGGACTGGACTGGCCTGGTGATTCCCATTGACCAAGCTCTCCGTGTCTGAAGGAAAGAAGATAGAACACAACTGTCATCAGGCCGGTGGGTAAAAAATACAATATGGTCATGTTAACCTCTAGTGCAACCATGTCTAAATTGGGAGACCAAATTATCCTCAGACATAAGAATGAAAACTCAACCATTTTTCAAATCCTCAACATAACAACATGTTGGAATGACCTTCCTTAATTCAAAGCAAAGGTACAAAAAAGGTCATTAAGATGCCCAAGATTTGGTGTGCATCAAAATGTAGCCTCAAGAGAGCAATCACTCTGCTGGGGAAGTCCTGACACTAAAGAACACTCCAACAAATATCTTGGCCCTGGCAATGCAAATGCAATATCATCGGGCAAGGCAGAGCCCGCCTCCATATTCATTCATAACCTTGCCTCTACTAATTGAGATAAGTTAAAATCAGCATCACCAGCCCAGTGTAGATGCTGTGAAAGACAGGTGAGCATGAGGGCAGAGGAGGGATTAGTGGTGAGGAAAGAAGAAAGGACACAGCCGAGGAGATGAACATGACCGACAGGCCTGTGCATTGGATAGAGAACAGGAGAAAATGTGCCTACATAACCCAATTACTGTGTGGCCCGAAAGCAACGTAGGACACAGGCCGGGTAATCTAATCTTAACCGTCTCTCTCTACTGTCAGCATAGTAGATTACAACAGAAACGCACGGCCACGTGGGAGATTCACCAGCATGGCCCGGAGGCAGGGATCACAGCACAGACCAGGTTTTATTAATGCTGAATGAAATCTGTTCAAATGGACTTGTTGATAATTGCAGCGTGGACCCATTAGTGCAAACACTGACAGAAGACAGGAGCGTAGAGCCGTGACGTCTAACAGCGGTGTAATAACATTAGAAATCATAAAAATGACGGTGGGACCCAGCAAATGACATCACAGACATTGAAGAGAATAGAACAAACTGTCTCTTCATGGAGAGGATGTCAGAGAGACATTTCCCAAATAGCAAAACTGCTCTAAAATAGAGAAGCTTCACAAATAAAACATTAGCTGTGCTTGTTCAACAGAGATGGGAGCAGCTTCCTGTCCTCTCCCCTGTAATGACTCTGCCATACAATGAAGCTCTGCCTTCATGACAGCCTGACCATCATTTACATACAGCATCACGGTCTGCACGCTGTCACAATACAGCATCGTATCCGCTGAGCACCGCATCAATGTCAATGTCACGTCGTCTAACAAACCGGCGTCATTCTTATATACAGGGAGGGGGGCAAAATAAAAGCTACCGTTTGCTCAGAGGAAGCCTATGCAATGATGTCATGGGAAACATTGTCGCCTCCAGTACACCATGCCAAACTTCATTTAAAAATCAATCGATTTAATGTTAGCTTATGTGCAGGTAAAACTGAGAGGCTGAGATAATTGCATTTAAGATGTTTTGTTTCATGTAAGGACTTCTACAATACGGCGTCAATATCACCGTCAATATGCTCTGTTTTCTTAAACATATGGTTGATCCATCTGTAATTTCCCCGGATTTCCCTCCTCAGAACACATTGTGATATTGTGACCACAGCGACGAAAAAATGATTGTTTTACGAAATAAAGGACATATTTGTGGACCACCTGTATGCTGAATAATGAATGAAATTACAAGGAATCGCATCAAGTATGTAATGATGTCCTGTGATGTGTGCACCTTTCCAGAAAAGCAAATGAACATTAAACCGAAAGATTTTGAATGGAGTTTGGCGTGTGACCGGTTCGTATCACTTCCCTTGCCCAAAGCTCAAGCATTAAGCAATAGGGTTACTCACATGAAGGAATAAAACTGCGACCCGGTCAGTTTCAGTGCGGTTCACCTGCTACATGACACACAGTGAGGCCCACATCCTCAGGACACCGGTTACAGCCCGGCTGTGACGGAGCCCCGCCGTGCCTGGCTCCACACACCGAGGGAGATATGGAGATTCACCACCGAGGTGATACTTCAGCCGGGGGTTGGGGTGCTAGGCACCGCCGCTGCTTACCGCACCACTGGCATCAAGCTAGTTACAACGTGACCCCGCTTTTCCGGTGAAGACTTTCAAGATAAAACCACAACAGACTCAGACTCCACGTCTACGATACTTAACTGAATGTGCTATCGAAAACGACTGCACGACACATGGTCCGTCTCTGTCTGCGTGACATAGACTAAAAACATAAGTCTAAAATTGAGCCCGCCGAAGCTCTCTGCAACTGTCCGTTCTCCACATATCTGAAATGTATCTTATTTTGAAGGTAAATTCATCTTGCTTCCGGTGTGATATCCACCTCCTTGACGTCACTCTTCCTGTGCACAGTGATGTGAACTACTGCGAGATTTACTGCTCTGTTATAAAGGGTCACAGCAGTGGATTTTATGGCCTGTCACTGTTATTGTCTCCCTGATGCAGATTTTAACTGAAAAAACAGAGAAAGCATCAACAAAACACTCTTCTGAAGTACAAACCATGGACTACACTGCTGTCATCCAGGGGCAGTGACGGCCGGGCCACAGGTCAGTGTTCTGTTAGCTATATGAAAAGAGTTTTTGATGGAAGTTGATTCTTTGAATTAAACAGTGATTTTCAAGATGACAGTGTGCAAACACACAATGTCAAGTGAAGCCACAACCATATTCAACTTGACCATCAACTTATTTAAACTTGTCCACAACACATTAAGCTTTGGCAACCTTCAAAAGCCATCAAAGCATATTTCAAAACCACGATGGAGGAATTATTCAGATCCTTAGTAGAAATACTGCAATATAAAGATGTCAGGGGGACTGCAGATCGCAACCGACTGAATGTCTCACCCTGCCTCTACGGTGGCCGCAAAAAAAGAAATGGCCCTCTCTAGAGCCAGTGTTAAGTTTGTCCATTCTGGGCTACTGTAGGAACATGAAGGTACAACACAGTGGAAGAGGAAATCATCTAAGGTTAAGAAGGCAGTGAAAACATAATTATGAATGTTATATTCCATTTCTGACAACATTATATATTTTTAAGATTTCAAAGTAAGTTAGAGGAGGTGAAGGTAAAAGTATTCATAACGCAGAAGAATGGCCACCATGAGTGTTACATTTTGACATAATACATTATCTGATTATTATGTGTGTGTACGCAGCACTTGACTATCAGGATGGAGCTCATTTTTAACTATTTCACACAGTCTGCTGTTATAAACCGGGCAGCTGGATCAGTAGCAGTGCATCCTATTTTCTAATACATGTAGTGCAGTAAAAAGGACAATATTTCCCTCTGAACTGTGATGTGGAGTATTAGTATAAAGCAGAATGGAGTGGAATGAAGTGGAAAGTAAGGACCTCAAATGTATACTTGCCTACAGTTTTGGCGGTCTACAGTTAAATCATTTTTATTTAGATTTAGATTTGACTTCTGTTCAAAGCACAGGTCTGTTTAAATGTGAGTCTAAGCCTGAACACACCCCACACATCAGCCCTAAGTGCTGTTCAAAGATACTAGTGTGGAAAAGTTCATTGAGTTAATCAAAACAAAGAACTTTGGAAGAAGTTAAGTAGAGACTGTGATGTTATATGTGTCTGTGTTTTGCTCTCTGGCTGAACTTTTCCATAAAAATACTGACAGCAGACCTCATTGATCCAATATGGTGAAATATTAAAGGGGGAAAGGGATTTTCCTCATGTGGGTTTAAACTGGTCTGGAAATGAAAATGAAGTGGCAGGAATGAGGCGCTGAAAGTCAGAAAGATTCTTTATTTGTTGTCCAGAAGTGTCCGGTCCTGTTTTATTAACGAGCACTTTGAACACGAGAGATTCAACATGTGGTGGTGCCATTCTGCAACCACAATAACAATCAGCTGCATCCCAGGCATTCAGCTCTGCCTTCAGTACCGCTTTCTGCAGACTGTCAAGCAGCCAGTGACAGACACAGCAGCCAAATCACAGGAAGATAAAAGGCCATCAACTGAAAAGCGAGGCTGACACACACAAGGACGGTGGCTGGGTGCAGGAAGGGCCTGGAGGGGGAAACCCAGGGAGGGCAGACAGCAGAATGGAACTGGAGCTTTATAAATAGTCTCTGAAAAAGATACTGTAACTGCAGCCGTCCGCCACTTTAAGTAAGCAGCTCAGAGCCACAAAGCCGTCTGCTGGCCTGACAGAGAGGCACAGGAAACGTCCAATCAGTGAAGAGGCGGTAGCTGAACGACGGCTGGCTGAAGACAGCTGGTCAGTGGGCCGTCACCGACCGGGCAAAGCTTGCCAAAACTAAACAACAGGCAGGTGAATGTGACTGGCATCGCAAAAATACAGCAGCACTGCAGTGTTTCAAAATTCACAAAATACATTTTGTGTAAATGTACCATAACAGTCACACAGAGGGACTTTGTGAGAGCAGATGTTACAACAGAACCTGTCAACAGCTCATCAGGATGCTCGTTCAGCCGGTCAGCACCAACTTAAAACTGCGTCTGACCTGCGCTGCAGCTTTCTTCTCTCATCATAACTGACTGATATCTTTTTGTGTGAGGTATTGTGAAGTGCTGCTCGCCTCACTAACTAAATGTAGAACGTGACTTTTTCTATGTGATGTATGCTTAATAAGTCTAATATTACATTTCATTAAAATGTAATCATTTCTTGTGATGTTAGTGGACAGGCTCTTTATACAGGCGAGTTTGGAGGCATCCGTGACTGGAATTGCACTCAGTAGAGTGCATACCTCCACCTTTATCCACAAATTGTACTCCCTCATAGATACCAGCCACCTAAATACACCTGATTTTTGAGCGAGAAAAGATTCCTGTATCTGTCCCTTTACTGGGATCTGCACCAAAAGATCTACTTTGGGCTGAGAGCCATCCTCCATCCTTTTTGTGTAATCCTGCAGACAAACCAACCAACCAACAAACTAACAGACACGGGTGAAACAAAAGCTCCTTGGCTGTAATGACCAATTCAGCCTCAGTGAATGAAAGGTAAAGTTACTAAAGTCAGTGTAGGCAGCTCACTGAAAAAGGAAAAAGTATTCATCCACCACTGCAGAGATGGAGCCTAAATCTCTGGCATAGGACATGCGGGAAGCCAGTGAGGGATCCTGTTTTTGTTAAGGCACTAGTGCCTCCTACTTACAGCACAGAAGACAAGCAGGTGAAGTTTCTTATTTCCTAATAATTATACCGTAAGTTATATAAATACATTGTTGTGGGTTATTTGTGAAAGTAAGTTTAGAGGTATAAACATTAGATAATGAAAGAATGCGTACTCAGTTGTACCTGATTTTTATGTCCAATAAAGAATCAAAGAGACTCTAATTTTATTCCATTTATGTCCTGAAAACACTAAATAAATAAATAAATAAAACTCTTCCCCATTTTTTCCTCTATTTGGTCAGTGTGCAACTTTCATTGGAACGTGTACGTGGAACATGATATGCAGTGTGCTGAACACATCCATGCTACTACCTCGGGTTGTTCCCATACAGAAAGACTACCAGTATCAGAAATGCCTCTGATACTGCCTAAATGCTGGAATCGGTAGGTTATATTGTTGTTTGGGTTTTTTTTTTAAACACACTTGTATTGGATTGTTACTCTGTATCGGCCATATAAAAAGTTGTGTCGAGAAGGAAAAATGGTATCCGCACATGTCTTATACTACCACTGTGACAAGCTCTTGTACTCTAAAAGATTAAATTCCACAATGGTCCTACTCAGCACAGGTATTTCAAGTGGGCACCCATTAAGATTTAACTGCCTAATAGTACCAACTGACCTGAATACAGTGAATCGGCAGGGTTCAGCCCTGATGTAAGTGTACTATAAATTGATATCATTGTTTTATTTCAGACAGAAAAACTGGAAAATGTGTATCCTTATAAAAAAGAAAGTCAGCTGGGTTTTGCTCTCGGTGATAGTTTATACACAGATAACAAGTGTAATTTGTTCTGAAGTTTCCAAGTAGATATGACAGATATGCCCAGATTATCATGGGAGTGGTATAAGCAGGTTTCATCTGAATGCAACTTAGGAATGCATAATTGAGGAAAATGGTACGTTTCTAAACAACGGAAGGCTTTCATTACTGGATCAGGAAGTCCACAGCAGCCAGCATGCCTGTGTGCTAAACTTATCCCCCAGTGGCAGGCAGCATCAACAGTAACAGGAGGGAAATAACAAGATGCTATGACAGACCGCTGGTGGTACAGCTAGCCAAGAAAAGGTAGTGCCAGGAGAAGCGCACACACACACAAGCACACGCAAGCAGCTGAAAACTTTGCCTGGAGACGCAGAGGAATGAGATGCTCATAAAACATGCATGGTGTTAACTCCAGCTCCGGGTCCCAGCTGGGCACCCGTCAGGCTGCAGGGTTCAACGGGTGCTGCATCTTAAAGGCTGATGCTTTCAACAACGGTCTTGTAACAGAGCTGCAAACAGGCAGAGTAGGCCATTTAAAGGAACAGGTCACCCAAAAAGTAAAGTTCAGTCATCGTCTCCTCCCTCCATGCTGATGGAAAGTCAGACAAAGTTTTTTTTTGGCCACAAAACATTTCTGGAGCTTCACAGTTAAACAGCGCAGCAGCATTCTGCTAAACAGCTGAAGTAGCTGGGGACTCGTTTTAAAACGGGAAAACAACCAAAAACCAACAAATGGCTCCAAACTGCTGTAATCGAAGTCTGCAGAAGCCCCGAGATCACAAACTGATCTGAAAAGATGTGATTTTACACCCTCAACGTGCGGTCGAGCTCGTGCTAACACTTCAGACGGGGCCCCGCTAAAGCTTTAATCTCAGCAGCTACAGTGAAGATTTCAGCTTAAAAAAGGTGGAAATTACATCTTTTCAAGTCAGTTTTGGCTCTCGGGGCTTCTGAAGCCTTGGATTACACCTGATGAGCTGTACGGAGCCATTTTCATACTGTAATACTCTCATACCAGAGAGGTAATTGAAACCAGCTCAGCACATTCTTTGGGTGGGTTTACAGCTCTTACAGTAACAGTACTCAAAACGTTATGTTGTTAAAGGGGGAAAACAATTCTGAAAAAACAGTGAATAAGTCAAATAAAACCACAATCTGCCAGAAAAGAAACAAAAGGCAGGTTAACAGACTGTTACTACACTATATTGCCCCACTATTGTAGTTCACTGTTGTAGTCCATGCAGACTGCCCTGTGCCTCCACACCTCCTCCACTCTTGCCAGACGATAAAATAGGAGAAATGCTGAGGGTTTACTGCTGAGCAAACATCCACCTGTAAAACACACGGCCACCTCACCACCCGTCTGCTGGGGTCTGCAACAATCCGGCCCATTCATTCACACAGGCCGAGCTGAAACTGGAACTTCAGGAGACAAACAGTCTTTTTAGGCTTTATTATTCATGTGACAAAAGGTCAGTGTGTTTTCATTCACACTGGGCCTCCACTGGTTGTGCAAGAAGGGAAACCCTGACGTGATGTTTCAGGTAACACTGCTGAAAACACAGGGAAATAGTGAATGGAGTAATACGAGCGTGCACGATCACACGTACCTGGACATAGTCTGTAGTCCCCGGTGGAGACACTTCCTCCCTGGGGCACCATGCTCTTCATCCTGAAAGCTTCTTCAGGGTGGTTGAAGCGGAAGAAGGCTGACTGGCCAAAACACAGCATACAGCCTGGAAAACATCACGTTCATCATTTTATTCATTTAGTCTCACAGAAGCCACAGGAACTTACACAATTAAACATTGTGTCAGTTTCTCTCGAAACTGAAAGAAACGTGACCCCACAATACAGTGACGTATGCTAAAGTGTTAGCAAGGCGTACCAGTGATCCCCAGAGCACATGATGATAAATTGGTGACATGGAGCAGCCTGCTGGCCTGGCTTCATCTAAAGTTTTAAAACTAACCATTCCCTGGTTCTAGCTTTATATTTACTGTACAGACATAAGAGTAGACTAGTATCATTTCTCCTCTTTTAGGTCTCAGAAATAAAGTAAATAATTGTGTTTCCAAAAGAACCATCAACCTGAGTCTGTGACTCTTAATAGCATCCAGCCCACAGTGGGCAGAGACACAGAGGCAGTTCTCATAGGACAGGTGTCAGAGTTGTTCTGACAGCATCAGGAGTGAAAGCGGTCCAAAATGCTCACACAGGAACCACTAAGCATGCAGGCTGAGCTGACTCAGACAACACTGTGATCACCGTCATCAACACGATATAAAACAAAGCATGAGGGCACAGTGCAGTCACAGTGCGGGAGCGATGGATGACACTGAGCTCAGTAATGGACATGAGAGAAACTGCAGCCAGTATTGAAGAGGGAGATCGTTAAATATCATATCAGTTTGGAACAAAACAAGATGTATTTGTAATCACATTTTAAAATCTCAAGACATGTGTTTCCTCTCTGGAAAGCAGGAGGCTGCATCTGAAGTGGAACTTAAACTTTAATCAGGCGAGTAAAACATCCCCAACATCAAATAAGTCTGTCTTCTCTGGATAAATGAAACCCCATCGGTTTACACAGCACAGCTATCTGATGAGCCTCGCCCGACATCCTGCCTCTACAGGAAATACATCCAATGAAGGAGATAAGATGCTTTAAATATGCTGTTTGGTGGGTATTTAGGCCCACAGTAAACAAAGTGATGAGACTGAATCTTCAATCAAAGGGACATTCAGTTTGTGGGACGTTCATTAGCTATGGCAGCTGTGCTGGTCCACACAGCCCAGAGCTCAGTTCAGCTTCTCAGGTGCGCAGTGATAGAACTGCTGTCACCTCTCCATCGTCAGGTCACATACGCCTGCATTTGTTGCCGTTACGTGTTAATAACACATGGAGTGCTGTTATAATATATTTAATGCGCATGATGCCACTATTTTAAGATGCACTAATCAATATTTCTATGATAACAATGGACTGATGGATCTGGGTCAAGTGATTAAAAAACTGCAGTCATAATTTGCAGTCGTGTGCAGGAAGTGAAGACTCTGTCTGACCAATCAGTGGTCTGCAGTGTCTCACTCCACTGTCTGTACCGGCTCAGCTCACTAACACAAGTGAGAACAAGTGAGACAACGATGGAAAACCAAACAGGAAGACAGTAGAGTCAAGTCAAGCTGTGACATGTGTGGAAATACTGCATGTCAATAGAACCATCACCCTCACAGTTCCCTCAGCTCCACACAGTGATCCTACAGCCTCTCAGCTCACTGTTTGGGTTTTATGGTCTGCCCAAAGACTGAGCTGAACGAGAGTGATCATTGAACTTACATTCATCAAGTGGGCACAAACATGACTCCATATAAGTGATAGTGTTGCCTCATATCTGTTGGATGTGTAAGTGAAAAACTGTTTCCTCGCAGGTTTGACAAATCCACTTTAAAAAGTGATGTCAGTGTTGTGTTGGTTTTCAGTTATTGTGTCAAGTTGTTTGCAGAGCTCACAAATCTTTTCCATCATTCACTATTATTCAAAGTGATAGCAGTGAATCATGCGTAACATTGTCCATGTGGTGGTTTTATTCACCCCAGTCAAGAATCGAGAGTCAAGAATAAAGATGAAATAAGCTGCTACGCTTTTTGTTTGAAGGTGTGTTTAATGTGAAGCAGCAGACACAGAATATGAACACAGTGCTGATCCTCGCACTGATCAGGCCTGTACTGACTCACTGACACAACAAACACTCCGTCTCTATGGTATTATCAATCGAATCCACTTACCATCCTGGTTTGAAACGTCAAAGCACGTAATGCACATAACTAATCCAGCCTCTTCATGTGCCACCGGCTCAATAGCAGATAAGCAATCTCATGTTTATTGCTTTCTCAATATAGAACTATTGTCCCACTGCGATACGAGGGAAAGGTCTTCCGCCGCGGGCAGAGATAAGATCCCTGCCTGTCGTCAGCAGAGGACACGAGGCCTGAGGTAAAGACACAACCTTCTCCATTACACAAGAGGCTGCGCTGATGGACGACAAAGCCTACCTGCCTTTTACTTTGGACGGACACACACTGACAGACAGTTCCAGCTCCGGTGCACACAGACGTGTGGTCTGCTCAGTTAGTTAGGACTTGATCAGCTTGTGAAGAAGTGCTGACTTGTACAGTGGTGGCGCTGTGAAGCACCAGTTAAAATGATACTTTACACTGGTGCAGTGAATGCCACATGAGCCACCCAAAGGCTGCACTCTGCTTATTTGCATTAGTATTTCTTTTTCACCATCACTTTGTGTATGGGGAGTGAAGTTAAGAGGCCAGTTTTTAACATTTCCATCAGCGTTTCCTTCAGTGGTTACGACACCATCCTCAACATAATTTTGGTTGGTATTTTCCACAGCTCAGATTGTTTCTGTGGATATTTGGAAAATGAGTGCACCATCAGTCTGGTCATGAAAGGGGAAAAACAAAAAAGATGCTGAATAGGACATTTGAAAGCAGTCATCAGGATGTTAATACTGCGGTCTGCAGAGCCACGTCAGCTCAGCCGCCGTGTCTTCATGCTCTCCACTTCAGCAGTCATCCGACTCCCTCACCTAGCTCCTGTTTCCTCTGGATTGTGCTAGCAGCGCTCTCCTGCCTCCGCCTCCCTGACTCACTCACAGCACACACTCCTACATCTGACTTGCACCAACATGATCTCCCCGGTGAAGATCAATTCAGTCACTTCCAACCAAAATGCTGGTTAAAAGAACGTAGCTTGAAGCGGCGTCTGTCTGACACAGTCATGACAAACTCATCTCTCACTCTGAGATCTGGAGGGGTTTGGTGACGGCTCTGTTGCACTCTGTCTTTTTTACTCAGCAGTTGTACAGTAAAATAACAGAAAGCAACTGTCATTTTTCTAAATTAAATGACAGCTTTAGCTTTAATTTGACATGAGATCTTGTTCTTTTTTGGCTTTTTAATGTTCAAGTAACCTGTAAGTATGTTACACTATAATACATATATAGTATATAATATTAGTTTGGTTTAAGTCCATAATTTTATGAAAAAAATTCTCTATATATTTACAATGGCCTCGCATCCATAAAACATTTGATTTAGATGTTTGTAAAACTGGTAATCAGGTTCATATTTACAACAATGTACTGTGATTCTACAGCTATATCAGCTGGTGTGAAGTGGTTTGATCGTATCGGCCCATTTGTTGTATCATTGATTCATATGTCAGTGGCTGTCTATAGAAAGCCTTTAACTCAAACGTGTGTCAGCCTGATATAATCATGCAGCAACATACTGAGTTTATGTCCCATCAGCCTCGACTATACTTTGAGAGAACTATTAGCCTAGCGAATGTTAACATGCTAACATGCTTGAACTAAGATTGTGAAGATGGTAAACATTTTGGGTTAACTGCTTAATATTAGCATGTCGCTGTCATTGTTGCCTTGTTAGCAGGTTACTGTTAGCATTTAGCTCGTGGCACTGCTAACTGCAGCCTCACTGAGCTGCTAGCATGACACAAAATCATGGCTTCCTGTTACATTTTAGAGAATACATGGCACTCTATTGTAGTGTCAAACCACCTCCTTTGAAAGTCATTTTAGTTAGCTAGTTAATTTCATAGTTTTAGTCTACTCCACACAATATATTTTTGCATCTTCACACTTGAGAATTGTGGGCAGACAAAAACTGTCACATCCAACTGAAGATGGAGTTTAATAAACTTAATAAACTAAGACTTATTCTGGCACCACACACATTTGTTTCCTTAATGCTGAGAACCTATTTGTGGTGACTGATGCTCTGGGATCGTGCATTCATACAGTATGTACAGTGGTAACTGCACCAACAACTTCCACACACTGAGTGTCTGTGAGTGAATCACAGTCATGTTCAGTGTGGTGTTACTGTGTGGAGCAGCAGGCCTCAGTGGTGCAGAGGGAGGCTGCTGCAGGCTGATGGATGAAGGAAGACGTTTCTCTTTCTCTGCACTGTTCTCTCAGCACAAACTGCTGCTGGCAGCTGACACTCACTGCTGCTCCAGAGGGAGGCTGACCCTACACCTCAGCAGCCTACAGGCCTGTGTGTGTGTGTGTGGTCACTGACAGGAGAGAGGCCACCAGGGATCAGTACATGATGACACAACAAAACAGAGAACACACACACACACACACACACACACACACACACACACACACACACACACACTGTGTGCACAGAGAAGCTCCTGCTCATTCAGGAACAGTGGCAGTGTGTACCACTGTGCACACCACCGTGCACTGTGGGACTGTATTGTCCACTGTAATGATGACAGGATGCAGTGGAAGCTAAAGGCATTCAATGAAGTCTGCTCACTTATTTAAATGCAGAATTGATTTTACCACATTTTTATGGGATTTAAATATTTTGAAAAAAAAAAATACATCGCTGCTCGGTGAAAAACATGTATCTCCACATTTGATGATTTTGAACCATCTACTTCTTAAAAGGTGCAATATGTAAGAATTTATAAACAAAATCAGGAGATATAACAGTTTTGATGTAATGACATCTACGTTTTGTAGATTGCGGTGCATCTAATAAAGTTAGCATGCTAACTAGCTAGCCCCAGCTGGTACCGGTCCAAAGCTCCTGTGCTACCAATGTTAACACCAACGCTCTCTCAGCGCTCCAAGCTCCCAGTCCGGACCACTAACTGCACAGCTAACTGAGCTAACCAGATAACAACAGCTACAGTTAGCAGCAGTTAGCAGTTAGCTGTGTTATGATACCTGACAAAATATGAACACAGTAAGCTGTTTAATCAATAATCATCAGTAGTGTGGATAAAGACTGAGTGGGTAAAGACCAGTTTGAGCACAAAAAGAACAGTGTGGTGAGTTCAGAAAATGACATCACTGTAATGGGCCTTTAACACCAGGAACACTTGTGTCATATCCATATTACCATATCCAAAATCTAAGCCCATACAGTATGTAGTCCCATATCATGATGATAACAACATCTATTGCCCAGCTCAATAGAAACCCTAAACACTGGCCCCTTCATCTGTGTCTGTCTGCAGCAGCATGTTTATTGGACACAAGATGCATTAGTGTGAACTAACTAACCAAAGATCAATGAGTATCGACAAGTGTTTAAAGATGAGGAGGATTCAGACAACGTTCCGCAAAGATACAAAATCTCAGCAGCATTCAACTGACTGCTAACTGAGCATCCTCCTCCTGCTGCTGCTGCTGAAGGATTACACCCTCATGCTTTACAGATGAATACGTTTTACTAAAGTATATCTCAACGTGACATTTGCCATTTAACTTCTACTTTACATTAACTCACATATCATGACATTTACAAAGACAACAGGCAGTAAATACAGCAAACTGACCTTTAAACATTTATGGTTGAATCACAAATCAAAGCATCGATACATGCAGCTGGACACGTGCCATTTTCCTAATCAGTGTATCTGCTTTAAGCTTCCAGTGAATCGCTGTCGCTCAGGTCCATCACTGGCAGTCTCTTGATGCCAATTAGCACTCATCAATTCAGCCATTACAACACCACGCAGCTTCTTATAATGATGGATCCTCCCGCAGCGAGGGGCACACTTCAGGGAGCGTCACACAATAGATCTCCACAAAATACGTGTAGATTTATGGTCGTGTGGGGCGCGAGGCATCTATCCAGCCCCTGGAACGGTTCAGAATGTGGAGATGCTCTAAAGGGCCATGTATCATATTCAGTGAGGAGGAGGTGGGGACGGCTGGGATCATAAATCATGCTGTTTTTCATTACAGAGCACCCACACAGTGTTGACACAGAGAAACAGCACTGCTTCATTTTGCAATTACAGGAATGAAAGGTAATTTAATGGACACACTTGGTGTAAAGTCAATAAAGTGGATATGAGTGATGTGTGAAGAGACGTCTGCTGTGACATTTCAATCCTGAACAACATTTAAGATCAGGAGAGGAGCTCGTCAACAGCTAATCTCAGCTGTCTGGTTCTGGTCTCCAGTCTCCACCCAGACGGTCGGGCCTTCTCCCACCTTATCTCCAGCACTGCACAGATACAGCTGCAGACATGCTGCTCTCATAGGAAACAGACTGCCGGGGCGGGTGCGGTTAATGAGGCCAGAGAGACGCCGAACCCTAACCACACAGAGAAATTAACCACACCTCAAACCACTAAGTCCTTTATTTAGACTGGAGGGGCTTTCAGAGAGAGATGTTTGGGATGAGTCTGTTTCTCTGGCATGTCTGAATGTTGCTCAACACATACATGACTTTATCTTCTCGACAACAGGAGT
Organism: Pagrus major; assembly: GCF_040436345.1. NCBI lineage: Eukaryota > Metazoa > Chordata > Actinopteri > Spariformes > Sparidae > Pagrus > Pagrus major. The sequence goes on along the minus strand of NC_133216.1, from coordinate 29,911,997 downwards.
CAATATTTGTCCGTTCATCTACCGTTAGCTGTCCAGACATCACCTAGTTAGCAGTGAGTTATGGTGATGACGTACAATACCGATATGCATTCCTTCCCTTTGCCATATCAAGCACACGTCTCCCTCGGTGGCCCCGGAGATCTCTGGTTCTAACTTGTGAGGCCTCCCCTTCAAAAGGTCACGTTCTCTACATTGATCAGTCATCACAGGAGCTAATCAGCTGAGGTGACAGGGGAGCTGAACCCAGGGGTGATGGAAGCCGGGTGCTCTGCTCATCAACTTTCCCCACAGCAAGCAGGGTGGTCCCCCCGAGTCCCAAAACTTGCAGTCAGTTATGAACCCTGGACCCACTATCACAGCAGTTTGTGAAATAGTGATGAATTGTGATCTGTATGATGCATGCACATGGGCATGACATGTCCGTTTATTTCATTACATTGAGCATAAAATTGAGGTTAAAATGGAAAATTTGTGCCCGTGTAAATAAATCCTAAAGATGAAATTTCATCTTGTGCTCAAGTGCTTTTGTTTTGTTGCTTGAACCTCACCTAGACTGGAAGTGGACTGATTCCGGCCTGACAGTCCTGCACTTTCGTCCTGCACAGTCCTGACTTTGTTCGTCCACCATCACAGCTTCTCAACTACCTCCAGTGACTTCATCACGCTTCATTCATGTAGTGATTCATTCAGTAAAAGACAACTTGGTGCAGGCATTAAAGGGTGTGCTGAGAGTCCTGAACTGTTACTGTCCATTTGTGTCAATGTGCACAAATCCTGCAGATTAGACGTGAACCTTGGTTTCAATGAGGAATGCAAACAAGCTACTTTGGCTGACATGAAGGACAAGTGTTGAGATGTTGGCTCTGGTTTGATCAGAATACCACTGAACGGGTTTCTGCAGATTAACATCTGCATGTTAGGCTGTTTCTATTTTGCTGAAACTAACAATTTTGGTCTCTCTCTCTGCAAGGACACAGATTTACTGAAGCACTTCCCATCAGTGTGATGGAAAAATACCAACATGGATCTTGGGTTTTTCCCCTTTCTACTCATTTAATTTTTTTCTGCTACATTGATATATATCACCATATTAAGTTAAATGGACCTCTATAGATCTTTTCCAGCAAAGGCAGTTTGGGTTCAGTCTCTTGCTCAATGAGCAAGACGAGCATTGCCGGGGGATCCAGGGATTCGAACCAGCGACCTTCAGATTACTGGACGACCCGCTCTACCTCCTCAGCTACCGCCACCCACAACATAAAGTTGATATAGCTAACGTGTTAGCAAACAATTACTTATTTGCGTATCCAGCAGACATGAGAAACAGTTGACAATCTGACAAACTTGAGTCCAATTTGAACGCTCCTTTTAGCTCTATTTTTGGTCTCCACCAGCTCCTGAGGAAACTATCCGTCTCTTTAGCTGCTAAATGCTCCACAGTGTTCACCAGTTCAACTCCAACTTAGTCTGTCTGCCGTTTGTTGCTGAGCAGGGAGCTTACAGTGGGTTTATCAGAGCTTTATCACTGGAAACAGCTGCCTGCTACAGCGAGATACAAAGTTAGAGAGGCTAAAATGCTCCTGCACTTGTCACTGTGAGCAACCTGTTTCACATTAGATGTCATCGGTCAAATCATTTTGTTCATACGAGCAAATACTCATAAAGGTTTATATGGAAAAGATTTGATCCAACAGATGTTCTGTCCTGACAGGTCCAATGTTTCCTCTCAGCTCACAGGCAACACAATCATTTCTGTGTTATGCGTGTGTCCGTGTTAAATATATTTAACACACGCTCAAAAAAGATGGATCATACCTCGACAATAGATTCACAGTGTGTCTAATAGATTCATCACATGTAGCTCATGTCTCGGCCTGCAGTATTTATGCTTCTTGCTGTTGTTGCCTGTGTCGACAGCCTCATGAAGACTGCAGCTCTTACACAACACACATCTTGACTGCATTATCCTCCACATCCATCCAGCTGTTTTAAACTCCCAATGAAATGAAACACTCCCTCTGGTTTTCCATCGTAGTGTGTGTGCAACTATTTCTCAGTAAATTTGAAAGAATCTACAAAATTAGTTTTACATCAAAGTGTCATTACTTTTACTGCTTGGAAAGCAGAAATCTGTTTTCTATCTCATGGTCACGACATGAACTGATTTGAAAAGACGTTTACACCCTTTTTTAAGCTGAAATCTTCACTGTAGCTGCTAAGCTAAAAGTGTTAGCGTCCACAAGGTGTGAATCTTCACTGGCCTCACGATTCGATTCGATTCAGCTGTCAACGTTTCTCAATGCATCTCAGTGTATCTCAGTGTATCTCAGTGCATCTTAGTGTATCTCAGTGTATCTCAGTGCATCTCAGTGTATCTCAGTGCATCTCAGTGTATCTCAGTGCATCTCAGTGTATCTCAGTGCATCTCAGTGTATCTCAGTGTATCTCAGTGTATCTCAGTGCATCTCAGTGTATCTCAGTGTATCTCAGTGCATCTCAGTGTATCTCAGTGTATCTCAGTGTATCTCAGTGCATCTCAGTGTACAGCATCCTCAATGATCTATATAACTGCACATCATTTAAATTCCCCTTTTATTCAGAAAGTCCTTCCAATAATCAGTCTACAGCAGTCTACAAAATAAAAGTTTGTATATGTAATATATATTTGTATATGTACAATAATATTGTTTTCACAAGGCATTTATTGACTCTGCTGCACACACCTCTCTCAGAGCTGGACTGCAGAGTTGACAGCATCTCCTCAGATCTTGGCTGATTAGCTGGGCTGCTGTAACAGTTATTATTTACGGCTGCAGACGTTAGCTTCAGGTGAAAATGGCTGACGTGATTAGTAACTGTTGTGAGGCAGAAGTCACGCTCAGCGTGGGTCTTGTCCAGTTTGTGTTTCCCAGTAAGTTCATAAAATCCGGCATGTGCCCCGAGATGTCCATTTAAAAAAATACTTTTTTTTGTCACTCTCAGATGATCTCTGGCTCCCTCCGACATCCCTCCTACATAAGTGACGTTAGCCTAATGTCCGCCCACAGATCAAAGCATGGGAGCAACATCGCAATGTAACTTTATTGTCCAGCTGAGGCCGGACAATAAACAATCATTTGGTTGTCTCCAGCTACTTCAGTTGTTTAGCAGAATGCTGCAACTCTGTTTTATTGTGAAGCTCCAGAAATATTTTGTGGACTACAACACTTCACCTGACTTTCATCAGCGTGGAGGGAGGAGATGATGACTGAGTTTCATTTCTGGGTGAACTGTTCCTTTAAATCTGACTCCAGAGACTTACAAACAGCATGGCTCAACTTAATTTGTGTTACATTCCTGTCTTTTATTGGTAGAAGGAAACAATGGCTGTACTGCACACACTTAAAGGTTTTCACTGTGTCTGAATGACTTGACTTTACTTAGAAATTTATCTTGTGGGAGGCTGGACATCGCCAACATTACTGTTATAAAAACAGCACTACGTTAGTGAACTGAATCCTTTTCAAACATGAAAGAGGACACCTCATTCACTGCTACCAATCAATCACCAACAGCTCATTAGCGGTGATTTGGATCAGTGCTGTTCCTGCTTGGTTTCATGTGAAGCAGTAAAATATCATCTGGCACAGCCACGTTGGCTTGAGATATTCAAAAACACACCAGTATCTCTCCTTCTGCAGAAGAACCCTCTGACCTGATATAAGCATGTCAGGATTCTTCCAGGAGTCAAAACCAGCTGGCGTACAAACTGAGATCCGTTTAATCAAAGGCTGTGCAGGAAAATATGACCAATTTTTGTAATTGCAATGAAGTCATACAGGGAAGGACAGGCAATGTTGGCCTCACAGAGAGGAAGAGGGGTGGAGGTGTGTGTGTGTGTGTGTGTGTGTGTGTGTGTGTGTGTGTGTGTGTGTGTGTGTGTGTGTGTGTGTGTGTGTGTGTGTGTGTGTGTGTGCTGTGACACCCCACCCCCAGTTAATCAGTTAGATTGATTCCCTGACCAGTGTGAGAGAACAATTTCACCCTCAACACCGCAGGACCGATCGCTCTAATCACTGGCTTCATCACACTGAGTGCTCTGTGAGTATTACTGCAGCAGCAGCATCTTTCAGGCCTGCACTGTGCTCCACAGTGACTCCACTTCAACCAAGAACCAAACTAATACTCAGCAAGGGGAAGCTTTAAAAGTGCTGCGTTCAAGTATCTGAGGGCTGTCATTCATTATGTCACGGTATCAAGCCTTTTATCTGCATGGAGCTTTATGTACGGCACGTCTTCAGGAGTGAGGACACATAAAGACAGTCAGGACCTTCACACAAGGACACTACAACCCTCTTCTCTAATAAAACTGCAGGGACACATAAGTGGATTATAGAGCACATACTGTAATGCAAACAAGGTGAAAATCTATAAATAGAAGCTGTCAGTCAGTAAAATGGCTGCCAAAATAAAATGTTGGTTTAGTTAATGTTGGATATGTTCACATTAGTATGGCTCATACGTTCCATATTGACATTTCTACAATACGTGTCGTATCACGCTCACATTATATGTGATTGAGCTCAAGTCTAAAGGTGGAAGAGATGCAGCAGGGCGAGATGGCTGCTGTCAGTGACCATAGTTAGAGACTGCTAAACATTTAGAAGTGTGAAATGGATGTTTTTAAGGAGACCTTTGGACAATTTGCAGCCGTCTTTCTTTCCAAGACATCTTCCTTTCCTAACCCCAACCAAGTGGCTGTTATGCCAAAACCTAACCAGACCATATCAATTCAGTTCGGAGCATTTAAGCTAGAAAAGCTCCACTCCACTCAGCAGACAGACCTTTTCCTAATTAAAGATGCTGCTATAATTCCATTAACTCTTGTGGATGTGAGATTTAACTCAATTAATGAGCTGTTTTTCATTTAAGCTACATTACTATGTCACAGCAGTCCATATATAAAATAGAAGAATAATGAAAAGTGAAATAGATGGGAGCTGCTGACAGTAAATCAGGGAGTATCTATTAAAACTGTTTCTTTAATACCAGAGCCGACAGGAACGATCAGTGTAAACCTTTGTGAGGTTCTTCTGGGACCACTTAGGTCAGTCCACCTAAATGCCAAATCATGCCTCAGGGTACTGTGGCATTAAAGGAGGAGTGGTTCGCTGCCCCTGTCTGCTCAAGCTATCTGAAGAGTGTCTGTGGACCAAATATTCCATCATTTCTCCAATAACGTCTTTTTCCTTCACTCTGGAACGACCACATTAAATCTTTCCAGTGTGTCGACCAAACCTCAGGAACATTTCCCAGAAGATCAGATCAGAGGAACCAGAGGTGGTCAGAGCGAGAACGCTTCACATACTCCCACAATGAGTTCATGCAGTCAGGAGAGTTTCTTCAAGTCCTGCTCACACGTATCATAATGTAGAGTTCAGTTACAGAAACAGTGGCTCTGTGGAGCAGCACATCATGGCTGTGGCTTCATGACTGCTGTCACATGTTATTCCCTCTGCACCACCCGGCCTGTCAGGAGCCGGGAAAACATATTTCATCTCATGCATGCATGGTCACAGGACAGCAGAGAGAGCGTGCAGACAGGAATGAAATGGAAGAGTATTGTATCAGAGCATTGTATGCGGTTCTATCAGGTCTTTTTATTGAATGTCTCTCAGATGAAGTTTCTGATGGCCGCACTGAGACAATCATCCCAACTGAGTCCGAACTAACCACAATCATCAACTGCATCAATACATTCAGATTCTGAGGGGTCTGGACTAAAGCTGGGCGAGTAAATGATCTCAAACCGAGCTCATGATCAAATTTATGTTGATTTCGGTGATCAGCCTTGTACATTTTTACTTGATATGGATAGATCTAACAGCCAGGGACCAAGCAGGCTAACTTCCAGTTAAGCGCCCAGCTAACTTGAATGGAGATAAAATAATCTCATCAGGCCGCTCTTCTAGACTTTCCAAATGTTTTTGGACCAAATGGCTCAAATTCTGACAGTAAAACGTGTCAGGTCATGGGGGTTACAATTATCCGCTGTTTTACAGACGCTTCTTTCACAATGTTAGCTTATGGGAAAAAGTCTTTTTGGGCCCCAGTGCATCATGTCATGATGTAATTACACGGTTTGGCCCCTAAGGTTTGGCCCCTACAAAAACTGGCTTCAAGGCTTAGCACTCTTCTTGGGGGCTTGATCTCGACAATGAGGCCAGCCATCTTCTTTGCAGAGGAAGTTCTGGTAAAGCCAACAGCGTTAAATGCTCCTGCATTGTGCTCCTGCGTGGGAGGAAATAACTCTCCATACCACCAGCTGGCTGTAGTCTGTATTCATCATCTAAAAAGGGAAACCAGATGACTCCAGCCTGCAGAGCACAAACTATTGTTATGATGAAGCAGCGTGTGCCAACCATCAACATGTCTGATAAAAAGTTGTAAATGTGACGAGGAGCAGGAGAAAACTAAGGAGAAACTGACTAAATGAATGAAGTCATGGATACTGCAGCGACAGGCTCAAGGGGCTTACCCTTCCTTTTGCTGTTTCTCTTCTCATGCACTTCATCATGCTGAACAGCCAATCAGAGTGATTTCTGTTACCGACTGGCTCCGCCCCCATTTCTCCTTGGCCAATAAGGTCCTACTAGTACCAACTGTGCTGGACACACTGCAAAAACTAGGGCCACAGCCCCACTGTCAGGGTCCGAACACCAGATATGAAGAATCATAACGTCAGCAAACTGCAGCGATCTTTAGGATCTCTAACTTTGAACTGAGCAAGAGTTCGTTTTATTTTTTTAGGAATTCAACTTTTCATTTGAAAGAGGAAGAAGGTGCTATTTCTGCCTTTAAAATGTACATAGTGTGGCTTTATTAAAGCAGCTTTAAATCCCACAGCAAGTAGAAACTCAACACATCTATAAACAGCTGAGAATAAATGCCCAGTTATTTACAGCACACTGTACAGTCTGCTCTAACAAAGCTTAGAGAAAATGTTTGGTGGTATGATGGGAGCACCACACACACTGTATCAGCAGCTCTCTGTAACACTGTTTACTGATGGAGCCTCGCTATACTTCACTCCTCTCATCCCAACATGCATCCTCCTCACCAACTCTCTGCAGCAGCTGATACTTTTATTCACTTATCAGTTAACTGTGAGGAAAGACTCAGGTCTGTGTGTGATTTTGTTTTACTGTTGTGCGTGACGAACAAAGGCGACACCACTAAACCGCCAGCATGGGACGTCACTGAATTACGGACGAGCTGCAGACAAAGAGATGCCCAAAACTATGGCTGACGGTTGCTATGGAAAGCTGACGGTTTACAGCCTCAGCAAAGGCCAAGGAGTCAAAGCCACCAGTTAATCAATGACTGCCTTTCACCGAGCCAGGGGCCATCAAACACAGAGGAGCACATAGCAGAGGAAGATACTGTATGGGACTAGACAGGAGAGGAGGAGGAGGAGAGGAAGAGGAGAGGTCTAAACCTGCATTCCCATCATGTGGCAATAACCGTCTGAATGAATAAAAGGTTGGAAGAAGTGATCACATGTTGGAAGCAGTCTGACGCCAGTGAGATGCCCTGATAGAAGATATGTGGAGACAGTGGTTGCTCCTAGTAAGCTGCTTCAAACACACACACTTTTGAGCTGATGTTGAGCAGCTAATTCAGTGTGGATCACACACAAAACTCCAGGACGTAGTTTGTGTCCTAACATGGCATTTCACAAACTGAGACCATGAAATAAAAAGTGGAATAAAAACATATATTTTGTTAAAAATCTCTCATTGGAAATATTTGAATTCATATTTTGATATCTGTGTTTTCTTTTCTTTACCAAACGTGTTGCTGGTTCAAAGAACTGTTAGTAAAAAGACATAAACATGCAGGTAACATGAAAAACAATATGACACAAATGTGTAAAACAACATATCATTCCATGATGACTGAATAAATCGACTGACAGTGACTCCAGAACTAACCTTATATCACCGTTACTGGACTGGACCTTCATTGTACAGTTTGGTTAGGTTTAGGCAAAAACAAACTATATGTAACTAAGCGACTTATCTAACTTCAGTTACAACTGTACTTACATTACATACATGATGTAACTTCACTACACTAGTAAGTTCAAATGAAATCAACTTTAAAAATCTGATTTCAGACTGCGAAAAACAGTTCTCCAGCAATTTAGTAGAAAGAAAAGTGAGGGGCTGACAGAGACAGAAGAAAGACAGCAGGCAGACAGCAGTTATTCAGAGTGGACTCCTCCAGACCAACACACTGAACCTCAGGTGTAAAATCTGCGTGTGCCCCTTTAAAACATCATCCACGTCCCCGACCGGATGCAGCATCCAGCAGGCTGTCAGCTGCTGTCTCCAGTGGACGCTCATCACGGTAACGTGTCGCGGGCTGGTTACCGCTTGTCCGAACAGATGTTCCCTGCCCCCCTTCACCCCCCCTCCTCCTATTGTCAGGACAACTGAAGCCAATCCCCTGCTGTTAAACATGCTCCCAGAGGCAGATGGCCACAGGCCGGAGGATCCATCAATATTAAACCTCCCTGTGTGATCTACATGTGGTTTAGAGGTGAGCTCTAAACACGCAGTTCATTTCACAGTAGGCTCTTGTTGCTGGATGCATCTGCATTAAGGTGTGTTTCTTAATAAATGTGCACTGCTTGTCTGCATGTTGGATATAGATTGTGTTCTGTCAAAATCAAATTCAACTGAGCCAAAACCAGACATCCAAACCTGTCAATGACTGGCATTAAGCAAGTCCAGGTTCAAAGAAATCCTCTGGAGCTGACCAGTGTGACCTCGCTGCACAGTTATAATGATCACTCCTTCCTTCATTAATTACACTTGATCAGGTGTGATTCAGACTGTTTTCTCTGGGGTTTCTTTTTCAAAGCTCTCCTCTGTGAACCAATCAAATTTGGTTTGTATTAGCAGTCTTATTATCCGTCTAATAGTTTCATTCAGCTCTAAGTAGACCCTGATTCCATGAAGACACTGAAGGGCTGTTACTTTCATTTCAGTATGTATGTTGGATGTCATGCTGGCTGCAGTAAACTGAGATTATGAATCATTTGGTGCAGATAAGAAGCATTACATTGTGGACCTGTTAGCAGACAGTGGTGTGCGTAGACTTTTTATGTTCCCTTGGTGGAACTTTTGACGGCTGTATATTAAGTTTACATTTCATGTACAATCCTTGAGTGTGGGTGATACTTCCAGTTTACTGTGGAACTTGTGTAACATATTGTATATCATAAAACTCTTTAGCAGTGTTAGCTGTAGTGGGCTAAGCAATAAAAAGAGTGTTAGCAGTGTTCACTTGATAAAGTCGCCAACCTAGATCATCATGCCCAGGACTCGCCAGAAGTCGCACCCAAAATTGGCTCGGGGTATCGAGGTCGCCAGGAATGAGGTTGATGTGATAAACAGAAAGTGATTTCAGTCATTGTCTGTGCTTTTAATCTGGAGGGGGACCCCTCAAATTTCCTGTCTGATCCTTTACTGTGCCCAGAAATATAACATTATATACTGAACATAGACTACAAAAATATTTTCCATATTTAGTTTAAAGTGTAAACTTACTGCAGTAGCAACTTTGATTGTTGCTTTTTTGTAAGTGTAATCTGAAAAGGAAGCCTGTTTCCTGCTGATGCAAAATATTAACCTGCACCACAAGAATTTTGTGGCTGAATTTGAGGTGATAATCAACACTGAGAATAACATTTTTCATAATTTTGCAGCCTTAGTATGACAACTCAGCCAGTGCCACAGCATCATTTTAACCTCCATGAATTGATCCCAATGAGGCCGAGGCAGCGGGGTATACATATTTAAATCTTTGGAGTATTGATGAAGGATCGCTAATCAGTGTCAGCAGATAACATGAAAAGTCGTATCAGTCCATCTTTAGTCTGGATATGTCAGTAAGTAAATCTTCTAATTTGACTCAGACAATTGGCCTAATGTTGCCACTGTCAGAAGATGAGACACCCTCAGGGGGGAGATTATTTCAGTCGAACTCAAGGACATGTACTGTAAACAAAATGTGTCGAGGGAGGTAAGGGTGGATACAGGGGGAGGAGTGTTGTCTCTCCCCTCTGGTAGTCCACCAAGCTGGATAAAATCAGACACAGTGAGCAGTTTTTAAGTGTGACGGCCTGCAGTGTGAGAACAACACTGGTATATTTGTAGTATTTAACCACTGTCTGATTGGACACATCGCCTTGACCTCGGTGTAGTCAGAGGATGTACGACCTCAGACTGTGTCAACGACAACATGCAGGAAGACACACAGTGAGCCAGCGTATGCACACCAGCTGCTGCCACCTCCTTTCCTCCCTCTCTGTGCTGAGCTGCCCCCGTCGCCCGGCACACATGTCTGAGCGGTGCTCTGGGCCCCGCTGGGAGCCCACATCACATTCACAGCAGCCTGATGACTGTTTGCAGAGGGGCTTCTCTCTGACTCCTCACTTCCTTTCTTTACAGCGGGGTCAACGCAATGTGTCAGAGATGACGGATGTTGAGGAGGTGCAGCAGCAGAGAGAGAAGGACCACACTCCTTCAGTGAGAAGGTCCTGTCTAATATGATCACAACTCATGGCCCAGAGGCCTCTGAATAAGCAGAATGCATGAGAGGAAAGCTCTATTCTATTCCGGTTAGCAGCCCTGGTTAGGTCACATTGGCAACCAGGAATAGCAGTGTAACAGTAGACAGACACAGTGAGGTCTGCTCATGCCAGGCTGGATGGTCTCAGCAGATCTGGCAGACTTGTATATGTTTGTAGTCTATAAACAGAACTCACATGGTGGCAGGGGGAAGTCTGGACTCAGTGACTGAGTGCAGCGTTAGGGCAGGTGTTCATGCTGGATGTGTGCAGTGACAGTCCAAACTCCGTTCAAAATTTTGCCAATTAAGAATTTACTTGCATGTAGTCAAAATGTCCTCGTTCTGAAGTGTGATTACAACAACTCAATGATGTTACAATGGTATTTCTGAAAATTCGGCTTGAAAATGAATACAAAGCTTCTCTTAATATAAATACAATTCAAACTTTTGTAGTTTGCTAACAGCAACAGGAGCCACATGAACAAGTTGTTTTTTTAAAAGTAATGTTTGGTATATGTATGCCGAATTAAACAGAGAATGCTTGTTAATTCGTGGAGAGCTGTAAGTAATGTTCTATTACATGTAGTTCACCCATAAGAAAGGACGAAGTTATATTTGTCAGATTTTTAAGGGCAGTTTGGCAGAAGCGTGCGTTCTGACAGAAATGAACTAAAAGGACAGCGGCTGGTGTCCACGGTGTGTTAGCAGGTCACATACAGCAGCCTGGAGGAGCGCTTGGCTTCACTTTGGTCCTGGTCCTCCCACAGTCCGGAACTTTAATGACACCGGCACCTCACGTTACAAGTCCGGTCACACGGACCCGAACAGCCTGAACCCTGGAATAAGTGTCGGACAGTGAACACAGACACTTACTTTAACTCCGGTGAATGAAACTCCTCTGCTCCTCCGCTGCTCTCATCGCCTCTGCTCCTTTAAACCCGAGCCACGTGTTTCTCTCCGGTCCTGCACTTATTGTGAACAACAGGAGCGTTTATGGGCTTTTTGTCCCGACGCGCTTTTGTTATGATAATCCTCAAAGCCAACACTCTCTAATATATGCTGCAGATATGTGCGTTCACAAAGGGGAGCTGTCTGCTCGGCTGGCCCACTTGTTAAAACACGGCTCATCCACTGACGCGTTGGTATATCCCGGTTCATTCAAACCCAGTGCGGGACTGTTACAGTCATTGTGGTGTCCCGTCCATTGTCTCCGTCCCCGCTCTGTCCGCGGAGTAAAGACGCTCTCTCGGTGTGTGACACAGCTGGCTCACACTCATCCCTCAGCCCGCAGAGACACACTGAGGCTGGGCTGTCAGGGAGCCAGGAGCGGGAGAGAAACCAGAGAGGAGGAGCAGGAGGAGGAGGAGGAGAAGGTGGAGATCCTGCCTCAGAGGGGGAGAGGAGGGGGGGAGGAGGGTGTAGCTGAACACAGAGACCCCTGGAGTGAAGCATCAGATACCGCTGACACACACATCCTAATCCACAATAAAGGAAATGACCTGATCAATAACGTTTCATATGCTGTTCTGTTCATAAGGCTGATGTGAGTCAGTGAGAGCTGCCAAGGTGTGGCTCTCTCTCTCTCCCTCTCTCTCTCCCTCTCTCTCTATCTCTTCGATCACTATGTGAAAGAGCAAAGGTGAAGCCATAAACACACACACACACACACACACACACACACATATTAGAGGGAGTATTCAGGACGATCGGGCACATTAAATCTGCAAGAAATATTATGATAGCGTGTGTGTGTGTGTGTGTGTGTGTGTGTGTGTGTGTGTGTGTGTGTGTGTGTGTGTGTGTGTGTGTGTGTGCGTGTGAGACATCACATTATATGATTGGTTATGCTGTTAATAAGTCATAAGTCAGTGGGTTCCTACTGGCACAACAAACTGTGAACAAGAGTTGGAGGCTGCACGAGGTCTGTGGTCAAAGAAGTATTGAGATCCTTTTGTTTTAAAGAAATACTCAGTTACAAGTAAAAGTGCGACTTAAAAGCAGAGAAATATTATCATCAGAATGCATGATGCATGCATGTGTACGCAGCATCTGCTGTAGCTCTTCATGGTGGAGCTGTTTGAAAGAATGACATTGCATTGAATGGAAATACTCATGTAAAGTACACATACCTAAAAATTATATTCAAGTAGAGTATTTTGTATGAATGTATGAAGCACCTGTTAGAGGAGCACTGCAGTGACTTATCATAAAACATCCATAAAGTACAGAGACTCACAGGAGACTGATTTTTAAATGAAAGCAACAGAACTTGAGACTTTTTATTCCTTTTATGGATGAAGCTCTTAAAAACCCCATGAATCCTACATTGCCCACAATGCAGTTCAACACCACCTTGTTACGTTGTCGCCAGATAAATACAAACAACTTTTGAACTCCACGAATCAAGTGTGTCCGTCTCCCAGCCCAAGCTGACATAACCCTGATGACATCATCAGGGTTATGTTCTTGGGTTTGTCAAAGCTCTTTCACAGCCACACAAGACAAAATACAGGTGTTTTCAGTGAAGTGCACCTTTAAAAAATAATCAACAAGCTTCATGTTTCCACACCCATCCTGTATGTCTGCATCACTTTGTACTTACCTATGTCAAATAACTCGTGGACAACTGAGACCCTTCACGTATGTCAAATAACATTAAAGGGCAACTCCACCAATTTTAAACATTAAAGTGTGTTCACAGCTGTTGGGGAGTTCTGAAGAAAGTGGTATAAAGTCTTTTGTGGCTCCAGAGGAAGCTGCATGTAATCATCTTTAAGTTGTATCCAGTGATGTCACTCAGTGGCCGAGTTGCATTGTGGGTGATGAAGGCAGCAGGTTTTGAAAAGGACTCATTATGGACGGTTTATAAACAACTGATTAAAATCAATAAAGCAGAACAGAGATATCACCTTTTTATTCCACACGTTCTTCTTCCTTTTCAAAACCTGGTGCCTACATTACCCATAATGCAACTTAGCCACTGAGTGACATCACTGGAGGCAGTTTACTAGATCACATAATCAGAAACCTGCTCGTCTGAATGTCTTCCTCAGTTAGCGTGGAGATTTTTACCCGAGCCCTCTTATTCACTCTGATAGGCTGAATCAGGCCGCCCAGCCTTGATCCCTTTAAAACATCAGCTCATCCTGCTTTGAACAAACTGGCTTACAGTAGTTTTTACATGCCCTTTCATTGTCAGGATTTCCCTCCACCGGCTCTTCAGATTTATAATGTAAACCCGGGCGGATTACCACTAAACGCTTGTTGAGCACTCTGTAACAATACAGACTTGTTGCTGCTGCTTTTCTATAAATTGTAATGCTGACAAGTGAAAGCCTTCACTTTATTATTAAAGGAAATCAGAACGCAGACAGCATGACAGCGTCTAGTCATAATTCACTCTGATGCAGCCTCTGGACCCTCCACTCACCTGTCTTTAAGTGCACTTCAATGTATGACTCATATAATGCACATTACTCGTGGGAGTGGTAAGAGAATGATTGTGTAACCAACAATGTCTGATCCACTTCCTGCTGTGAAATTAGATCTACATCATCCTGCAGTGACACATGAACACAACCAAAACTATTTCCTTTCTCGACCACTTCAGCTCCCCTCACTGTACATGACAACTCTCCAGCAGCCTGACACTGAACTCTGATGGAGCCTCACACTCATTCTCCAACCTGAAACCCTCCCTGGGGCCAAAGTGGGATCTGTCTGGGGTAGAAGGGCAGTATAAATAGCCCCGTGTCCCCGCTCAGGTTACCCGCCAGGGTCCAGGTTGAAATACCAAAAGACAGAGGGACATACACACATGTTTGTCTCCACACACACACATCCAAAGGTATGCAGGGAGCACTCAGAGAGGAGTGATATTAGTTCATGTGATTGTGCTGTCAGTATATTTTGTACAGGTGAGAAGGAGAATAATGTGACTACAGGGTGTGATCACAGCAGCAGAGACAGCAGTTCACATCCTGTGAGTAATGGTGAGAAGTGTCCCAGAACTCCCTCTCAGGCTCTGACGTAAACTTCGATGAGTCTCCATGACCAAATCTATACAGTGCTTGACAGTTTTACTTCCTCTCTCATTTGTTAAAGCAGCTCTGAGCTTGATTATGATGCAGAAATACATCCGCTTGTCCGTTTTTACTGAAACTGATTCACAGTTTACAGGATAACTTCCCATTTTTAAAAAATCTGTCTAAAACAAGCATCAGAGGCTCAGACAGATAACAAAAACTGCTTGTAATCCTTCCTCCTTTCCAAAATAATCTCAGTGGAAGTGATGGGGAATAAAATCAACAGTCCTTCAGTGTAAAACTGTATTCCAAAGTTGAAGTGAAGATAATGTGATAATGTGCCTCATCAGTCTGAGTTAGACAAACCAAGTTACAATCTGTTAAGTTCATAAGTCCCTCTTTGTGTTGGTGCAGACAGATCCCTGCTGAGCTGTGGAGCAGCGAGGATCACATCAACACAGAATCTGTATTAAAAAGACTAACTGTGGAGGATAGATTAGGAATCTTCCTCAGATTAAGAAGGAGTCTTTTAATGGTCAGTGTGAACAGGAGAAACGATTGCAGCGAGTAAAACGTGTTGTGATGTTCAGGTACAGTCCTCGAAAGACATAGAACCTGAACCCTGAACCCATCAGCTATCATCTGATGATGATTTAGCCTCGGGGGGCAACAGCCTCTGATTCAGGGCTTCTGGACTTCCTCTACTGTGCAACGATCATTGTTTACAGTCCAATTAGCAACTCCAGAGCGTCCGGACGATATTTCTGCGTCTGACTGCTGATGAATCTTAAAAAATGATAATAAATTGCCATCAGACGACAGCCAGCATTCTGAGATAACCCCTTTTACCTTCCACACAGTGTTTGATGCAACCACAGCCCGCTCAAACGTGATTGGTAAATACTACTCAGTGTCATGGTCCTGTCAGTTTAGTTTCATTGTGTGTGTTTTGTGTGTTTTCTAGGATCCTGTGGTCCAGGATCTCCCCAGTGTTCTGTTTCCCCTCCTGTTTGTGCTCCTCACTAGCTTTGTTTTCCCTCCACACCTGTCTTCTATCTGTGTAATTAGCCCCGCCCTGTTACCTGGGTTACTCCCCAGCCTGCTTTCCCTCCTCACCTGCACTACATCCCCTTCATTAGCTCTTCCCTCTCCCCAGTGTTTTAGCAGTTTTTGTCAACAGAAGTTGTGTTCCCCTGATTCTGCTGTTCTGTTTCCCTGTTGTCCCTCGTGTTGCAGTGATCCTTATAAAAACTTCATCCACTGCACTTCCTGCCTGCCGTCTCGTGCATTAGTGTCCACCTTCCGTGCTCCAGCCTGACACTCAGACCACAAACAAACTACAAGCTGAACGCTTCCGATTCCAAAATCTTGTTCATGTCCTCAGGTGTCTAGAGACTACTGGTCCATATTGGACATACTAACTGTACAGAAGCTCTGCACAGTTTTCAAAGTACAGTTGATGATTTTAATGTCAGGTATGTCTGTAAATAATCTGCTCCAGACTGGTGAAGTGGGGGCTGATCGAAGAATAATAGCCAGAACTATTATTTCCCGTTCACTTCTGTCCTTCAGTTCAGACATGTCGTAACACTATGAACGGTCCAGATTCAAAACCAACAACTAATGCAGTGAGTGTGTAGAGTATATTCCAGAATGAGCAAGATCCTTTGAGGTGCCACAACTTCCCTTCTTTCCCAGGAGGCTTTGCCTTCTATGAAAGCAATGCTTCACCTTAAAATGCCAGCCCCAAAGGATCGTTTCAGTAAAATCCTCCACAGCATCCAATCTAAGATCCACCCGGGCATGTGGCAGAGTGAAAATCAATTCATCTCTCCCTCTGGTTTCTTCAATATCTGCATGCCTGAGCACAGCACAGCTCACTCTATTAACTTATTAACACAGGAAGCTCAGGCTGTTCTTCAATCGATTTCAAAGCGCAGACTGTGTATTTTATCTAATAGACCTGCTGGTTCTGATGCTGTATTTTCATTGACCAGGTCGAGAGCTGATCTATGGATTATCACATTAACTGAGATCACACACTTCAGCAGACAGGTGTATCGTCGGTAAATAAACAGGCTGATGCCTACCTTGTGACAGGCGGACGGGCTGTGTGACCTGGAGCCCGTCCACAGAACACAGGTTCCCACAGGGGTGCAGCGTGATGAGCCCGGACCTGTTCTCTATGTAACAGTGCTGGGCAGCCACCCCGGGGCCCTGGATGTTAATGTCCATGGGTCCATGACCCAATGTGGTCCGGCCTGGAGGACAGAAGAACAGTGAGAGTAACATGTGATGTGGTCCAACACTGTCATACACATTTAATATGTAATGTGGTTGGTTACATACAGCACTGTACTGAAGGTTAACATGGAGTCACCACACTTTCACATAATCATGGATCACTGTTTACAATGACATTACTATATCTAATTATAATAATAATGAGTGTGTGTGTGTGTGTGTGTGTGTGTGTGTGTGTAATGGACTGCATTTATATCTTGTTTTTCTAGTCTCACCGACCAATCAAAGGGCTTTACAGCACAACTCAGCATTCACCCACTACACACATTCACACACTGGTGGCAGAGGATACGTGCAAGGCGCCATTTATAGTAACCATAGTAACCAGAGACACACACACACACACACACACACACGCACACGCACACACACACACACACACACACACACCTAGAGGAGAGGGTGACACTGCAGAGGATCAAACAACTGACCTGCCCATTATTTGACACAAATTTTACCTCTCCCTCTCCCTCTCCCTCTCTCTGTCTCTGTCTCTCTCTGTCTCTCTCTCTATCTCTCTGAGTGCGTGCATCTGTGTGTGTGTGTGTTTGTGTGTTTGCCATGTATGCACACTACTACTACTGTAACCCTACTACTTCCTGTATAGATCCCTGATGTATTTTGATGGAGGATCTTTACTACGCTGCACTCGTCCTGTGCTTAACCACCTTATTTTTGACTGATGATCATTTCTAGCACATGTTAGAAGAATATCACCTGCAGGCTTCAGCGTTACTGTTTTATTGTGGGTCACAAATGGCCTGGCCTGAAATCAGTTTCAACTTTAGCCCCTTTACACCTGGCGAGCTCTCTGCCCTGCTGACAGCCAGCTCTGTACAACACGCTCTGCAGCTGAATTGGCACCTGCTGTCTGACTCACTTCAAGCAAGTGAATTGATAGATTTAATCCTCACTGTTGAGCCCTGACCTGTAATGAAACATATCCATATCAATTGTTTTTTTGTTTTTACCAGAAATATCTGAAAATAACTTTCCCAGCCACCACCAGCAGCCTATACATATGGTCTATATGTGTGTAACCTGAGAGGCAAATCTCTGGGCAAAAAAGGTAAATAGTTATTAGCTGCTGTTCATTAAGCCTGCTGCTTTGAGCGGACACTTATAACTGAAGGTGACTGAGACAAGTGTACCTCATCTGGATTGTGGTGGCTCGACAGTTAGAGAGCAACGTCCTCAGAGACTTCAGTAAGAAAATCAACCTGATACTAGAAAGATGATGGGGTGTGCCCCCGAATGCCACGTGGAAATCACAGAGGAGTCATAGAAACAATGATAGTTGTCATGTGAGGACGCGAGGGGGCAGGTGAAATGCTACAGGTAAGTGTAACAAACAAACATACTGGTTCACACACACTGTACCTGCCAGGAAACAATCGACAGACAGACAGACAGACAGACAGACCATCATACAAAGAGGCACACCAGAGGCCAAGAGGTCAGCAGACAGAAACACATGATGAAGTGTCTGCAGCTCAGACAAAAGAGACAGACAAGGACGAAAGATAGATATAGAGGTGATAACAGGGTCAGGTCACCAGAGGTGTGTGTGTGTGTGTGTCTGTGTGTGTGTGTGTGTGTGTGTGTGTTGTTGTTGTTGTTGTTGTTGTGGCCCTTTATAAAAGTTGATAACTGTAATAAAATCACTTTAAACAAACTTCATGTAATAAAGCTGAGACCACAACTGAAAGTCAACAAAGTGCTGGAGAGTTTAGCAGTGACGTCAGAAATGTAAGAAGTTGTGACTTCACTTCATCTCCAGCACTTAGATGTTTTACTGACTGAATAATGCAGGAGCTATCAAAAATACAACAGCAGTGTCTTCTGTAAGAGTGACGTCAGTGGCTGCATCCACGTCCGTCTCTGAGGCTGACTGGTGTGTTAGTGCTGCAGGAGAAGTCTCACCTTCAGGAAGGGGCAGCAGGGTGATGGCTGTACTCAGTCGACCACTACCCAGGCTGACCAGGTGGGGGCGCTCTGCCTGGAACTTCAGCCCCTTTCCGGTCTCAATCAGGTCCAGTGGAGTGCTCTGGAAAAAAGAAAGTCGCAAACAAATTGTAAATTCTGAGTTTTTGGTCTGGATAAATGATTTTTTTGTGTTTGTGTAGCATTAAAATTGACTGATTGTCGGCCTTCTCCTTCTTTTGTGATCAAATCAAAAACATTTCTGGAATGTGTGTAATAGTAAGAACCACAGAGAAGGATTTTGTGGTTGTTCTTAATGAGGGAAATCACACTTTTTCTAGTCTCGCCGATCCGCTAGAGGTCTGCGTGTGAGGGATGGTTTGCCTCACCTGGGCACAAAAAGTAAATACATGTATGAAGGTGCAGTACCAGTGTATATGTATTTTGAAAATGTAACTGGACGTTGCATATTTGTTATTGCTAACTTGCCAACAATGGGGGCAGGTCTCTTAAACTGTCTGGTGTGATAGGTTTCCCTGTTTGGACCATTTGTTGTTGGAATTTTCCTTCAAGTGGAAGTTTTACTATAAAACACACGCAAACTAATTGTATGTTTTGAGTTAATGCACAGTGTGTAATTTCTGCCACTAGGAGTCTCCAGTGTGGGATCATGGGAGTTGTTGTCTTCATTGTTAATAACCACCGGGTCTAATTGACATGACTCAGGCTGAAATGTTTATGGGCGAGGTCATGTTTTGACAATTTAGTCACGTTCGCTGACTTCCTTCCTCACGCTCTGCTGCATCATCTGATGATTGTCGGAAACATTCAGGATTATGTAAGTACAAAACTCAACAACATGTAGAACAAAGGTCCAGTTGGCTTTAGACATTTTACTGCAGAATTCTTACGTCTTCTTCAGTTGACAAATCATGTACTATGAACTATTTTAAATCCTCAACTGGTGTAAATGAGCTACATTATCAGTAAGTGCCTGGGAACACCTGCACTGCAAATAAAATGTCACTCACAGCCTTGCAGACATTGCAACACACTGTATGTAATCTACACGTCTGTCTCCATTTGCACAACGATGTCTGCACTATAAATGGCACACTGTGAATGAGACCTGATCAGCAATCATTTCCTGTCCATTAGCTGAACTAATTTGTTGTGCATGACGCAATATAGATATGTAGTATTAGTGGGCGGTCAGAGAGGAGAGACAACACTTATGTTTCTGTTTTACTGCTTCACTAATGCATCAGGCCGACAGACAGAGAGATCCACCCTCCTCAGTGGGGCTGAGAAGAGGAGTCTGAATGTCTTCACTGTGGGAGGTCATTTCCATCGCTGGCTGCTCTGGCTGTGTGTGTGTGTGTGTGTGTGTGTGTGTGTGTGTGTGTGTGTGTGATCTCCCCCCTCTCCCCCTCGCAGCTCTGCCTAAAGCATCGCCGTGTGCTCTGGGCTCAGCAAGGGGGAAGGGATGTCGCCATAGCAACAGCACTCTGCAATTAGGAAACATGAAGCTCCTGGAGGGCGCTCGATGAGATAACTTGTGATGAGCACTTTTTCAGCTCAGCGATGCCCGAATATAAAGACAGATCGTCCTCTTGTTGTTAAATTACTGCCGGTGTAGTGGTGAGGTAAAAATGCAGCAATATGTCTTGTGTTGTTCTCCTTGTGTCTGCGGTTCTTCCTCCTGGGGTATGATGTCATGAAATGACTGTTGAGTTACATCCGTTATTCCAGGGAGAGAAAATGATTTTGACTCATCAGCACCATATTTACACTGATGTTCCCTTCCAGCTGATGGAGGGAGAAACATAAATCTCACATGTGGTCCTATTCGTTTAACTGACAGCTAATTATCTAAAACTGAATGATCTGCAGTAGCGACCTTGTTCTTAGGGCTGAAACTGTGACAAAATAATAAAGAGGTAACAGTTTATGATAACCATCATCAATTAATTAATAGTTATTTGACTGTTAACAAACAATAAAATGTTTTAAGAAACATTTAGTAAATAATTATTTACCGTAAAGTTCAACTGATTATTATTATTAGTATACAGTTAATTATTATTAAGTGTTTATGTTTGTAAATGTTTAATAAATACTGTGTAGTTCAACTATAAACATTATTTGGATGTCATAAAGATGAAACTGATGTTCATAAACCTTCACAGCTGATTAATAAATGGCTTAAAATAATTTTATTGTTTGTTAACAGTTTAAGTTTAATCAACTGCAAATTAACCATTTATTAATGATGGTTATGATAAAGTTTTAATGCTTAATTTGTATATTTATTATCAGGCTCCGGCTGAATGGATCATATATAATTGACAGAACATTTCTGCCCTGCTTGGTTGATTAAAAATAAATTAAAATATATATAAATATATCTGTGTCACAGTTCTGTCTGTTTATCCGGTGACCCCCTGTAGTATTGTAACCCTAATGTAAAGAAACTTTGTGTTGTCGTTTGATGATTTAATTGATGTTTTTATTATTGTATCTTTGTTAGCATCAACAGAAAGTCAATCTATATATCAGTGACAGTGAGGTGTGGTCTTTAACTCATTAGTTTCACATCACAGCAGATGATTTTTCATTTATTTAGAAGTGACAGACACTTAATAAAGAAGCAGTGCTGATAAAGCTCCGTGCCAGCTGAAGTGTTAAATGAACTCTGATGGCTATGGAGTCATTCACTGGCATGGATTTGCATTTTAAAAACCATCTGCGATTCTGTCTTTTTGTCCCACTTTCGAGCCCTTACATTACTTGTTTCCAACCTGTGCGCGATCATTGACTCAGCCTCTCGGCTGGTTAGCTAGCCGTGTGTGTCCTAATAGGATTATGTGATTGTGGTGGTGCCGTTGGTGGAGTGGGGTCAAGCCTAAGAGGATTGCTGAGATAGAGACTGACTGGGAGGCACTGGGAGGCTTACTGGGAATGATGGGAGGAGAGGGGAGGTGCCGCTGCAGGATTCATACTGGCTCGTATGCTGTGTGCTGCTGCTCCCATGTGGTGCACCCAGCAACAGCCTGCTGCTCTGTCTGTGTGTCTGTACATACAGATACATACAGTGCAATGTAATGTGAGGCCGGTCTGAATCTGCATGTACGTTAAATACTGTATGTCTCACGTCTGTTAGATATATATATATCTATATAGATATATTGTATTTGATGTAGTGATACATGTTTTATACACTCTGTATCTAAATCTGTTTTTGCCATATTTATTGTGCATGTCTGCTTTCAGCATTTACATTTTACAGTTAGATGTTTCTTTATGTCCATTGACATAAGTTTATGAGGTCTGGACAAAAATCAAAGATTTTGTAATTTATGTAATGACAGCTGACTGGAGGATGAACAACATAACAGAAAGAAGTACCTGCTGATATAATATATAAGCCACGCCTGATTCAGGGCAACTTCCTGTCTTAAATTCAACGTACAACCATACAAATATTGGACCGGTGTTAGTTCAGACCCCTCCCCCACCTGCTGGGTCAGGGGTTAGAATATCAAGAGCCAAATAACTGATAATGAATTTAAAAAATCAAGTCCAATTAAATATTTCTCCAATAAAAATGAAGCAGGAGTGCCGCATAAAAATGCAACAATATGCAAAAATATATACATATATTGTACTTTTTATATATTGTACTTGCTTGTACACATACTGCATCTATGCAAACACACACATACTAGAAAATCTCATTCAAGCCAGTGTCTTCTGGTTGAACAGATTTATTTAAGGTTATATCTACTCAGTTTTTCTGAGACACATATCCTATTTTTTTTATATAAGAACTGTTCAAGAAGAAGTCAATTTATATTCTTACACTTTAACTCTTTAAACTGGCTGAACTATGGTTAAAAACCTCCAGTCTGCTGTTTTCTTATTTATATTCCTGTTTTCTGTGCAGTATCTGCTGCAGCGTCCCAGTTTCCCTACAGGAATCATTAAAGTTTAATCTCAACGTGTTTTATATTCCATATCTCGCACCCATACACACTCACACACACACACACACATACATACACACATGCACATACATACACACACACGCACACACATACATATACACACACACACGCACATACATACACACACACGCACACACACATATACACACACACACGCACATACATACACACACACACGCACACACACATACATACACACATGCACATACATACACACACACGCACACACATACATATACACACACACACGCACATACATACACACACACGCACACACACATATACACACACACACGCACATACATACACACACACACGCACACACACATACATACACACACACACACACACACACATACATACACACACACGCACACACATACATATACACACACACAGGCACATACATACACACACACGCACACACACATATACACACACACACGCACATACACACACACGCACACACACACACGCACAGCTGTGTTTCCATTGCTTTTGGGGAATTACATTCATCTCCTGGAGACTTAGCCTCACCATAACAATAACCACTACACTCCTGACCCTAACATTAATCTGTGTTTTGTCCCCATAAGAAAAATGGGTCCCTATAACGTGAGTATGACACACATACACACACAACCCTCCTCTTAATGCCTGATAGGATTGTCAGACCCAGCAGGTGGGAAACACAGACAACCAATCTCCGGCTCTGTCTAATTACTGACTCTGGCTGAAGATTCCTGCTTTACAACACACTGACATATGCTGTCAGGACGTGTCCCAGCTGTACGGCCTGACCTGACCTGCTGCCTCTTCACTCAGCTTCAACTCTGTCTTTATCATCCATGGAGAGTTTAAGAGCTAAAACTCTGCCAGAGCAGCCAGTGTGATGACATTTAACATCAATGGACACAGTTATGAGAAGATGAGAGCTCTTTCTGTTTGGATGAGAATGTGTCCACACTGGAAACATGCAGCCAGATTGACATATTCATAACACATGACGATGTTTTTCTCTGTTGGTTGCCAAGTTGAGAACAATGAGCTCTAGCTCTGTCTTTCTGTCTCATCCCCCCCCAAAATCCCCCAAACACCCACACTCACCTGTAACACCTGGCGGGTTTGGCGTCCACACTCTGGCATGTTCCTGTTCAGACGGTCCATGTCCACTGAGCTGTCCACGGCTCCCTGCGACACATGGAGATCCTGAGGGAGGAAATGACAACATCCATATTAGCCACAGAATGAGTGATGAGTGTCGTCATGTGTGACTTCATCTCAACCAGGATCACAATCTTGTGTGTGTCTGTGTGTTCTTGTGGTCAGTGTGTGATCTTCTTTTTTCACAACATTGTCAGAAAATTGCACCATATTTCCCGGGATTCCCCATCCCCACTCTGCCTACAGGCTAATGTGTAAAGGTGTGATTCATACTGTCATCACTCACTCACACACACACACACACACACACACACACACACAGATGGTAGACAGCATTTAGCAACACACTCTGGGGAAGTGGCACACACGCACATTTAAATCTCTTGGTAGTTGACACATTAACTGGAAATCAGCAACCTAAGCCTCTCTGGTGTCTATGAAAACACACACACACTCGCACACGCTGTGCCCAAATTCCTCCCCTCTTACTCAGTCATTTTTGGGTATTTCCAGCAAGTCAGCACTGAACTCACAGCTATTAATATATTCCATGTCTATACTGGTACACGTGTGAAGTGTCCAGAGTTGGTATAAGCGCACATATGTGAGAAAACAGTCATTATGTGAGCTATGAGAAGCTTGTGGTTGTGAGGAAGCACTGGAAACCACACAGGAAAATTAGAGAACACATCATTATAGCAATCACAGAGTGTACCCGGAGTCATTTGCATGCCTAAAATGTTGTGCAGCAGGGATGGAAAAATATGGTTCTGATGTACTCTGCCTGCAGGATAACAAAACACTGCTGCGATATCATCATATTTGCTCTTCTGACAGACCCGTGAAATGATATTCAGCAGAATCAGCCTGCAGGGAAGTAAATCACAAAACAGCCAGAAAATAAAAATAATGTTCAGTTCAACAAGAAACTCTTCTCTGAGCCACAAGAGGCAACAATTCAGCCAACTACACACTGTTTCCCCTCAGGACTCATGCAATGTTTCTCATGTCAGATTTCACCTTTGTTGTCTCTACATATATAAATTACCTTTCTCCAGTTGTCCAGCAAATGCATAGCCTCCATAGCAAAGAGCTGCTCCGGGCTACTGACTCAATCCTATCAGTGTGAACCTGATTGAGCAGGACACCTCTAAGACTGCCGAGTGAATTCAACACAGTTTCTTCAACGCCGCGTCTGTCCATGCAACACAGATTGTCTTTGTCTTGATCTCAGTCCTTTGTCACAAGCTACCGGTGCAGTATCCTCCACAAACTCCCGTTCAGGAGGTGGACCTGTTGCTGCTTGCTCCACAAAACTAAGAACTACATTCCTGACTGGCAGCACCAAAGTCCCACATAACAGAGAGACGTGTGCGTGTGTGTGTGTGTGTGTCTGTGTGTGTGTGTGTGTGTGTGGAAGTGGTGATCAAAGGAGGACAAGCAAAGAGGAAGGGATGAAGAGAGAGTGATGACTGACAAAATAAAGTTCAGGAATAAAGAGGGAACCATGTTGAAGGAGACTAACAAATAATGTATAATACAGTATAATGCAGTAATATAATGTATAATACACTATAATTATTAAAAGTGCACTGCTGCATAAACCATGGATGGATAAATGTTGGTATCACATAAACTAACTTTGCAAAACAAAAAACAACCCAAAAAACAAAGAAGGGTTTTTGCCAACCAAACATAAGGAAGAATATAAAAGCCCCTGCATGGACACACAAACATTTTCCCATGAAGGCAAGTTCCAAGAAGGCAAGTTCCAAGAAGCTGAAATAAAGATAACGAGTCACCAAAAATGACTCTAACAAACTCAGGATTACAAAATGATTTCTTCTTTTGACAAATCGTCCTGTGTGTGTGAACAGTTAATGCTGGTGGAGTCAGCTGGTGTTACAGTTCTGTGCTTCAATTCACTTTAACTGAAACCCAAAATACACTTCAACACACAATATGTCATTTCTGCTGCTATTTGTCTCTCAATCATCATAAAACGACAGACGTTTGCTGAGTGTTGTGTATAAATGGCCAAGTGAAGCAGGGCGGCAGGAAGTGGAGCTGCTCAGCTGATCAGAGCCTCCAGTTCTGGAGGAGGGAGTCGGTTCAGATCCAGACTTTCTGAGGAAATAAACATCTGGAGTCACATCAGATTCTACTCTGATCTGGAGCCGTTTACTGACGGGAGGAGAGCTCAGAGATTACTTTGTTACTTCTGGGATTAAAAAGTGGATTTATCTTCACTCCTGTTTATCGACCTGACTGCAGCAGTGATCTGGAGGTGACCTCCATTCTGTTCTGCAATGTTGACTGACCGGGAAAAAGAAGAGAGAGAAGCAGAGTCCCTGGTGGGTTCTGTATCAAGTTGACCTGAATTCAAACAGACACAAACACCCTCTGTACGTACTGTTGCTGACGAGCTTCCAGCTAATGTGCAGTTAAGTGATCTGGAGCAAACAAACACTTGAATATAAACGAATGATCATGTGGTCCAAACTTAAGTTATTAACCATTATTGTCATGTTTCATCTCCTCACTCTCTGACTCTCTCCTGAAGTTATAGCGACAGGCGACCAAATGAACTGCACTGTTACCTTGAGGACACTTGAGTAAACTAATGGATTTCTCTGGTTTGAACTTTGTTGGAAACATTTGGGATAATGTAAGAACACAACTCAAGAACATTTAGAACAAAGGTGGAGTTGTTTTTAGACATTTAAATACAGTCAGCTTAGACCAAGGTGGTGTAATTATCTGAATGGGGGAAACTCAGTCTGTTATCCAGCAGTTGGAGTTCTTTGTGAAGTTAAGCTAAAGTCCTATACGTCTCTGAGTACGTGTGTCTGTTCCCACCACATCAAAGCCCACTTGTGTCGGACTGGGGGAGGACGTCAGCAGCTTTTCTTTCTTCAGATCCAGAAACTCTCACTGGACACACAAAGAACTCCACATCTCTCTTTTCCTTTCTCTCTTTCCCTCCTCGGTCCCTCTCATGCCAGGACAGAAAGGCTGGCATTGTGTTTGTAGGGCAGCCATGGATCTCTGCTCACACATGAGGGAATCTTTCTTTTTGTTTTTTTTTGATGGGGTTATGAAAGCGAGAGAGGGAGGGAGCTTCACCATTTAGTTGGAATGCAAAACTGTAGAAACAGGGAGGGAAGCTTGACAGCCTGCCAACTAGATGGTGAATAAAAAATGAGATGGATGAATAATATAGATGATAGGAAGAGATCAGGAAGAAATGAGCCTACGTGCAGCTGTAGACAGAGTTATATTCAACTGAACTCAAAACAGTTTCTGAATTCTGGTCAGATGTCCTTATAAAGATAAAGCTGCAGTATATGTTGGCTATTGACATAAACTAAGAGAAACAAGCTCCACTAAATGTTCCTAAATGATTTACAGTGAGTAATGTTCCAGACGTCTGTCTTTACCTTGTGATCGTCTGTTTAGATTTCTTGTGTGAAATGTAATCATTCAATAATTTAGCTTCGGCAGCGAGGTAACTTCAACATTCATGCCAACACAGCTTGTTTGAATTTGATTATTAATGTAAACAAAACTCTTTTTTAACCATTATTATATTGTGTTTTTACAGAAGCGTACAGCTGCCACGAAACAAAGGGATCAGTATTCAGTTATAATGTGAAAGGTTTATTGTTAAAACAAGATACTTTATTACACATTATTGTGTAATCCAAATGTAACAGGATGTAACACAAACCTTTTCTTTATGTATTATCTAGAGGCCATGGAGTGATTTGCGTTAAATGTTTTATCTTCTGGATCGACAAGAGTCTTTGCCCTGACAGTAGCTGTAGTTTAAAGCTCAGGGGGTTCACCAAAATCAACTGACCTCATCCAGTCCAGTGGTTGTAGAGATGCCGAAGACCCTTGGGGCCTGCTGCTAAAGGGGCTAAATACTTGTACAACGATGCTAAAAGTTAGAGTGAAGTTGGTTTACTGAGGGGAAATTATTCAACCTCCATGGCAACCAGTCACAGCTACACAGTACAGCCTCATTAAATCCAGTCTGTGCTTTACAACAGTGAGGTTTTACAGTAGAAAAGGGGGGAAGAACAGAAAAAGGGAGGTTGTGGTGAGTGAAGTGTGTCTGTGGGTCTGTCTAGAGGAGGTCTGGAGTTGGAGCTGTCTAGAGGAGGTCTGGAGTGTCTAGAGGAGGTCTGGAGTGTCTAGAGGAGGTCTGGAGTTGGAGCTGTCTAGAGGAGGTCTGGAGTTGGAGCTGTCTCGCCTCTCATCCATCCTGGACAATTTAAACAGGCTAGGGCCCGTATCAGGGAATGTGCAGATAATCAGGAATGTGAAAACAAAAGGACGGGTCATGTCACACTCATCTGAAGAGAGCATGTATCCACCATTCTTCTAATGTCAGACAATATGTCATATATGTTTGCATACTGCTCAGAAACTTTAAATATGAGGGCACAATTGTTCTCTTTATTTAAATCTTAAAGTCTTTGCCCAATTCACATATTTTTCCAATAAACTACATTCACTTTTTGTAAAATCTATACATAGCATGTTCTATATAATAACATAATCATATTTGTTTCTCCTTGTCTCAAGATTTCCAGCTATACACCTTCATTTTTGATTTTATAAATTCTTAATGAGATACTAGCACATTGACTCTCCTCCTTTCCTACAAGTACTTTATGACGACTGTTTAGAACCACAGCCCATAGCCCCTCTTTCTTAAGGGTCAGAGGTCACTGTGAAGGAGCAAAGTTGTGACCTCACGCTACAAAGATCTGTGTTCTGTTTGATATAACTAACATGATAGCAGTCTGTTACATGTGTGCAGGTTTGGACATGTGTTGAAAGGATTTGGCCTGAGAATAGATGCAGTCTGTAGCCACAGGTGAGACGCTGTGTTGATGAGAAAAATGCTGAAGCACTGCAAACAGACGAGGATTAAATGAACGGACGTGAAGGAGGCAGCGAGGCTCTGCAGGTGTGTCACAAACCTCCTTGTAAACACACCTGGCTGCTTTAAGGAGGTCCACCGGACGTGAGTCTGTGTGCAAATAAAAGTAAAGTACACACCACCACGTGTTAAGACAAATAACTGTCTGGTCTTTATCCCTTAAGTAGCTTTGTTTCAGAAACACTGAGCACTGGAGCCTGTAGTGTTATTAATGTCTGTATGTGTCCATGATGTGACACCAAGATTCACACCGTGCTCTGAGGTTTGCTCCTTGATCTGCCTTTAAGTGAGGGCACAGTCACATAACTGACACATCTTTCAAGCATCTTGATTGGTTGATATCTTGTTCTTTATAAAGGTTGGTATCAGGCAGGTAAAACTGGATTATAGAAAGTATCTTTCCTCTGATTGCTCTGTCCCAACAGATGGCTTTGGCTACTTGTTGTTACAGTTACAGCTAGCTGCTGCTAACAATCAGTGTCCCAATGAACACCTCCAGATCAACAGTACCAAGGTGATTTATGGAGTTTCCTGATGGGGAGATCCTTGACTGTCCCGTCCCAGTCCGCCTGTTTACTGGAAGCTAATGAAATATCAGACTGTGAAAATACGTCATTATAAAGACGACACAGCCAACAGTGTCGTTAGTGACGTCGTCTCCTAACTTAAACACTGTACAGCTGCTCCTGTATATTAGCAGCTCACAGAACTGAACCAGAACCAACTCTCCTTTCACAGAACTGCAGTTGTCAATATGAGCAGATTTATTGTGATTTTCATCTTGTTTACAACCTTTTCTGAGCCCAGTTGGCTCCATGTTGGTGTTGGTGACGTGTTGAGTGAGACGATGTAGTTCACTGAGCGCTTTAACACAAAACTACATGAGATTTTACTTTAATTACAACAAACATTCATGACACAACTCAAACAGGATCAAAAAGTTATTCGTCTCTCTTCATTCACTACCACACAAAGGTTTTCTGAAATAAGGTCCCACGGGATCCACTGGAAGAGGCGGGACTTCGGCTCTCTATAGCTTCATAACACATAACTATTCTGAGGCAAAAATAACACTCAATGAGCCATGGGAACATAAAAAACAAGTACCAGACAACAGGAAATGAGCCAGTTGTCCTTTTTCACAGCAGTCATTTTGACTTGTCATAGAGGCACAAGTGTTTCTAATAACTCAAGAATGGCTCCGTTCTCAGGAGGCCATTATTGCCACAGTCAAGCTGAGAGCAGATGATGAAGGACAGAGGGGAGGCAGCAGGATGGTGGAGGAGGAGGACGGGTGCAGCAGGACAGTGGAGGAGGAAGACAGGGGCAGCAGTGAACAGTGGACGAGCTGATGCTTTCTGTCTTGGGTCTATCTTGTCCAGCCAGCTGCCACCACACAGCTCAGGTCTGATAATGAAGCCAGCTGGATGATCCTCTCTCTGCAGGGACGTCTCTCTCCCCATCCCTCCTCTTCTCTCTCTGGCTGTCTATCTCACTTCATTAGTAATCAAGTCCTCTCATGTCTTCCCTTATCATTTTCATAGCGTCTACATGTCTCCGGCTGCGTTCTCTCTCTCTTGTCAGAGACAAACGTCCGGTTTCTCCAGTGGCCATGTTCGGCATTAAAGCGTCCTCTGCTCAAGAACTGACAGTTGAAGATACATTTTAGCCATTTCAGCTGTCTGCAGTGTTTCTTTATGTTTGTCTGATGGTGGCAGCCAAAACCAAATGACACCTTCTGTTTTTAGAAACAAACCACAAAAATGCAGTAAATGTGTGCCCTGGGAAAAAGAAGGTTGGACTCGCCATACGCTCATTTTCAGGCAACACAACATGCCGACCGCTGCTGGGTATATATGTACAAAGAAGTAAAGTGTCTAAAATGTTGATGTTGATGCTGCAGTATACAAAGCCAAGTGTTTTTAAAAGGCCCCATTCCAGCTGTAAAAGTCTCTGATAAGTGGCTCTTTCAGCCGAATTAACATGGCTCAGCTGAGTGCTGTGAACTAATGGGATGAGATGAGGTAACTGATTTGGATACAACATCATAACAACAATGACAAGATAAACATCTAGAACACCTCTTTTCATTCGTGGGTGAACTTCTCCTTTAATGTTATTAGTAACAGCAGTGCCTCACCCACCACCACATGTCAGAATGTCTGCTGTCAGGTGACATCACTAAACTGCACACAGCTCAACATGACTTCATGTTCACCAAGCAGGCTGCTTTATGAAACGAGAGAGAGAAGTGGCATCAGTGACTGAAACCTATCTCACACACAGCAGACGGAGAGTCCAGAGGAGGTTTTCCCGTCGAACATCAAAGTCTGTCTGGTTGACTGATGGTTCATCGAGCTGGACCACAGACGACCTCTCATTCCTTTCACTAGTCTTGGAATTTCTGGAATTTCATGGAATATTTTAGAGGTGAATCCAGACGGGGGAGGTGAGGGAATGTAATTTACAACTTGTTCAAAAGGAAAAACAGGGAGGAAGACATTTCGACTTTTAAAGATGTTTTTTTTAACCTTAAACGTGTTGGAAGTCCTCAGGCACTCTGGAGCAGTTACTGTTTGGTGGAGGACACAGGAAATCCAAAGTTTGAGCGTGACAAATCCCATCCTTCAACTTTTCTCCACTATTTTCTACCACATAATAGCAAATAGCAGACTGCATAGGCATAGGTGCTCTTCACTCCAGTGGAAGCATCCAAACCTAAACATAGCCTTCATGCTACAAGCTTCATTGGCTGATCCTGAACGGCTCTGTTTAGCGGCTGCTTTGTGGTGTCTTGGCCTCAAGAAACAGCTGCTACAAAAACAAGAGTGATAACTTTCTCCTTTGTGACAGCGTATCTTGTTGCATATCCACCAAATAATATGTCAGTCAGAATATTATATAGTGTCTTACTTGTTTCCGATTGAGATTGTTTAATGTCAAGATTCGTGTCAGAATAAAAGCAGAGTAAAATGAATTAAGGTTTAATTTACACCATCAACATTCACCGGCCGTTTAGGGTGGCAAAACATTTATCAGAATATATTTTTCATATCTGCGATCCTTTTACTTTAAGCATTACATTTGTTCCCACAGGCACACTGCCACACTCAAAGAACAACAGCAAAAGAGTTCGGGAGCAACAGGAGGAAGTGTGTGACAGATAGAGGAAGAAGATGACATACAGAGAGGCTTCATCCCGCCAGTCTGAGTGTCACTATATGTAGACTTCCTGTACAGCCAGCCAAGCCAGGGACCATTTCCTGTTAGTGACACAGGCCAAGGTCAGGGTCAGCCTCGACTGTGGGACGACACTGACATCAACTATGAATACTGCTGATGTTAGTACAGTGTCTGCACACACTGTGTCGGATTACAGCAAGTGGTGTGACTGGTTCTGTGGAGAGAAATGACCTCCAGCTGATGATCAGTATCACACTTACTTAATTATTGGATTGACACAAGTGTGATGTATTACATATTTATGTGTCTGTTGAGGCATGTTAAACTACTGCAGCTGGTTTTGGACCATTGTGTCAGTGTGTTTTAAAGCCTTATTTGTTTTCATCTGATGGTTAGATGAGACGATTGTATGCTACCTCTCAAATATGAAGCTACAGCTAACAGCTGGTTAGCTCAGCTGATGTAAACCCCTTAAAACCATAACTTATTTTTTTAAACTTATTTTCATAACTTATCAGGTTTTTGTTTGGATTAAACCAACGAGATAATGTGTGAGTCAGTGAGTTGTAGAGGTGCAGGTGAGATGATTTTGTCACTGACCAGGCCAGCTGTTTCCACTTTTCCAATCTTTACGCTAACCTAAGCCAAGCTAACCTGAGAAGGTCTATTTTATATCAAGCCATGTCTAAAGCAACAGCATACATAAGTCAGCTGAAGCTGTGATAGACCCACTGTACACTACGTCAGACAAAGTGAGAAACTAACTAGTAAAGTAAAGCTGTAGCACGAAGGACTCAAGCATAGTTTTGTTTTTTAGAAAATGACAATAAATTGAGGTTGTTTAATACAGTGGAGCATTGATAACTGCTAAGGAGCCAGACATTTATTTCAGGAGTTCATGGAGACCAAAACAGAGCTGAAAGGAGAGTATTTATTGGATTTATGTTGCTCCGTGTCTGCTGGGGGTGAATCTGTATAACACATTTGCCAGACCAACTTCAAACAGCCACACAAAATGTCAAATACTTGTTTAAACAAACAATATGTAACCTCTGCAGCTAGGGGGCTCTCTATCAGAACAAAAGATGTTTGCTGAGTGTTGGGTGGAGCTGGGGCAAGAGCTGCTGCTCTGCTGCTTGGAGTCAGCTAGAGAGTCGGTGCAGATCCAGACCTTCTGGAGGAATAAACACCTGGAGTCTCATCAGATTCTGCTCTGATCCGCAGCCGTTTACTGACGGGAGGAGAGCTCAGAGATTACTTTGTAACTTCTAGGATTAAAAAGTGGATTTATCTTCACTCCTGTTTATCAACCTGACTGCAGCAGTGACCAGGAGGTGACCTCCAACTTTATAAGGTTGTTCCGCTGCGCTCAAGTGGCCAAAACCAAACTTTGTGCAGTTGGTAATTGATATATGATAGATAGCTTTGACTGGTCACTTCCTCTGATAGAAAGCGGGTACAGCTGGGTTTGAAGCAGGGTACCAGTTGGTGTTTCAGTGCTTTTATGAATGGGCTCAGTTGTCTTAAGCTTAATCTCATGAGAAAAGCTCCTTGGCGGCCATCTATTCATAGGCCAAATATTTGGTGCAGGAAAGGATTTATTTTGGGGATGTGCTGTTTTTAAATGAGATTGGGTTTGAACGTGCACTGACAAACCAGTCTGTCAGCATGGTCCTGTTCCAATCAATGAATTATGCGCTGACATCATAACAGAATGATGCTCCAGGGTTGAAACACATGATATGACTCCTCGTTTAGTGCTTTCCACCACAGAAAGGTCATTCATTGGTTTGAATGAAGAAATGCATTTTGTTCTGAATGATTACCTCTGCGCAGTATTGTATTTTTCCACGGATAAGACTAAGCCTAAGCACCACACATTAAAATGCAAATCTATGCCCAGTGAGACACCAGTGTATCCCTCGTAGCCTGATAGCATGAGTAAACACAGAATCATTATTCTGGCATCAAGCGCTAAGCATTGGAGAGATGCCATTATCAGCCGGCAGCTAAACACACCATCTGCCCGGCGCCTGAACACACATAAAAACATACTGTACACACTCGCCTCGTAGGATATGAGAGGTTACAGAAACACTGCTGAGGACCAAATGGGACAAACTAGGTGAGGAAAGTGAATGAATATACCTCTCACCTTCATCAGTGAGTGGCCTTTAGTTTCACTGTGTGACAGTAGGAATGTGGCTGAGATATAACATGATCCTCAGGAGACTTTCCTCAGATGAGTACAGGTTAGAGCACAAACACTGAGGCGTACAGAGCAAATAACAGGACACGAACACCCGGCTGACTGTGTGTTGTCATCAAAGCTGTGAAATCACTGCCAGCAGAGATATGTGAAACTGCAGCGCAGCACTTCTGAGGATCAGGGAGCCTGTCATTATCAGATTATTGTCTCCAGTGACAGTAGAAATTAGACCTCAAAGTCACTGTGGAAGAAGACTTGTTGTCACTATCCAAACCACTGTTATCCAACACTGCAAACTGTGACTAAGACACAGAGCTGCAGCCACAGGCAGAGGTGACCCAGTGTTTCTCTTGAATCAGGAGTGGAAACAGTTGTAAAATATCATTTTTTTTTAAACTTTTTGTACAGCACACCTCTGTTTGGTACATTCACTTATGCAACATTTGATTCACTGCTGCCCACCTGCTCAATATTTCCACTCGCTGTGTTGCTGCTAGTAAGCTGAGAAAGGTTTACTCCACTGAAAATCCATCTTTTGAAAAAGTAATAGTAATGCCCTGTTAGCTGCAAATATGGCAAACTGTCTTTTGTGAAGAAGCAAGCTACGAACATTTGAGAGCCATTACTTATGTGCTGCTTTAAGTCTGCAGTGTTCGAGCTTCTACAGAATGGACTGAAACACAGCTCGGGTCCAAGACTAACACTGAGGGTGAGTGTGCCGTCCTGCCAACAAACGCTCAGAGCCAGGACTAATAATACGCTGATAATAATGAAGGTGATGAGAAACATGACCAGCTAAGTCACAACATGTTACTGCATATTATCAGCAGAGATCAGCTGAAATATGAACCCTCGCATGAGTATTTGCTTGGCCCCAAAAAGTTGGTGACCTACAAACAGAGCGGACTGACACACAACAGCCTTCAACCAACCTGTTCAAACTGAAGCAGCAGCTGCTCATGAAGAGCTTCATCCAAGACAAGTCTGAGTATATGGAAGCTGACTGAAAACGTCTCCTGTCTCAAAATCAGCTGGGTTTTTTTTCCACACAAGACTTAAAGGAAAATTCAGTCATTCTCTTTTCAAATCAATTAGTTTTGTCCCCAGTCTCCAGATACTTCAGGTGTTTGCTGTGAAGCTCCTGAAACTGTTCCTTTGAAACTGTACTAATCATTGTTTTTTCATTATGAACAATCAATAAAATTATTCTGTGAAATGTGAAGAGAGTTCTCAGCTTAGAGTTTTGATTTCAGACACCTTTACTGTTTCAGGAGCAGCTGGTTTGTCTCTGATTCTCCCAAATGAATGCTACATTTGCTACATGTCTGCTGGATGTGTAAACAACATGTTAGCTAGTAAAAGATTTCAAATGTGAACTCGCTGTGGAGTCCAAAGATGGATTCATGTTGTTTTAATATTTCAGCAGTTTGTTATGAGCAAACAATAAACCAAAGTCTGCTTTAAAGTCTCCCTTCAGACATCATGTTTGATATTACATCTGTGTTTCTTTACATTGCCATGACAGATATGGAAACAAGATGTGCCCAGTTATCAGTGGACCAACCACCAGAACCTGCTCTACCACCAGAACCTGCTCTGGCCTCCATAAAGAGGTTCCATACAGCAATGAGGGTAACTGTCACGTGTGACTTCCACCTTGAGCAAACCAGTGGGAGTGGGTGACTGGGAATGTGGTATTCCATTGCTCAGTGGTTCCGTTGACTTTTGGCTCAGTGTTTCCCAAAGACGTGGAGCTGGACAGGCATTCCAGCCTTGTGGGGACAAAGAGGCTCTTTCAACAGCAGTAATCCTCTGGAGGAGGAGTGGGAACACTGCTGGCCTGCTGCTGCATACTGGACTATAGGACCCACACTAAGGTTCAAACACACACACACACGCACACACACACACACACACACACACACACACACACACACACACACACACACACACACACACACACACACTGTGTGACCACAACACACCAGAGGGGACAGGGCCATGTGTGTGTGGGGATGAGGTCCTCACAATTCAGTTGAAACATGTCTTTTACTTTTCTGTTTGTCGGCTCGACCTAAACCCTAACATCTCTGATCTCTGCCATTCTTCTAATGTACCACACTACTGTGTTGTGACAACCGATGAAATAGTCTGGAGCTATTCATGACATCACACAGTTTGTATGGACAAATGAAGTAGATGTTGATTTGATGTCTGTCGGTAACAACAGCTCAGTTCTCATGTCTCACATCCATCTCCATGGCAACAGATCAAACAGATGTGATCACGTGATCATGTTCAAACATCTGGATGAAGCTAGCTCATGGACCTGGGTTGCAATGACTTTGTCAAGTAAAATATTAAAATACTTAAAGGTCACATTGATGACATTTATATGTCTTTAAAAACAACACTTCTACAGAGCTTGTAGAAAGGTGCAGAATAAAAGTTTCTCTGTTCTTTAAAAACATTATTGTGAATTGATTATTTTAAAATAAATTAACTCCTTACATGGTTTGTCAGCCAATAATATAACACTGTTGGTATCATGTGGTATCTGTGTTTCGTCAGCACCAACAGTCTTAGTAGTTGTCAGTTTGTGGAAAAAACATGTAAAAATGGTTGAGATGAGGAGATACATTGTATTTGTGTCCACCTGAAATCTCATATTCTCTGTCGTTTAGCTTTGCTATGGGATCCCAGACTCCTTAACGAATCTTTTAGCTGGTAACTGTTCACCAGCTAGCAGCTAAGATTGTGTGTCTGCTGTGTGATGCTGAGCAGTGTGTGCAGCAGGTTGATCACAGCTTATTGATGAAAACAGCTGCTGGAAAGAAGCTGATGAGAGCAGATGAGATGATGAGATGGAACGGAGACAGAGAAGTTGCGATGTGTAAAATTAAAACAATAAGCTGAAAGACACTAAAATTCTCTGTATATAGTAGGAACAGCCAGGGCTGGAGTAGCAGCAACATCTGTACAGTGAGGAGGTCGGGTAAAACAAGCACAGGTGTGTCAACGCTTATGTTAAGTTATGTCACATACATAACATGAAGTACATCAGTTCTCACTGAAGTTTCACAAATGGTTATTTTAACACAAACCACAGTGTTTTTCTAAACCTAAGCAGGTAGTTTTCTGGCCTCAACCTAAACAAACTGCAGACTGCGCCTGTTGCTAGTACGCTGCAACCATCATGATGTTGTATGAATGGTCATTTATGAAGTTTTGGGAGTTATTCAGTTCTTTAGGTATCAGGATGTGTTAGCTTTAAGTGTCCAACCTTTCCAAAGTGATGGTAAACTCATAAAAGGTGAGTAAACCTGAGTAACAACTCTCTGCAGCTTCCTCACCACGAGTGACCTCTTTCACATGTTCCAGTCATTTGAGCCCATGTTGATATAGAAATGTTACACCAGCTTTAGGGGCAGTGAGAAGTATTTTAACATGAATGGTAAATGTTACATAACTATAATGAGTCAGATCAGAAATAATATGAATTAATGTCCTTTAGACGTTGAATTCCTCCACTGAAACTCTCGATACAAAGAACATCTCCATGTTTGTTCCTGTGCGTTACAATCAGTTTGGGTCAAAGGT
The DNA here is from genome assembly GCF_040436345.1 of Pagrus major. Classification (NCBI taxonomy): domain Eukaryota; kingdom Metazoa; phylum Chordata; class Actinopteri; order Spariformes; family Sparidae; genus Pagrus; species Pagrus major. The sequence continues at coordinate 29,874,008 of NC_133216.1, read as the reverse complement.
TTACAACAAACAACTACAGCATTGATCAAGTCAATAATGAATATGACATAAATGAAAGTATATCACAGCAGATCTCTGCTACCTGCAGCCTGAAGGCGGAGCTTTAACTTCAACATGACACACGAACCATCCTCTACACACACATACAGTACAGGGACAGTGTCACTCACCCTGCTCTCTCTCTTCTCTTCAGGTTGATCTGAGCTGTCACTTCATTCAAGAACAAGCACTAAAATCCATCCTTCAAGACTGAAACTCCAGCCAGTTTAGTCGCACGTAGGAATGAACATTGTTTGGTGGTAAACTAGGAAGAAGGGAGTGACTGGGAGGAGGTGGAGACGGGGGAAGGAAGGGGAATAAAGGGGAGAGGAGGGGAGACCAGAGGCAGCGTGGGATATCCCTTTGAGTCATGGAAACTGATCCAAACAGCAGACATGCTCACGGAGAGCCAAACAGGCCTCTGTGTGTGTCTTTGTATTGTCCCGTCATTCAGACTCATTACACGCTCACAACATTCAACAGCCTCTGGAAACACTGACTGTACTTTCCTTACAGGTCAATCTGTGGAAAACATGTATAATATCACCAGTGGACACACACAATCTGTGTATTCACCACACTGTGTCTGTTAATGTGATGTTTGAGTTCACTTCATCTCCTCCTCTTGTGTTTTCTCTGAATTCTGATTGTTTTTTGTTTTATATGTTTGATTTTACGACATATTATCATGTTAGTTTGTTTCATTACGTCTCGCTGCCTTCACTCATTGTGCACTGTTAAGGTGTGAACATGTTGAACTCCATATTTTCCAAACACAATATATCTTCTTCTTCTCTTTATATCTTCTTTTATTCCTGGGTGTATCTTGCTGTCTTTTCTCTCTGCACGCATCACTGAGGTTCGACACCCGTTAATGTTATTGCGCATCAGTGTGCTCACAAATCTTCACCCCAAACAGCCAGACAGAGAGCCAGTGTGTGTCTTTGTGTGTGTGTGTGTGTGTGTGTGTGTGTGTGTGTGTGTGTGTGTGTGTGTGTGTGTGTGTCTGCACAAATGGGCCAGGTGAAGGAGGAGCCGCAGCCAAAACACCATGAGATCATCCTTTACCAGACTGCTGCCTCTGCCAAATCCTTTGTTTCCATGGTAACTCCTCAGGGAAAACACTGTTGTGTGTGCGTGTTGTTGTGTGCATGTGTCTGTGTCTGTGTGTGTGTGTGACTGCAGCACGTTCCCTACAGTTGGTTGGCTGTAAATCGTCACATTACAGTCTGTGTCAGACCATGGGTGTTGTCAGGGTGAGTATCAGAGCGTGCGAGGTGAGCGAGGCAAAGTGAAGCGAGGTGAGCAGTCTGAGGATGATCGTGTCTTTGTTTTGGGATGAATCGCTGGCCTGAAGGCATGCTGCACATAAAAGACAAAGACAATGAAGGGAGGAAATGATGGGGGAGGAAAAAAGAAAGGGAGAGGAATCTGCAGAGGTCATATCCACGTCTGCAGACACATTCTGATTGGCTGCCTGTTTATGCGTGTGTGTGAGCTGTACATGTTGCAGCTGTTGGAGATGCAGCAGATAGCAGATTGTACAGCTGTGCGTGTGAATAACAAAGTGGAGTGAGCAGTCTGACCTGCAGTAACCTCACACAACCCGTCCTCATCAGAAAAACAACCATGGAGATCGACTGTCAAAGACAGTCTTATTGACTTATTATCACACATATTTACGTTTGTTGTTAGGTGGCGACCTCTAGTGGCTGCAGTATTTATCACAGCAGCAAAGGGGGAAGTCAGGTTATGTGGTAAAGAGAGCAACAAAGTCCATATTGGCAGGTGGATGTTTGGGTCACAAACACAGGACTTTCAGACTGCTGTTCATGCCCTGTGTGAAACCAAAAGTCACGCATGGCGTCCTCTTTATCTGCACTCACTCATAGATATCAGCCGCTTAAACACACCTGATGCTTTTCATCCAGATCCATGCATTATCCCCTGAGAAATGAACCAATATGTTGAAGAACACCCTATCTCGCAATGTTAACCAAAGTCCCTTTACTGCACCAAAAGTTAATGTGGTCTATTGTGGGCTGAGACCCATCCTCCACCCAAGTTCAGTGGAAATCTGTTCAGTAGTTTTTGTGTAATCCTGCTGACAAACCGACCAACAAATGAAGGGACAGGTAAAGACATAAGGAGGTAATAAATAATGAGAGCAAACACAAAGCAACATTAGTTTGGAGTCATATTCATTGAGAGAAAAGTACAACATTGCCTCTGATTTTTGCTCCCAACAATCTCCAATGTTAAACATCCATGTAGCTGCTGAATGCTCACCTGCCAGAACAATGAGCTGGGAGGGACTGTACCGCCTGCTGAGCATTCTCTGACACTACTGTACATAAAAGTAATATTGAATCCAAAATCTTTATCTAAACCTTCTTTTGTGAAAATCTGTGAAGTCTGAACATCAATTACACTTTCAAGTTAGGCCAGTTGCTGTAACTTGATGTGTGTAACATCCATTTTTTAAGAAATGTCATTACATGAAATATTCATTCATTCGTTCATTCATCATCACTGTTTTATCATTTCAACTTGAAAGCCAATCAAGTGACTTCTACATTGCTTCTTTAATTACAGCACCTCCCTCAGGTCAATCAGTGTAAGTCCATCGTCAAAGTGGATCATGCCCCAAGGTTTCCTCTAAATTGGATTTTACCCATCAGGCCGATTATTATTCATTCTGCATCTCAGTGCAAACATCCACCTTTTCTTCAGTTTTTGCTGAATAATCAATAAGTCTTCCACTAAATGAACGGACACGAACCAATCCGTCATGCACACCCATTCCAGTTTACACATGGAGGTCAATGAGCTCTCAAACTGCTCCACACTGATAAATAATCACCATCATCCAGACCCTGATGTGGTCATTGAGAGGCTTTGGTGCATATTACCTGCATGTAATGACGCTCTGACTCCTACACTGAATTTACAACCAACAACTGCCCCATGTGCTAATTCTTTCATTATTTCTCTTTTATAAGTTCACTCATTTCCCGACAGTCTGACACTGAGTCTCTGGTGGTAAATATCCCACGAGGCCGACTCTCTCCAGGAAACAAATGTGATCACATTCAAGGTCAACAGCATCGCTAACAGCAGCAGTGGAGCACCCAGAGGAGCACCAGAGCCCAGCAGGGGAGCCAGTGAGAGGATAGGGCTGGATGGATGTTGGGTGCGAGGGTGAGGGTGGAGGGGGGGGCAGATAGAGTGCCTGTGTGCTGGCCTGATTATGCTCTGAACAGAATGAGCTCACATAACAAAGGATTTATTATCAGTAGCTGGAGAGTTGCTGCAGTCTGGGAACTCAGCACAGCCGTTTTCTCTGCCAGCCGCCCGAAAAATGTGGCCCAGCTCTGCTTCGGTCGGGAGGTTCAAACAACAACAAACCCTGTGTTGGTCTCTCTCTCCCTCGGCCTATAAAGCAGCCAGTGTTTCAGAGGGTGGGAAGAACGAGAGAACGCTGCCTCTCACAGGCTCTGCTGTTCATCTCCATCTCCAGCTCCTTCCCTCCAGGTACACCAGGGCTCACTCCAGGTTATTTATAATGGGATTACACTACCACCACAGAAATCTCAGTCTGATTATGGGCTAACATTATGAATTGAATTAGTTAAAGTGAGACTGTGATGTCTTAAAGAACATATAACATATTCTCTTACAAATGAAAAGTTGAATTCATAAGCAATAAAAGTCACGTTTACTCAATGCAACACACTCTGGGTTCTGTTGTTAAAGCCTCACCTGGTCTGCTTTGACCCGTAGCTCACTGGTTACCAGGCGTTATATCGCATTACATACTGCAGTTTCAGCTACATACTTTTGCTAATAATATACTGTATATATGATATATAATTATATAATATAATATAATATATATTTGACTTGGTTGTCAGTGACGTGTCATGACAAAGAGATTTTTGCTGCTTGTGAGATAAAAATATTATGTGATATCTCTGAGAATAACAGATAGCAGTGTTGCAAAACAATCACATTGAAGGCAAACTAATCCAAAAGTAATAAACTGTATCTCGAGTAATTAACTGCTATTCTGCTGATGGGTATTCTGTCACAATTTACACCTTAAAGCAGCCAAAGCACATTTTTCTGGTCACCATAAAATGGACTCTCAGTTTAATACCAATGCCTGTATATGAGCTACATATCAATTAAACGACACCATCAGCAAGAAGCTATTCTATATGGTTATTCCTCTTGCCTGTGAGCAGGTTGGATTCTGAAAATTAAATCTATTTTTTATGGCCGAGTGTTGATGATGAGTTCAGGAGTCTCACATATAACATTATATGACTTTTGTTGATAATTTCAGCTTTGTGTCAACAAAATTACTTATGTAGCCACAGAGAGATACGTGACCTCATCACTGTGTATCCTGCAGACAGCTGTGTTTAAAAATGTGCTGTGCCTTTTCTTCCACTTGCTTTCTAAACAAATGTGCTCACTAGCTAGAGCAACATCTTTATGACAGGAAGCAGGGGTGGTTCATGCCACTTTTGTCCACAGGGGTCGCCAAAATCAACACAAAATGAAAGTTCCTTGCAGCTGCTTTAAATGGACCTGCATTTTCTATGGCACTTTTTCCAGTCTGCTGACCGCTCAGAGAGCTTTACAACACTTGACACATTCACCCATTCACACACACATTCATACACTGATGGCAGAGGCTGCTAGCAAGGTGCCCACCTGCTCATCGGGAGCAATCTTATTAATAATTCCAGCAGACAAAACTAATTGATAATCATGTTTTCATCTCAGAAATATCTTCCTGTGCCGTTAAACACCACTATATTCACCAGCTGCTCTCTCACTGTCTGCTGTTTGGATGAAGACAGTTGCTTTATCAGAGTTTTTTGCTCAAAACAGCTGCTGCTGCTGGAGATCAGGTTGAAGAGGGCGGTCACTACCAACTAAGGCCGCAAAACCAAAACAACAAGCTGAAAGAAGCTAAAACAGACAGTAGAGCTGAGAGGAGCCAGACAGTTGTCTATGGGGGATCCCTTTCACAAACACATGGTCATCTGATTCATTTTTATATAAAAATATGAACGATGTGACGGCCTCAGAATACTGTGTGATTTCCTCGTCTTGCAGATCGTTCACTGGGCGGAGCTGATCATAACTAAAAACTGTGAACATCTGTAAACACCTGGCCAGTGTTCAGTCAGTCAGCCCACCTGTCTTACAGGCTGTCCGTCCTGCGCCATGTCCTGTCCTTTTCTTTTTTAGTTTATTTTTTTGTGTGTATTGCACAAACAACATGCATCACACATCGATCCCTGCACTCATTCAGCGGTACACACCACGGACTCAGACAGCCGCAGATCATTGCCATTCTCCTTATTTGCTTAAATAAATCTGAGTTAAATCGAGCTCAGTCGCATACCTCTCCCTCATTTGTTGTGGCCCACCAGCCGGTCGTAACAACTGACCACAGCTTTTGAAACTAACGCAGTATGTGACCAAGCCCTGCCTCGGACTCAGGCTTCACAGTCAAGGACCTGGACCAGTTGTGTGTGTGCTGCTGAAAGGCTGAAGACACACTCAACCTCATCTCCGAGATCCCACACAGGACAAAGACAATGTTCTGCTCAATGACTGGTCATAAATGCAGCAGATCATAAATTAGGTTTGACTCTTTATGCAAAGCGCCTTCTTGGATTATCAGAGTAAAAACAAAAAACACATCTGAAACTGGAAATATGCCAATCAAAACTACCAACTGCTCTGGGAAATACGTCATCGGTTCACCCATACAACCATCATCATTTATTTAAGAGATATCACACATGTACCAACCACTGGACAATGTCACCAAAGAACTCTAATACTTATTATGTAAAACATATCTTACTGTCACTACATCATAACTTTAAATCTTATGAATCATCAGTTCATGTAGAAACGTGAAGATTTTATATAGAAATGTATCAGACAGATTTAGTTGTGATTGAACCAACGTGTCTGGAGTTGTTCTGTTATAATGTATCTGCAGCTTCTATATCACGAGTGTATGGAGGGGAATTTAATCACAGCATGACACAATACAGTATAATAATAATAATATCATTTATAACTCATGACATCAAAGCAACTTTTTCACTGCTTTCAAACCAGACTGCACTTCAGGTGTTCCCCACAACAAAGGAAAGATAAGAAGACGTTACAGCAGCTCTGTGATCAAACCTGCCAACTGTCTGACACCTGCACTGAAACACACACACATACACGCACACACACACGCCCTCAGCCTTTAATCTTAAATGTGTGAAGCTTGTACTTTACCTGATGGAGTGGTGTGTGTGTGTGTTGGGACTGAACAAACACACTGCTGCTGCTCATAAAGACGGACGGAGCGTGAGCTGCTGCTGCTGCTGCTGCTGTCACAAAACTCAAAACACAAAGAAAGAGACAAAAACTCTGACTGGGATCCAAAGAGGAAGCTCCTTTCTTTGTGTCCTCTCTCTCTCTCTCTCTCTCTCTCTCTCTCTCTCTTCTGTGGTCAGGGTTTCTCACTCACTGCCTCTCCTTGACACGCACACACACACTCACAGCGTCTATCGCTGTCATAACACACACACACTGGGCTAAAGCCATGTGGCTGCTGACACACACTGTCTGGCTGCTGCTGGTCCCCTCCCTCTCACTCTCTCTGGACTCATACGCTCACTCTGTCACTCTCTCTCTCTCTCTCTCTCTCTCTCTCTCTCCTCTCACACACACACACACACACACACACACACACACAAACACAAACACACACACACACTCCCTCTCTCTCCCAGTTTCCCTGTCCGGTCAGCCTCGCCCTAACACACGGACACAAGGCGCTCATTCTTCTGGATGAAGAGCTGCTGTGTTGTTCATGAAGCCCTGCTGAAATGTTCACCTCTGACGGGACCCGCAGGTAAACACGGTGTGGAGTACAGTGGCAGGGAGGGCAGCAGCCATTAACTCTCTCACACTGGAGCTACTGTGAACAACTGGGAGCCATGTTTCCCCTCATGTTCACACACCGCTCATGCTTCAGTGTGTTGTTTGGTATCATTTAAAGGTTCAGTGTGTAGGATTCAGGAGGGTCTACTGGCAGAAATAAAATATAATACACATGATTGTTTTCATTCTAATCACCTGAAACTAAGAATTGATGTGTTCTGTTACCTTAGAATGAACCGTTAATCTCTCCTGAGGGGAGCAGCGCCTCTTCCACAGTCTGCCATGTTTCTACAGTAGCCCAGAACGGACAAACCAAACACTGACTCTAGAGTGTTTTAAAGGGGCATTATGTAGATTTAGAGAAGAAATTTAAACTCAGAATTTTAATATTTACAATATTAATGAGGTAATAATACAAACCCATTTCCATTAGTGAATAAACAAGCTGTTCTCAGAGGAAAATAAGGTCCCAGAACACTGTTTGAAGCTAGAAAAGTGGCAGGGTCCGCCACATATATAAACAAAGTAAAACAGTATAAACTGTGTTGTCCTTTAAGGTCGGTTTGTTTATTCAGTTTATTCAGTCATGAAAACAATTAAAGTTTGATTATTTAGTTTGTTTAGGCAGAAAATAATCAGCCAATGAAGATCTTTGTCTGCTCATTAACATTTCTTCACCAAAACTACAGAGTGCTCCTTTAAGTTTCCACCATGTCAGGGAGGGTGAGACAACAGTTATTCAGTCTGCGACCTCACTGACGCTAAATCCTACACACGTCACCTTTAAAGAAATTTGATTTAGTTTTTTGGATTTAATATAAAATTCTACACAAGACAAAGAGACATGGAGCCAGAATATCTGTGTAAAGAAAACTTAAAATATGCTTTAAAGTGGATCCCCATTAGCTTCGGGCGTAGCAGTTGCTAATCCTCCCTGGGTCTGCACATTAAAAATGTTCAAATAAAGAATTTTAAAAAATAGATACAACAAAGCAGCTTTTCCTAGTACAACATAAACAAATCAGCAACATACAAACATCAGTTATATCACTAAATGGTTCAAACTGAAATGAAAGCAAATCATGTCAGACAACAACAGCTCTACAGCATCCATACAACTCATGAAGTCTAACCTCAGCAGCCCTCTCGCCACAATAATGTGTTGGCATTCCAACATTTGTAAGCATGAAACCACTGGATAGTTTTGACAAGACGTCAAGACAGTTTCCAGCTGCTGTGTTTGTGGCAACAAAACCAAAAAATGTGATGTTTTCCTGACGCTAACCAAGTGGTGTTTGTGCCTAAACCGAACCAGACCAGGCAACTGTCACAACATAAAACTGAACCTAAAGAAATGCAGAGTTTCAACATAAAGAAACTTAAAGTTTCAACATAAAAAAACAGTTTGACTCCAACAACACATTTGAAAATGATCCCCTTACAATACAGACCCCATAGAAAGCATAGAGCTGAGAGATAAGTGATGAGGTGCAACAAAGGTCACCAGCCAGACTCAAACAGGGAAGTTGGTCTCATATCCACAGTGTTAGAGCCCTGGACCACCAGGAGGGCCCTAGCTCCTTCATGGTGTCTGTAGGGACAAGTGTGGTACAGTAAACTACAGCATATAATAGTGAAATATTGATAGGAATCTTCACAGTGACGTCTCACTTTGACTCAGAATGTCCGAAGGCCATTGTGTGTACAGGTCCAACAACATCTCCAGGTTCAGGAGGGATAGATGAAAGGAAAAACCAGCATCATGTGTGTAAGTAGGTCTGAAACAGCAGGTCCAGAGTACCTGCGTCTCTCTTTCTTCATTCAGAAAGTAATGCAGTTGTCATCATGTGACCTAAGTGTGGAACTTGCATCAGTGAATTCGACTGAAATAAGAGAAATCTGCAGCTTTCTGTAACATGTAAAGATGTAAAGTAAAACATGTCAGTCCGACCTGTCGAACGTTTCTACTGTACTTCTTTCTGTACTGTGTTGCTTTGCTAGCGTCTTTAATATGTACAAATCAGTGACATCTCAGACTAACTGCTAGTTTGGGATGAACTCAGGCCTTGACATTGTTATGTCTACACTATGAAGTAACATCATTAAAGAAGACAGTTAAATTGTATGTAAGCTTGTGTGTGATGAAGTTATTGTAAAGATTGTGATTCTGTCTGTTCTCAGCATCTCAAGTTCAAACTGAGATAACTCCGTCCACTAATGCCTATTAATGGACAGCGAGTTCAGATTATTTTGAACTACTACTGTTATAAAGGTATGAATAAACTTTTTTTAATTTCTCAAAATAAAGATTCAACTTCTTCGTAGGTTGAGAACATGATCCTACTCCCTGGGAAAATGACCCGTTTAAATAAGCACTATCTTTAAGCCGACACTGTTATCAAAAGTTGTGTGACAACTGTGGCTCTTACGTAATGAAATGTAACACATGACAGAACCATCAGACGGGGGAGTTCTGACAAGAGACTGATGAGTCCTGTCAGGGCAAACTGACAGCAACAACAACCAAAAGAAAAAGTACGATTGTTGCTTGATTCTTTCTTCTAGAGCAGACAGAAGGATGCTGTCGCTGTCAGAGGTTGTTCTGATTGGTCCAGGCTGCCGTGGCGCTGACCACCATGTTGGCTCAGTTCTAAAGAGAATCAACATAAATAGAAGACAAATGTCCACAAACAAGACTGAGGTCACACAAATATGAACATGTACAGCCACAATGTACCAGACGGAGCAGACTCTGGTGTCTGAGCCATGTTTATTACGCCTGCATAGAAGTATATATACATTTATATACGTTATGTAACACTGTAAGACTGCTTCACAGAGTTTAAAGAGAGTACGAGTACAGTGCTGTGTGAAGCTGTGGAGAGCAGAACAGACTGTCATCAGTGTTGAATAGCTGGTTCCTCTCTGACCAAACTGGATCCAACTAGCCTCCCCACTACAATATCACTAAGCCCAGATTCCAGCTGAAACCACTGCATGCATCTGTGTGTGTGTGTGTGTGTGTGTGAGAGAGAGAGAGAGTGTGTGTGTGTGTGTGTGTGTGAGTGTTGTTCAGGATTGAATGTCCTGATCTGGAAAAGCTTTATTTTGAATTATATGGCAAACTGCACATGCCTGACATTCCTGTAAGGCTAAGTGGAAATTATCATGATTTTTATGATCTGTCAGCCTAAATCACACAGCTGGGCTGTTACACACCAAATCCCAACCAAACTGACTGAGACGATTCATATTCAACCTGTTTCCTCACATGGAATTCTGACGATATGCAGCTGGTGGGAACCTTCTGTGCAGACAGAGTAGAAGTGCTGTCATATATCAACATGGGTTGATTGGACAGCTCATCACCACTGGGATGTCTGGTCTGGTTTTATTATCTTTTTATTACGTGTTCTTAGTTTTGAAAAATTTGCTCTACATCCCATCATGACCGCCTGCCACATCCTCAACTGCATAGCAACTTTACAACAATGCATGCATGACGTCTATTCTGAAGCTCTGCTGTTGTCCAGTTCTCCTTCTTTTAGCACTGCTCCATAGACAGTATACTGACATACTGTATCACAGCATGGTATGCAAACTGTACAGAAGAGACTCATAAACACATCTCAGAAAACAATCAACCTGCCTGTACTGGAGGACATCTTCATATCACGCAGCCTCCACAGGGCCAGCAGCCTTCTGAAGGACGACGCTCGCTCCTGTCACCACCTCTTCTCTCTGCTGCCTTCTGAGGGCATTACAGAGCCCTAAAAGCTCACACTTCCAGGTTAAAAAACGTTTCTACCCGAGAGCCATCGCTGAACTGCCCTCAGTGTGCTTTGCATGACTGTGTTAGCTGCTGAACGACAGGCCCAAACGCTGTGTACTGTGAGGACAGTGCATCGTTGTCATCACAAACGGTTTCTTACTAGCATTACCTCATGTCTCACCAACATGTAAGAAAACCGATATCAGAATTAATGTAACACTGAACATGTTTGTACTCCACCACTATCAGGCTAGCGTGTTAGCTTAGGGAAATTTTGGCTGCACTTTCTCTGGCATTCTTGTGTGACTAGCTCGCTAATAGCTTTAGCAACATACCTGCCTGGCCTTGTGTTTAGAGAATCGACAAACCAACCCTAACTTTAAGGCTAACATGTTAGCAAACAAGCCTTTATGGGCTACATAGCTACTCAGTAGAGCAACATTAGAATTCATTTCGAGTTTTGTTTCAGTCCATCAGATGAATGTTCTGTTTTTTACAAACTCTTTAAAAATGACTTGCTAATTGCTCGTTATGTTTGAGCTCGTCAGGTTGATTTGAAAGAGCTGATTTTCTGAAAAAAGCTGCCAGCTGGAAATAAGGCTAATGAACTACTAAAAAACCAAAAAGGACTTCAGAGTTCTCTAAAAGAAAATGGTTGATATTTGAAGTGTGGGCTGGAAGCCTGATTCATCGCATTTCGCCCCTCACCTTCTCCCATTTAAACAGGTAGTAACAGTTTCTTGTAACAAACAAAAGCTGGCTTGTATTTCGTACAAAAATGTGCTGCTTATAACATTGACTGAGACAATTTTGCATTTTGCATCTATGTTTGCTGGTGTGTTCTCCTCCCCCGCCTGTCTTTGTGGGCACATTGCTTCACTTCTTGTGCATTACTACCTCCAACTGTCGATTAGCACAACAGCATGTAAGCAGCAGCAGAAATGTGTGCTCTCATGTGTACTGTACTTGTGCTCATACACGATACAAACAAGAAGGGATCCCTCTCATAAAACATAGCTCCATAGTGCCACTAGTGGTCAAAACCTCCACATGGTTTCTTTGACCCATCCTTGAGGTTAGGGTTCTGCAGGGTCAGGTGATAATTCTGTTTTTATTGTGAGACCGATGCATTTCATCAGACATTACAGTTGTTCTGCATACTACAAGTGTTGCTGGAGTTTTGACCTCTTCAGAGTTTTTCTCGTCTCCATGCACATTGGAAGTAGATGAAGTCGTGCCAGAAATTGCTTCTCTGCTTTCTCACCATGAGCAACCCTTTTCACATTACACAAAGACAACCTATCTGTCGGTAATAAAGACACAACTGACTGAGCGGTGTGCAGACATCACATTCCAGGATTTGTACTTAGGAAAGCTTTGTAATGAAAACTTCACACATTCTCTCTCTGAGCTGAATATGTGCGGATCGCCTTGAGCAGCTTTAATATGCATGCAGTGAATATACAAAGAATAGCGACAAGTGCGTATGAAACCTTAAATACATTTCCCTCTTAGCATCTGTCTGGTGACACGGCACTGAGCCTCATGTCCTTGTTGTTGCTGCAGTAAAACAGGCAGCAAACATGCAGTTTGCTGTCACACTGCGTGGATGAGCCCCCAGGTAACCAGGAATCACCGGGGGGTCACAGGTACACTTCTCTTTTATGTGAACACACACACACACACACACACACACACACATACACAGCCTCACACTTAGCATAAACAGACGTCTGAGACAGTAAAAGCTCTCCCTCCTTTCATCTTTAATGAAAAGCATATTTGGTTGTGCTCCCCTCCTCCCCTGCACCACACCAGCACCCACGCACCCATTCAAATCCTAACGCCTTTATAGAAACATACAGTACAGCGCTGCAGGGCTGAGCTGAGGGAAACGCTCATTATGAACATCAAAGGCCTCGATGGGCGCTGACTTGATCCTTTGAGATGATTGGAGTATCTCACTCTGTGAACAAAAAAGCTTGGACGTCTCTGCGCAGGATGGAAATTCAATTACCAAGTGATTCAGGGCCGGCGGAGGGGGAGGAATGTAAAGATTTGAAGGAAATGGGTCATCATTTTTTGCCAGGATGTGTTTGCTGATGATGGGTGGTGGATCAGACTCCCACATGTTGCCCCTGAAGCCCGGGGCCATACTGTAGGAAGCTGCAGCTCTGTTGTGGGCCTACAATGTGCCACCAGAGAAATGTTTTATTGAACAACACTATCGCTGAGTATTCCTACAATAACTTCCATGTCAGTCTTCATGTCATGCTTCGTCTTTCAGCGATGAAATGTTGCTCCCGTTTTTGACAATGGCCAGCAGTGGTTTATGTCTGGGATTACTGAGAGTTTAGCTTCAGGCATCGTTTCTTCATAATGTCTGAGACAGAGCAGGAGACAGCAGAACACTAGTGCCATCTAGTGCTGCTGCCGTGAACTGCTCCAGCACTGACAGGAGGAACCAGACATTCACGGTGTTACTTGTGATAAATATGATGCAGATAGATTTAAATATAAACAGACTGCACTGGTCTTTAATGTGCTAGTGATAGCATCACTTCATTTCAACTGTAAAACAGACTAAAACATCTTTACTGCAGATGAGAATATAATATTGTTTACTAAGTCATTCATCAGTCTCCTGATTCAACACTACAAAGAGCATGATCATGTCAACTACAGGTGATATCAAAGACAGATGCTTCATGATCAGTCAACATTTCAGCTAGAATGATAAAACTGCCATGCCGATGTATTCAGTGTGTCTGATATTCCCGTGTTGGTGTTGTTCCTGGAACATCATGATTAATGTTGCTCCAGGACCACCACTGAGACTTAACCAACAGTGGATCCGGCTGAATGGGTTGAGTCCGGCACTTTCACTGAGGAGATCAGGGTTTGTACTCCAGCTGGGGCACATTATTGTACTGTTCACTTATTATTTTCTGTGTCTTTTCAGTTTTCTGCTGCCTTTGGGTTAGGTTTAGGCAACAAAAATACTCGGATAAATTAAAGGAACTAAAATACTAAGTAAGTCACAAGGCTATCACATCACAAACATTGTGCTGGAGTATTCCCTTCTGTTCAAAATGTAAAAACCTACAACAACCAGAATGCACTGCGCCAGACTGGACCATTAAACACTCTCTGGTGACGTACTGTGAGGAATAGGATGTGGTTTTTTTTACTGATACTTGGGTTATAGTTTATCAGCACCACCTAGTTTAGTCAGTTTGATCATAATGAACGTGGAGAGAGACACTGTCTCTAAGAAGTTCCCTAGTCCTCTCTGAAATCCTTTTTCTTACTTTGAGTAGCACAACTCAACTCACCACTTCATCAGGGTGAACTCTGACAGAAGCACTGAATACTTTCACTGAAAGAGTTTACTGGAAAAAAATATGACTTTTATAATTTAATAACCCAACTCATCAATCCAAAAATATAATCAATGCCACACACCTTCAGAAACCACATCACTGAGACACCGAGACACTCAGTCAGTCAGTCAGTCAGATGGAGAAGAAGCAGCTACGCTTCAGTCGTGGTGTTTTAAGGAGCACTAACACACGAACACCTCGAGCTGAGACATCTGAAAGACTCCAGACAAGATGATCCATGTGTTAGACTGACATTCAGTGATGAAGTGATGAATTCATTGACAGGATCACCTCTTACAGACTGACGTGGACGTGACTGTCAGACTGAATGTAGCAGGGTGGTGTGAGGACATGTGAGTACAGCTCTGTGGTCGGACCACCTGCTGCTGTTTGAACTCTCACACAGAGGAAATTCCACATGTGGATACAGAATTCATCCAGTATCATCTCCTGACTGTCTCTCTGTCCTCGCTCTTTATACAGATGCTTCAGGAAGCAGCAGCACAGACTGGTTCATTTCTTTAAAAGCATTTTTTGGTCCTTTATCAAAAGTGTAAAGGAGGAAATGCCTCCTTGGTTCTACATAGGCCTTCATGGTGCTCCAAAGAACTATGTTCAAATGTAGATGTACGTTAAATCTGTGCATTATAACTGTGTGTAACATCTTCACAGTGTTCTGCACCCCCCTGGCTGTCCAAACACATTATTTGTCACTTCCTCTGAGAACAGACATGCACATACGATGAGGAGTCGCACTATCTCACCATGTTTCTATATATTCAACTAACTGGAGTCGTATTAAATTCATTATAAATGTTGTAATCACTAAGGTAACTACTGAGGAAGCGTCCACTTTCTTCCTCTCTTGGTTTGTTTCTGTTCACTTGGCTTCTTCACTCTCACCCTCGTCTCTTTGTCACTCTGCTCGGGAAAAGTGTCACCTCTCAGTGGAGGCCACGGCAGCTGGTGCTAACAGGTGAGAGTGTGGCTGGCCCTCCATTCATTACGTCCCGTGTTATCTAAACGTGCAGTCGACCATAATATTTATTGCCATCATGTTGTTGATGGCTGCTACATTGACAGTGAATTATATTGCTGCAGCGGCACGACAGAATAAAGGAAAGGTAAAATAACAAAGAGCGAGTTCGACCAATGGGGAATATTTAATACACATAAAACAACTGACAACTAATCCTGAGCTGTTCCACGTGTTCACAGTTTTCTGAACATGTGTGAGGGATCTTAATCGTATCCTCTGTTGCTTTTAATGTGTGTGAAGCGCTTTGAAGCTTTAATGCTACAAATGTGCTGCAGTTATTCTGTCTCCTGTGATAAGTCAAAGTGTTTGTTGTCATACACAGTTAAAACAAGTTTCACTGTAGAATACAACTCTTCCTTTTCGCTCTGAGGAACACGAGGTCTAAACTGAAGGTATGAAAATACAAGAATATAAGAATCAATAAAAACAATAACATAAAAAGGTGGACGGAAGATGTAAAGTCTGCAGATATACAGAATATAAACAGTATGAATACAAATATACAGTATAGTGTAGATTCAAGTGTCACAGGTGATGATCTGTGCACATGCATGTGGTAACTGTGCGAGTGCAGTGTCAGTTCATTAACTAACTTAATGTACACGTGATTCAAACACTTACAGTCACAGTTTCATGACAACGACACAGAGGTTTGAATATGGGTCTAAACATGATGTGTAACTGTGCCATGAAGATTTAATGTCTCCTCTTACCTACACTGGTGTGAAACAGTACATCTTCAGTATTTACAGCTGCTCCTGCTCTGCTCCCTGTGCTGTAATTATCAGCTCAGTGTCAGGTTTTTCTCTTTGAACTGCAGGCAGAGCTGCTAATGAAGAGCCACCAGAGGCCAACACAGCTCCGCTCAGCCGACACTGGGACTGGGACACAAGGCATGTTCTGTTCTACCGTTCTGCGTGGTTAAACGAGGAGACGGTTCCATTGATCATCTGTCAGTTTCATTTATTTCATTATGTTTTTTAAATTATAATGTTCAGCGGTGGAGTTTTGTCTCTACACTTCAAAGTGACAGACGTGTGTGTGTGTGTGTGTGTGGACGATACTCTTTAATGAATCTCTTCCTGTGAGCCAGAGTGTTTCACCAGGAAGCCAGTGTTCACAACAACTGGAGAACATCTCATTTAAACACGATGACGCACTGAAAGGTTGTTTTTTTTTTCCTACCTTGAATCGGACTTTCTTGAGCATCATCCTTGAGTCCAGGTGAGGAGACAGAAACAAAAAATGAGATGTTGGCAAACTTTTCCGAGTCCTCAATCCATTCAGGAAAACTCCAACAAACCACAGTCAGTCCAAGTCCAGTCAAAACATCCAGCTGAATGAGTGTGTGCTCTGTGAGCTGTCTGTCTGCAGACTGAGTGTTTAATGTGCCAGAGACAACAGTGTGGCCCTGCTCTCCCCCCTCCTCTCCCTCCTCTGAGACCCTCACAAAGCTTATCAGCCTGCTCATTCATTCGGAAAACAGACACACCCTCTTTTTATGGCTGGAGGGCTGCTATTAACCCCCCCTCCAGCAACACCCAACAGCCCAAATATGGCTGCTGGTAAGCTCTCTCCAACTCACCCCCCGTGACCCTTTAAAGCCCCCCACCCCCCTGCACTCCTCATCTCCCAGCATTTACCCATCTGTTGGGCCACAGCGTCTCAGCTCAACATCTGACTCGCCTCATCTTCATGGCTGTTCAGCTTCTTTGTCACAGCCCGTCTGTATGAAGACAGTACTTAGTACTGAGTGTGTAGCAGAGACGACCACTGTGAATGTGATGTGATCCTAATGTGGGGTTTATCAGGGTTCAGGGACATTGATCTGAGCTCTGCTGCAGGTCACGATGTTTCATACTGTGTGACTGTAATGACACAAAACCAGATGACTGAAGCAATAGGAGACAGACTGTTCTCACGTTTGAAGAGGTGTTTGTTTGACCTCTGACCCCATGCTACTGCAAACACAAACGTAAAAAAGTGCCTAAACCTGTGGGCCTCATCTCTTCTGAAAATTAAAAGTCTTTCATGTAAAAACACTGTCACAGTGCACTCTTTTACTTTTTCTTTTCATTTCTGTTTGGGTGCATAGTTAAAAAAATCCCAGCAGATGCACACAAGCATTTTTACAGAAGAGAATTATGGCCAGGGTTGAGGGAAAAAAATGAGAGAAGGTTTTTTTTCATTTTGCACTTCAAGAAAAAAGTCAAAATGTCGAGAATAAAGTCAACTCTTCTGGTCCCTCAAATCCAGTTAGGGGAGCGACTGCCAGCCATGCGAGCTGCCCGAGCATCCGGTCTCTGCCGTTAATACAGCCTTTCAATTTCAGCTTGCACGAATGCGGCCACCTCTTCATGCTTGTGTGGTTTTTCCCTCTGAACAGTCAAAGTTTTTGGCACATTCTCTTCAAAGTCCTAATACTGACAACTACACTGTGTTAATGAGCTAAAAGAGAAATCATTTCTTTGTTACTAAAGCCGATTATTACAGTACAAGATATGCTCGTACTGGCCAGCCTCGGAGCCTCGGAACCTCAGAACTGGGCCCATTTTTAAACCAAAGTGAGGTTCTGGGTGATCAAAAAATTGAGATTCAAAGACTTTGTTTCCTGCATTCTGGTGACTTTAAAAGAATGAAAAGAGTATGTGCACTGCAACAGTATTTTTAAAGTACAGTTTCACCAGTTATTCTACACAAGGCATTTTGTTGAGGCATTCATACGTGCTGTTTGATGTGGTCTCAAAAGGTCGACTTTAATCTTGAAATGTCAACTTTATTCTCGACATTCAGACTTTTTTCTTGAAGTGCATAATGAAAATAAAAAAACTTCCTTCTGAGATTTTTTATCTCACCCCTGGCCCTGATACTCTTCCGTACATTTTGGAGAATTCATAAAGTTACAATCAATGTTTAAAAAACAAGAAGAAACGAGAAAATCTATAAACTGTGTGTGAAAGTGTTTACAGGGCTAAAACTCTTTACCTCCGTGCACTGCTTTATCACTGCTGTCAGGAGCTACTGAAGTGGAAAATGTCGCTGACTGCACCTTTAATTTAATGTCTTTATAACATTTTCAGCCTGTTAAAATAACATGTGTGTATATCTGTGAAGTGTCCAGCTCTCATAGATCTTCTACCGTAGCCATCTGGAGGATGAATCCTTGGACCTCGGCTGACGTCGGCTTCTCACCTGGTGCCAAAGTTTGACTGTCACATACTGGTTTTTATGAACAAATACCTGCAAAGTGAATTCCCATCAGCCTCAGCTGCACCTTGTGTTTAGTGATAAGAAGCAAACATTAGCATTCTTACATGCTATAAATGTAGACTTGTCATTATGAGCATGTCAGCATGCTGATGTTAGCGTTTAGCTCCAGTGTGCCCGAGTGCACGGCTGCAGACTCTTGGTCCTGTTGTGTGTGAATCACTGGATCATTTCACTTATATGTGCATCTAAAAATGTTTAACTTTAATACTTTCATGCAGCTATGTAATTTAAGGGAGAAAGTAAGTGAGCCTGTACTTCAGCAGCGCAATGACAATAAGACTGAGTCTCCATGTTGAGTCTGCCTCCGGTGACCTTCACTGTTAGTTCTACATGGCTGATGTCTGGTGTGAGCGGACAGGATGAGTCATGAGGCTTAAAGGTGACAAAACAACATGAAATACCAAACACATACCATTATCTCATAATACAGAATAATAGTATGTTTCCAGGTGGCTGATTCAGCCTTACAGCACTGCACTGTGGTGGATCATCTATCATATAAATTATTATTTATAGCCTGGCAATAATGCTGGATATCATTAAAATATAAACATATTCTGCCTCACAAGCCACAGGACAAATGTTGTTCTTTAAACTTCTTCATACTAAACATACAGACACACACACACACACACAGACACACACACACATTCTTGCATTATTGATGATTCCCAACTGGGCACATTCCCGGTGCTAATGAAGCCAAGCTAATTAAGAGCATTACCAACACAAGAACCCAAGTCAGACTTAAATTTTCAATAATACATTTTATTCCATTAAAGATTCTTTTTTTTCTAATTGTACACTGGAATGTTAAGATTCCCCTTCTTCAGTAATTTAGTTAAAAATGCTCAATCTAGTCATTTTCAACCCCACATCCACACAACCATTGCTAAATTGAAATTTGGGGAGTACAAATGAAAAGAAAACAAGAACATGAAAGACAAATGTTATATTTTGGATAATGGTGATGTACTGAGGATGTAAGTAAAGGATGACTGGTTGAATGAACAGGAGCGCCGGCAGCAGGGTTCACTGCGAGGGCTCCACTCGTCTCTCTGCTTACCTTGGATGTGAGGGTCCGAAACCAGGCTGGCAGTCTGCATGTGTGAGTGTGTGTGTGTGTGTGCATGTGTCCCATCTGAGATATGAAACTCTTATGTTAGATTAGGGGGCTTGGATGTTGTTTCTGGGCTGCGTTCAAAGTAATTTTGACTGGCTGATATCTGAGGGCCGATCACTGGACTGAAATGGACCAGAGGGACAACGTGGCGTCTCTTTTGGACACAGTGAGGAGTGGTTGCAATGGTGTTAAAAAAAAAAAAAGATCATAAGAAAATTCAACAGATGCAATAGTCAAATGTGTTTACTGTTAGGTAACTTTGCCCTGCAGCTGAGAATTCCTTACAAAGTCCTGCTCTTCACTGTCAGATCTCAATATCCGGATTAGTGGTAAACAATGACAAAGTATACAGCAAACAGTAAAAAATATCAAAGTTAAAAATAAAAAGGACACCTTGAGACAATTTTGCTGATGATAACCGCAGACAGGACAGACAATATACTGAGCACAGAGCCATATTTTTCTTTTCAGCCAAGAACCAAAGTGTTACCTCTCTACAAAAACTGTGTCCTCACGAGAAAGAACAAAGGAAAACAATCATCTGAAGTGAGATATCAATAGAGCAAATCACAATAGTTCAACGATTAAAGAGTGACAGGCTTATAATGATTGAGACGGCTACAATTCTGCAGTTATTATGGATAAGAAAATCTGAAAAGAACAAAAGCAAGAAGCCCATTGAAGAAGGCTTTATCCATGAACCATTGCAACGTGAGTGAAGCAGAAAGGCTGTGGAGGATGTCTGATTCTCGGGATGCTAAACTACCAGCGCTCGTTCTAATGGAGACTGATACAGCGGCCTCGGCCTCTGCTCTCCCTCTCTAGCTCCTGGCAGGGTTTTACTGATAGATGGACGAGGAGACGGCTGCCGGCCTCTCCTGCACCCCCGCAGTCATCCTCTACTTTAGTCTGAAGTCCTCTTTACAGTTCTGCTGGGCCAACGCGACAGCATCAGTGTAGTTTTCTTTTGTGTGTTTGTTGTTTTTTCCTGTTCAATTAACTCTATATATAGATGATCCTCTCTCATACAAACATATAAATACACCACCGCTGCTATGCTCCACCACAGGAAGAGGCTTTGCCAGAGGGCTGACGTAGTCCTGTCGATGTACACAGTCTCTGAAATAGTATACAGGGTGGGCAGGCAAGAAATCTTCAATCTTTCTCTGTAGCATAGATTTGGACTTTTTTTTGTTGGTGATTTTTTTGATTTTGATGTTTTCTTTCAATATTTTTACAGGATTTCATATTTGTCGACAACAAAGGAGGTTTCCGAAGAGAATCTAACGGAGCTGTCGCCATCTACGTGAGTCACTTTGGTAACCTGGAGAGAAGAGAAAGGAGCAGCGTGTGAGTTTGTATCATAGAGAACACGAGTGAGCAGAGAGTTGAGCTGTTATCTGACAGAAAATGTTTGAGAATCACTGATTCAGCCTGACGCATACTGGATCTTTCAGGCTTTGTTGATGTAAAGTCCAACAACAATATATTGGCTGATAGTACATAAACTTAACATATTAAACTAATATATTTAGATAATGATCTTGAAATCTTACTGTGTAAAAGTCAACTTGTCAGTGCTTAGTGCTGACAAACAATGCAGTTTACACACCTCAAACCTAGTCTGACATTTATAGTATAAGTTTTTTATTATTCATCAGTGGACATGGCAGCTGTCCAGAAACCAAATGTATCCAGTTTAAAATGATCTAAAACAGAGGGAAGCAGCACAAACGGTTACTGATTATCAAAATCATTTTCAGCCGATCAGCTAATCGATTAATTCTCTGACCGGACACAATCAGCAGCTTGTGTTCATTTTTAACTGACAGGTGCAACTCATGTGGAGTCAAATTGACTCCTGTTCACATATAGCATCTGAAGTGGCAAATATATGGTCCATGGTCACTTTATTAGGTACACCTGTATGATCTATTACAGTTCAATACAGAAGTATTGAAGTATGAGTTCTCCAATTGATCCGATTCCAATTAACAAGGTCTCGATTTGATTGGGTTAGGGATGTTTCAGTAACGATGGCAACTCTGCTTGGATATGAAAGAAATTCTGAGAGAACCAATGCTGTAAATTGAACAAGCAACCTGCTAAGGTGGAGCATTATTGACAATATTGTTCACATTTAGAATAGAATAAATAGTTTCAGAGATTTGTGGCTGAAATCTGTCTATGGAGAAATTAATGGGATGTTGTATGTATTAAAAATGCCTTTAGTTAAAGAACAAGAAAGTAATGACACGTCTTTTTAAACAACCTTAGTCGTCACTCAAGTCTAGAGTTTACAAGGTGCCCCTGAATGCAGCATGAAGTCCCTGTCCCTGTGCTGCCAGTGTGAAACTCTGACACACAGACAGAAGCAGCTCTTCTGTTCATGACACTAAAACGCAGTAGAGTGACTGACATGACTGCAAACATTCACCACCAGTGTGCCTGATGGCATTCAGACAGAACAGAAAATATAATTTAACTTAATTTTAGACCCCCGTCCGAGGGAAAAAACATATTGCCAGCATGATTTCAAGATTTTATGAAGCCATATCAGATCATTCACATGAAGATGGATTCAGATTAGAGGTTAGGGCTATGACGGAGGAAAAAAACATTATAGGCTTCATAAAAGTAGACTTTAAGCTGGGCAGTTTGCACTATACAGGTGTACCTAATAAAGTGGCCGCTGAGTGTAAACCCTTTAGTCATGGAAAGATTCCAACCCACCTGGATGTCGCAGTAGTTGCGCTTGGACACAAAGGACACACTGATAGGGAAGAAGTCATTGGGCTGTCCGGCGATGCTGAACTCCAGGCTGCCGCTCTTGTTGTTGGCATCGATCACAGGTAGGCACCACTCGAGAACGTTTCGCCTGCTGTCGTGTTTGTACTCTCCATCCAGATCACCAATCACTGGAGTTCCCACACCAGACCTGCAGAGGAGCAGCAATACACAAACATGTCAGCACAGATTACATACAAGGGTCCCACCAACAGATCAACACGTGTAGATCCACAAACACTTCTTAGAGGATCTTAGCTTAGGACAAACAGCACCGCTCTCTTAAACTGGACATGTTTATAATCATGTGGACCTCATTTCAGATACACACCTTCACAGCTGACAGCTTCCCATTACAGGTCTACACTGACATGAATGGCTTCAAAATACAACTACAATATCAAATCAGTGTTTTAAGTCCTGTGAGCTGGATGCTATTTCAGAAAACACTGTATTATTGATGTTTATCTCAGGTCTGTTAACGGACTCATCTCACAGCTCACATGTGGTCAGTACTTACGGTACAGGGATGCTGATGACCACGTCGTTGAGCTCGAGGCTGTCCTCCTGCAGCTCGTACTCAATGTTGACATCACAGCCAGTACCACTCTCTGACGGCCAGCAGTTAACTGTGGAGGGAACAACGCAGTCATGTCAGTGACATTGAGGAGCTGAACACCACAAGAGAACAGCAAAACATTAAAATGGCCCAGATGAAGCACATGTGCTGCCACTCACTGGTTAGAGGTATGAGGGACTCGTCTGTGGTCTGTAGTCTCCACTTCAGCACGCCGACATCATTGTTGAGAGGGAAGGACTTCTCTGGGTTCTTCAGGCCAACCACTGACTCAGCTGTGAACAACTTCTTGTCCACATTGGGATGTGTCTGAGAGGACACACACACACACAAAATTATCACTACAACCGTCATTATTCTATTGAATCCACTTCACCTTCACCTCGTCTGTTACATTTCATACATCTGGTTACTTCGTCATGCATTCATAATGTATTGTTAGGGGTCAGATATATTAATATGTTACAAAATATTGTAAGAATGTATCATGATAATTAACTCAAAGGACCGATTGTCATGTTGAGTTAAATTTTTGTGTTTTACTAAAACAAAATTCATCATTTTCAAAAATTACATCTTCAGTATTTAAACTGACGGACATATTTTTTTGCAGTTACTTTACTCTGCAGTGAATACTGACGTCACAGCGTGATGTCACAGCGTGATGTCACAGCGTGATGTCACAGCGTGATGTCACAGAATGATGCCACAGCGTGATGCCGGTTCAACAGAAACCTCACTTTTTGACACCAGGCTGAATATCATGGACATAATCGTCTGCCATTGCTCAACCGAAACAGGAGGAGGCATCGTTTTCCCTGGTCACTATACAACTGGCTGTTTTACTCTGCCTTTTCACAGCACAGAGATCAGGGTTTCTAGATCAAACTGGGATTGTTATGGTTGTTATTTGCTTCAGACAGTAGCCGGGCTGCTAGCTGTAGCCATGTTGCTAACACAGTCTCTGCGACAGCGGTGCCATCAGTAATACCACAGGGAAACACTAGGAGGTTCAGTTTCTGCGTAAAGCTCTTGAGCTTTGACAGATTTCAGTGACAATAAACTTTAATTAATTTAAGAGGTGTAAGCGAGGACATCTCATTAAAAGATTTTCATTTTCAATACAAATGTCTGAAGAACCGCTGAAAGTTACAAAATTTTACTCTGCCTTACGTCCAAAATGTTTCCAAAATTGTCAAAGCATCTTAAAACTATAAGCTGTATGAGTGTATGGCACAGAATGGTCTCCAGCATGTGTTTGGAGTATGTGTATGTGAGACCTACTTGCAGCTGCAGTCCTTTGTTGTCATTATTGTTGATAATGAGGCGGATGCGTCCATTCTTTTCGTCTGTGACTCGGAGTGTCACCATGCCGATCACCTCCATGTTCTGTAGGCCGCCATCACGACCGCAAGTCAGCGTGATCTTCTCCTCCACACGCAGATGCACACTGGAAAGAAAACACATCCACACAGGCTTCAAGTCATCAAGCGGCCAGACTGAAGTCAGTCAACGCAGCTTCTATAGAAGGAAGATCTAAATATTATCTGAGATGTCAAAGATATTTTCATAACGTTTTGAGCCAATACTACATTTTACCATTCTCATGCCACAACCTGATCAAGTGAAACAGCCTCAAAAACAGCATCTGGATGATTAAAGAGAAATAAAACTCCACTGAAGAGTAAATGATTGCGTTTGTGGGAGTGAGCACTGGCTTAATGCAGGACAAGAGAAGCTTCACTTGTTGCTTTTCAGACACACCCCGAAAATATTGTCAATGAATGACACTGAAGGACCAATTGCTGATTTTAATTACATATCAATTATATTCTTAATGCTCTGGTGAACCAATAAATCACTCTAAAGCATAAAAATCATGGATACTTCTGAATTCATTACATTCATAACTGCTTCATTAAAAACTTGGTTTGAGTATGAATACAATCAGGTTCTGTTAAGTCCTTTCAATGTGCTGCAGGAACTGTATTAAATGATATTAATTCTAATGAATTTAACTGGAGTACAAAGGTCCTATGAAGTCATAACATGACAAACACAAATGTCTGATGAAGGGACTGACGTGTACATTTGCTTTGTTTAGTTTGAGCTCAACTGTATTACTGTCAAATATTTGCTCATCAGATCAGTTACACCCAATCAGAATTACACGTCGCCTCTGAGTTGTCCTTTAGTGCGTACTCAACATAATTAATGATTGATGCTTTTACTACAAAACACCTCATTATTGTGAGAAATATGTTACTCACTCCTCTGCACCTTTATGGTTCCCTATAAACCTCACTATGATATTTGGTCACATAGGCTGGATTTTCCCACAAAAATAAAGTCAAATTACAGCATGAAGGACGCTCGTCTGCCATTGCTCAGACGAAACAGGAGGAGCATTGATTTCCATGGTCACTATCTCCAGGTAACGTTGGGACAACTGGAATAACTAAGAAGCCCGCTGATGGAGGAGGCAAAGAAGGTGAAGAGGGAGAGTGATAGAAACCGAGGTAAAACAAGAGTGAACGGACAGACATTCACTGGATGGAGAGCGCTCCGGTGTTGTGTCGAAGTCTGTTCCCCTGTTGATATGTGTCTCATCTCACCACCGGGACTTGAGACAGTTCAAAACCGGCATTCTTTCTATGCCTACTTATTAATACAACCAGCTGTTTTACTCTGCCTTTTCACAGCACTGAGATCAGGGTTTCTAGATCAATCTGAGATTCTAAAGGTGGTTTTCTGCTCTGGACAGTAACAATGTTGCTAACGCTGTGTTTGTGACAGAGGTGCCATCAGTAATACCACAGAGAAACATTAGGAGGGGGGAATTTGAAGAGTTGTCCATTTCCCCTTTGAGTACAATTCAAATAGGGCTACGGCCTTTCTACACTAAGTCAAAACCTTCAGCAAGATATCTAATTCTAACAAAGTCTGCCAAAACCACAGCGTTATCACTTTAAACTTGGATTTTTACATTCTCCATTCAGCCAGCTGCAGTCAGTGGAAATAAGCTTTGACGCTCTAATAACCGTTCCAGAGGAATTAAAAATATTGAATCACGGAGACCGTGACGTGTCTATACCTCTCAACGTTGACTGGTGGTGGTAGAGCTTTAGATACATCTGAGCCCCTCTTTCCTGTGCTTGGCATGATGGTTTCACCTTCAGACTTGAGCTTGTCGACAAAGTTGTCCACCTCTTTTCCTTTAGCTCCCAGTTTCAGAGCCTTACTAGGTCCACTTGGTCTGGAAAGAGAAGCAGACACCATCTTTGAGCAGTGGGCACCCACTATTAAAAACAACATTAACTTCTATGTATTTCTTGGAGTCGTACCTGACTGGAGCCGGTGTGATTTTGGGCTTCTCAGGTTCGACGATGGTGTCTGTGATGATGGACCCTGAGGAGATACTGGTCATGCCAGCGCTGCCAAAGCCGCCAAAAGCTGGCACCTTCTTTCCGGAGCGCTCAGCGTCCCTTCTAGCCTGCTGCAGCTCCTTGGCCTTCCTCCTCATCTCTGCCTTGGCCTCTCTCTCCTGGGTCTGTGGAGCAACAAAACATCATTTAAAGTTGTACTAAACTACATGATGGTGACGCACTGAGAGAAATGCATCATTTTAACTGGAGTTTTAATGCAGTGCAGTGTTAGGAAATTATTTTCAACACAATTACAGTTAATAGAATAAAAAACACCATTGAAACAGTACAAGACATAAACCAGTACACTGCTGCAGAGACCCGTCAGTCTTTGTTTTATCCAATAAACCAGAGAGACAACAGTCTGATCTCACCTCTCTGACAGCACGGAAAACCTTCTCCTCATGGGAGTCCATCTCTGTGAAGGTGCGGATCTGAGCCAGGTTGACGTTCTCTCTGTAGCCAAGTGCCACAATCTCATCGAAGGCAAAGATCAGGTCAAAACAGTGCTCTGAGATTTCACTCTCCTCCAGCACACGACAGTATTCTGGGATCTGAAAATAAGGACAAGTGAACCAGTGGAAAGATGTTATCATGTGGCATGGCCTGCAGTAAGAGATGTGACAGAAAGAGGATTTCCACACGACAGATGAGGTTACTGCTGATCCTGATTATAAACACTGCTCAACAATGTGAGACTGTTTAAGCTTTGTTCTTTTTGCTTCCACTCAATTCAGCAATGCATCTTTTACCTATTTGTGATGAGCCGTTTACTTGTACAGTATTAATGGCAGAGTTTGATGTTTAGAGTTTTGTGTATTATACAGATGTCAGGCTCTGTTGAATTTGATCAGCCATGACAAACATTTAATAACATTAGGTCACTTTTTTTTAATGTACATTAACTCTTGATTATAAAATAAAATTTCTATGTTGGACTGCAATTTAAAAGGTTCAGTGTGTAGGACTTAATGACATCCTGCAGGGCGGTGGCAGTTTGCAACCAACTAAACTCCCTGTTTGGTTTGGAAATCTTTGGGAAAGGATCCGTTTCCCCAGTAAATATAAAGGCGTTCCCTGAACAGTGCGTTGTGGAACCTCTTGCCCTGTGTCACGCAAAAAATATAGACCTAAATATAAACTATGGATAGTCATACCAACGTTTTAGGTACAGTCTCACTGTCTGTATCTGTAGAATACGTCAGAGACATGACAAAAATCAGGTAATGGATTTTACTCATTAATACATCATCTTTATTGATCATTATCAAAGGCCAACTCCATGTAGAGAGATATGGCTGGCAGCAGCAGCAACACTGTCTGTGTGGGCGTGACACACGTGAGCCATCACATGCTGCTCCCACAGGCAGCTTGTCCCGAGCGAAAGGTAACAGAAACATAACCACTCTTATTTTCGGATTATTTTACAATAATGAAAACATAACTATGAATATCATATTCCATTCTGACTACCAACTGGACATTTAAGTTCTTCCAATTCAGAGAAAAAGCCTAAATATACCAAAGTGAAAATACACTGACACCACTAGTATTTATCACTACATTATGTGTACACAGTGCATAGAGTTCAGGTTTCCTGCCTGTCTATCTCTAATACACAAAACTGAAATAAAAGAAATTACAATGATTTGAAAAAAATCGGATTACTCAATCAGTAAGAAAACTTAACAGAACAGTAAAGTGAATAATGCACGACAGATTTAGTCTGCCAACGAATGTTCTTCATCTTGTTAAATGAAGTAAATAATAAACGCTTTACAGGATGTGGTCATCCCGATGGCTCTGATTCCACCTGGAGATAAAACTATTTTCAGCTTACTCCCCAAATAATGTTATCCTAATTCAACATGTCTAATATAACAGTCATTAAATAGTAAGAGCTAGTGTTGAACGTGGCTTATCCTCAAACTTGTTCTTTCTTGCCACCAGGCTTTTCATTCACGCACTACATGACAGCATGAGGGTCTCAGATTGTAATCTATGTGCATTTAAAGCATCAAATCTCTATACTATTGGATATCCACAATCCAACTCCAACATAAACATGCCATTAATACGCACTGTGGTGCTGAAGGCAGCTTCACGTACACTCAAAGGGGAGAACAGGAAGCTGCTGTCAGGTTCTGACAGGTTTCAATGACTGCATGTGAAGGATGTGCCATTGCATGACGTCATTTACATTGATTGATAAGCAACTAGTATGGACCTACAGCTTCAGACTTTAAAGCAACTGCCATGTGACACTGTCAACTTGAAACGGATGACAGATATAATTCAATTTCTGGGTGTAGACAAAAACATCCACTTCTTGTTTCCTTACCACTCGAGAGAAGAGTCTGAGAGTCTCCAGGTCCTCCAGGATGTTGCTGTTCTTGGTGGTGATGAGGACCATGTAGAGTTTCTCCAGTGGCTGGTACACGTAGCGAACACTGTCTGTTTCCACAAAGGTGTGCTGCTTGCCCGTGTTCATCAGTTTGGGGAATGCAGCCAGGAGACCCTCAATACGCGTCCGGGTCATTTCCACAAACTGCCGCGATACAATGGCCTTGCCAGCCTTGGTGCACACCGCCGCTGCCAACAGCACCTACAGGTGAGAAGAAACCCCGACTGTAACAGCACCTACAGACCGTCAATATTAGAGCTGCAAATAACCATTATTTTCCTTGTTGATTAGTTTGTTGATCTTCTTCATTTTTTGGTTCATAAAATGTAAGAAAATAGTGAAAAACTTCTTTCCAAAAGCCCAAGATGAGGTCATCAAGTGTCTTGTTTTATCCTCGCATCAACAATATTTGGTTGACTCTCACAGAAGACTGAAGAAACCAGAAAATATTCACATTTGAAGCAGAGAATTATTTCTGCTTTTTCTTAATAAAAACAAAAACAAACTCAAAATGATGAATTAATTATCAAAACATTTGGCAATGAATTTAACAGCTGAGAAATAACTGATTAACAGTTGCAGCTCTATTCAATATTATAACACACTGTTCATTCATAGTTTGTTTGAGCATGCAGATGCTGCTGAAAGTAAAAGTAAACGCAGTCTCCCATTTTAGTTCAACCTGCGGACAGACAGAATTCCTACTAATGTTGGCAACGCTTGCTCTCCCTAGAAAGATGCCAAGTTGAATATCAGCGAATTGATGTAGTTTTACAACAAAACTGTGCAGCAGATTTGGCACAAAGCCCCTCAGCAGACAGCTCAATGTATATTATTGGCTCCCACTGTGCAGGGTTACCTACTGTGGTGAGCTTTGGTGGAAGACATTGGTAGCAACAAGCTATACAGCCTGACATTTTAATAAGATAGAGATTGCTGAATGCTGAACGTATGCATCTTATATGGTAAGATCAAGTTGTGTCTATGATGGGTATGTATGTCTGCAGAGAAGCCAACCCAACTCTCAATCACCATTTTTTGAATGGAGCTTGGTGTGACACTTATCACACTACAGACAACGGCAGCTACCGTGGACAATTACTGTATGTTTTAGAAACAATTAATTGACGTGTATAATATTGAATGTTTGGCTGAATATAACTAAGATGAACATATGTACACTGTCTGTCTCACCCTGGTAACCGAATAAAGGAACTGCATTCATTCCACGTTGACAATGGCTGAAGTTGGAAATGAAAGGCAGCGACTAGGACAGATCTGAACTTGATATGGACAAGCTCCGCTGGAAGTTAACATTGACAGTCCAAGATACATGTTGCAGCAGCTGTCACACCATAATGATAACACAAATATAAATGTGTGTCAGGTTTTCGATGAACGTTATCAAGAGTTGCCTGGCTCAGTACAATATGACAGCAGGTAACGTTAGCTCGGATCCGGCTAGTGACAGGAGCTAACTCTAGCGCTAGCTTGTAAAGCTAGTTAACGTCAGCAATGTCTGCACACTCAGCGCCGCCTACTAAGCTGAAATTTTACTCAGTATGATAAAACAACCACTCATTTAATTCAATATGGCAACTAAACACACGCTTAGCGCTGTCAGTCCAGTGAAAAGCAACGTTTGGTTTTCATCTCATTTCGCTCTTGAACAACCTAGCTAACTGATAGCTAGCTTTAGCTAGTTGCCAGGTTAGCCAATGTTATGATAATTGCTAGGCCCGATAAAGGCAGCGGAAATATCTTGATTTTCGACTGTCACTCACCATTTTGGTCTCTCTCTATGGTACGACGATCTTCCGTCTCTCGTGTTTGCTGCTTTGGAGGTTTCTAGTCACTCTGGAATAGCAAGGTGCGAATATACAGCTGCCTTCAAGTTGTGTGATTGTTAGCTAGCTAGCGTCAATATGGCAGCAGTACAGAGCCACGTCTCCACCGGAAGAGCAGCGCTGGATCAGCCCACCGTGGAAACCAATGACGTGGGCCCCAAAATGTTCGCCTTGTTGCATAAATGAGTTTCTGGTCCTGCTCACACAGGCGCTTCCTCTTTCTGTCGTCTCCTCGGGTGATGCCAAACATTTACTACTGATTAACGTTTAATGGTATTATGTCTGTGGTGATTGAGCGATGGTCGTTAATAAACTTTAATCATAAAAATAATTCTTCTTTCAGGTCTGTCACACTGACTCATGCTCATTGACAGCAATGACTATTATCAAGAGAAATCAATATAACTTTCAGATGTTTTCTTCTACTAAAGTACCATCGTATAAAGCGTTTACAAAGAGTTAACTGTAATCTAGCTTCACTTTCACATCTGTTTGGCCCTAACAGCTGTCTGCTGTAGGTGCCTGTGACATGAGGTCCATAGAGGTCCATAGAGGTCCATAGAGGCAGTTACACTGGAGTGCAGAGTATCATATTTTCATCTCTATCACGTCAATGCTCACTGAATAAAATATTTTACATGTTGCACTTCTACCTGGTCTGCTGCAGCTTGGATTGCAGCTCATATGGACATCAGTGTGGACAAACATGTCTGCCAAATGAATCTATGTAAATATAAAGTTGTTCGTTTTTGTGTATTTTCTGTTTTTTATTGTGATGTCCAGTGTGAGCTGCAGTGTTATTCATGAAACAATTTAAATACGGAAACAGAATAAACACATGGATTTCAAATAAATGCAAACACTCCAAATAGTAGCCTAACACATCACACTATACATACATAAATAAAATACACGTTACACAATAAATATATTGTTGAACATTTAGTTTACATTTTCACTCATACACACACTTTGTAGATTAAATTCATTTACAGACAATAAATGACTGTTGCATGCTTAGTGTCTTCTAACTACTGGATATGTCATTGGTCTATGTTAGCTATAAAAGATCAACAGTACTATTCAGTTGATTCTTCATCATAGTTCAGGAGAAATCGGTGTTGCAGTAATTTTCCTCTGGCACCAGATGTCACTATTTAAAGTGTGTATGGGAGGTATAGAAGCACACTGCCAGTTATAGGTTATTAAGTGAGGTTTTAAACAATACGTTTTCTATGGGATTCAGATCTGGAGAGAGTGCAGGCCACTCCATTTGAGG
This sequence comes from Pagrus major, assembly GCF_040436345.1. NCBI lineage: Eukaryota > Metazoa > Chordata > Actinopteri > Spariformes > Sparidae > Pagrus > Pagrus major. The sequence goes on along the minus strand of NC_133216.1, from coordinate 29,842,091 downwards.
TACCCCAGTCTCCAGCAGCCGTTCCCTAATGATGCGACCTCGATGAGCTGGAGCATTGTACCTGTAAAGGTTATAGTGGATTTTAGGTTCATCCTGAAATTTCACCCAAAAGCCGAGTATCCCTGACTTTTTGACATTTTTACACTTTAGTGTATATCTCAGAGATCAAGGGCTGCAGGTCCAGCTGTAGTTAATGATGTTTGCCTCCACTTCCTCCAGAGATGTCTCAACCTGTCCTTCTGGCAACATCTTCTCATGGTAGTATTAAAGAGTGAGGTGTGACACATGACGTACTCCTGAGTTGGTACACTGGTAGTAGTAAGGCCACATCATCAGGTCACAGCTGACAGATTACAGTAGTAATCCCTGTCATCTGCCTCCGTGTGTGTGGAAGCAGTTCACACCGTCTTCACTCAATTGTTCCGCTTTCTCTTCACATATAATTACGTTTTTTATTATTATATTATTTTACTTAACTGCAGCTCTTACAGTAATAGACAGAGAAGCTTCAGACACAGCAGACTGCAGCCTGTCCGATAGAGGAAACTGACAGACGGAACCAGGAAATGACCTCTAACCGGTCCAATGACATCACAGCTTCCGCGTTCATTCATAGGGGAGCCGCACGAGACGGGCGCGCTCACTGTTTTCAAGGATTTCATGTTTTTTAATGGCCTCTGAGTCCAGAACAACACGCCGCTGATCTGAGGCCTATTGGCAGAGTGAACGGGATCACCGACATGTCGGAGGAAGCAAGTTCAGCGGTAGGTTTGATTGAAAGTGACCCGGTGCTGAGGCTGTGTTAGCACCGTGCATGAAGCACCTCCAGTGCTCGTGGGCGGCCACTTCCGTATGTGCCGTAATTTGGAGCGCTGTGATTGGTCGAGCCGTTTGTCTGCTTCAGTGCTCCGCTCTCCATTGGACGGTTACAAAGATGGGCGGTGTCAAGTGTTGACAGAGAGCAGTTACAAAAAGGGTTTCAGGGTTACAAAGTTACGCGTCTGGACCTGGTCGTCGACTTGGTTGCTAGCAAACAACGATAAGATACTGTGTAAACGTTTTGTCAACACTTACCACAACTAGTTACTCAAAGGTGAAGATAAAACTGTGTTCCTCTTCACCTGCTCAACTTTAAAACCCAAAGTGTGAGTCAGCGGAACCTCGAAGCACATCACGTTGTCTGACCTTTAACGAGGTGAACGTATATTAGTGTTCGGCTCAGAAACGAACAGAACCACTTGGTGTTTTCCTCTTTTTATTTTTATAGCCTTTAGCTAATTCCAGTTAGCACCGGGCAGCGCTGCCTGCTCCCGCCCACCAGCGTCACATGTGATTTTGGATGGAGTCTGTAATTGAACTGATCTGTTTGCGAAACAAGCAACCAAAGAAAAGTTTTTAAGAGTTTCTGTGAGATAAAGTTCTGTTTGTTCTGCTCCATGTGTGCCGAATAGAAGAGTGACAGCTACTGACAGCTGGGAAACCACACTGAGTCTCTGGGATGATGTAGTAACTGACGCCTGGCAGAGCAACATTAAATCGATAGATTTATGAATGTAGTTCTCAAAGAACAAAGACAACAGGTCGACAAAAAAATGTCTCTCAGTGGCTATTTTGACACAATAGCTGTGTGTGTAGAACATCACCGTGCCCAGTGCTAATAGAAAGATTAAAACCTAATTAATTGTAAATTGATTCACATTAATAATGAATATAGTTACAGTGTGACTGTTATTTAAGTGAAGAAGCTGGACAGTTGTGTGCAGGGTTGTGTGAGCTTTTAACATGCAGAAGTTCACAGTATAAGGTTTAAAGACCATGATAGCTGCATTACAAAAAGATGTTTATTAATGTAATGCATTAGTATTACTCTGCTATAATGTTATGTACTATTAGATATATGTTAATCGCTGTATTAGACACTCATTGGAAAATGTTATCATTGGAGTTATTTTATATTTTATTATAGCAGAATGCCATTGAATTTTTGTCAGGGATGCTTTTATTTTATAAGGCTCTTTTCATGACAGTGTTTTTGTCACCTGCACTTTCAACAGATACGTTTAAAATCATTCAGGATAATGATCGTGGTGAATTTCCATGATCTGGATATTAATTGTGAATCAAGATAGTTGTGAAGATCCTTGACTTGAAAAGGCTCGATAATGTTCAGTCCTGTTCTGATATCCTGATTTATTTTGAATTACATAAAAGGGATCCTGCTTCTTTCCAGTCACTACAATCAGGGGTTAACTGATACAGCTTTTTAAGGGCCGATACTGATTAATAGAAATCAAGGAGACTGAAAACTGATATTTGATAATCATTTGCAGTAAAAATGAAAATCTTTTGAAATATTTGTTTCTTAACAAAATGTAAACTAAAGTGATTCCAGCACAGTAAACAGTAATCCTTTTTGCCTAGGATTTTGGTTGTATGCGTAGCTCCAAGGCTGCAGTTTGTATAAAGTTAAATATGTCCTTTGGTTTGCAGTGTGTTTATTTATCGCTCCATCAGTGAAACAGCCGTGACAGTTCTGGTTAAAATGTTCATTTTGCGTGTATTGTTCTGTCTTCTGATCCATGACAGCCCTTCTTTTGGTGGCTGATCATTATCATTCAGAAATAAAGTGTTTTAACGGAGGAAAGTACATCACCGCACACCACCCTCTACGTATCAAAAACCCTGAGACCACACCTCACACACCAGAGCCCACTGAGCTGCCCCTCCCTGCCTCGTATAACGGACTCAATGAATTGGCACACTTATCTTTTGGAACCAGAGATATCTTGGGGTGGAGCTCCTGAAGGAGAGGGGGGTGTCCAGTAAAAAAGACCACTGTTCAGTATCAAGAGGCTATATGACCTCAGCTCAGCTCCTTACCAATACACAGCAGGCAGTCCCAGCCACACATCGGACACAATAGCCTCTACAGTGCAGACGCTCAGTGCAGACACACAGAATTATGGAGGAAGGACCTTACAAGTACATCAGGGTGAGGCGAGCAGAGAAAATGGTTCATTTATGAGCTAGTTGTAGAAGTGGGGAAGACATCAGTAAGAAGATGTTGAAGGGGTGTTGGCAAAAATTGAGTTAAAACTCTTTCGGCTGATTTGTGTTTTGTCCTGGCAGGATGGAAATGGCAAGGTTAGTCGAGTCATCCGGATCGGAACGCGCAAGAGCCAGGTACAGTACTACCATTGTTAAATCATGGCTTTAACTATGATATATTTCAGAGACACTGCATACTTCTGACTGATTGGTGTATTGAACTTTTTGTCTTAGTTTCACCTTTCAGCTGTAATTTGAATGTGAACATGAGCCCTTCAGAGCCTCAGTGTGTCAGTTAAATGTGAATTTGAATCTGGTGCTCTGTTTCTCCACGCTGGTTCAGATACAGCGGAGTAAAACGTCTGGAGCTCTCCTCGCAGAGATAACATAGTTCTGGCTCAACAATGTCCTTTTAAGATAACTGTTCCTCCCCCTGATATCAGTGAGCATTATACTCATACACTCATGCTCTCTGGCTCTGTGGACGGGCCTTTGAAACTTTTTCAATTACCAAATTAATTCAATCAAGTCAACTGTGCTGTGTTCCTCTGTCCCAGCTGGCTCGCATCCAGACTGACAGCGTGGCGGCCACATTGAAAGAACTGTACCCAGACATCCACTTGGAAATAGGTGAGGATCGTCCCAGCCTCGTAGCTGTGTGACATCATTTTCTATCTGTCTGATTTTCTAGCTGGCATCTTCATATACGTCTACTCCATAATCGCCAATGTGCAAACGAGGGTTGAGTTAAATGATAATTGTAATATTCTTTTAGATTTAGGTAGAGTTTCATTGTTAAGATTGAAGTTACCATCACATCCACACAGGTGATTTCACTCATTCTTCTGCCTGATTGGAGTTTTTGTGAGGACTGCTCGGGGGGGGGGGAGATGTGCTTGATTGACATCTGTCTGACCCTTCCATTAAATGGACTGAATAAGTGGAAACACCTGTGCAGGTGTGCAGGGTCTTTAAACTCCATCAGTTTTACATATTTAATGTGTTTACAGCTGTTGGGGAGTTCAGAGGAAGCTGCATGTAATCTGATAAACTGCCTCCAGTGATGTCACTCAGAGGCTAAGTTGCATTGTGGGTAATGTAGGCACCAGGTTTTGAAAAGGAAGAAGAATGTGTGGAATAAAAAGGTAATATCTCTGTTCTGCTTTATTGATTTTAATCATTTGTTTATACTGTCCATAATGAGTCCAACAGTGTTAGAGGAGTGTTATGATAGACCAGTGGACTTCTATTCAAAACCTGGTGCCAACATTACCCACAGTGCAACTTAGCATCTGAGTGACATCACTAGAGTCAGTTTATCAGACTAAATGCAGCTTCCTCTGGAGCCTCAACAGGCTTTATACTACTTTCTTCACATATGCAGTAGAACTTCCCAACAGCTGTGAACACACTTTAATGTTTAAGATTGTCGGAGTTTAATGTCTTTAACGTCTAGTTCCTCCCAGTTATCAGCAGCAGCCTCAAACATCCACCATGGGTCAGGCTATGATACACTTTGTAAAGAATCTTTAAAGGCTAAAATCACAGACAGGCTGATTGGGCAGGAAAAAAACAGTGTTAGTAAACAAATGTCTAATCTGGCTTCACATAATTAATGGTTTGTAACCACCAGGTTAAATCAGACTGAATCTCTGTCTTCTTCTTTCAGTTGGCATGTCAACGACCGGAGACAAAATCCTCGACACAGCTTTGTCAAAGGTGAGGCAGCAGATCAGAGGCTGCGTTATGACAGATGAGTTTGTCTTGACTAACAATTTAGGAATTAAATTTATTTTATTGGCCAAAAATAATCCAATAAAACAAGCAGTGTAAGAATTTAGCAGCAGTCAGTATCTAAATCAGCTTCTGCAGACTATAATCACACTCTTACTGCTCTGCTCCATTTTGCATTTTAACAAGACAGCAGTACAATGGGAGCTTGCTTTTGACCAGTGGCTCACCATTAAGTTTCAGTTCATACTCACTGCTCATTGTAGGATTATTGTAGGATAACTATGTAAATGAAAATCACTGTTTCTTTTTCGTGTTTTAAATACAGATTGGAGAGAAGAGTTTGTTCACCAAAGAGTTGGAGAATGCTCTGGAGAGGAATGAGTGAGTGTCACCGGTGTCGTCTGTGGCTGACACCACTCTGGCTTCATACCATTGTTTCACCAACTGACTTAAACCGCTAGGTTTTCACTAACAGGGCCAGACTTCTGCTCTGTAGCTGTCACTTACAAATCCCAGGCTATGTCAGACTTTTGAATAATTTGTAGATATCAGCCACAGTGAAACCATCATCATTCACCAGGTCATTTCCCAGACCGATCTCAAACATCCATAATGGCACCACTGTAAATCCATTCAGAGGGAAATCCTTTGACTTCCTCCACAGCCTCAGATGTAGCAGCTGGTTCTGTTCTGTAGCTGCCCTGAAGATCATTCACACCACTGAATGGATGTATTATATACCATGAGACACAATGCAGCATGTATATATGGACCTTGTTCCTGTTTGTCCCACAGGGTCGATCTGGTTGTTCACTCTCTGAAAGACCTCCCCACCACTCTGCCTCCAGGATTCACCATCGGGGCTGTGCTGAAGTGAGTGCAGTACGACAGTATATCTGTATAAACTCATCATGTTGTTGATACTCTAATAAAGAGGCAGCGAGTCACATTTTAGAAAGACCACAAAATAGTGAAGGGGAACATGATACATTATAAAGCTTGGAGATTTCACACAATGATAAAAACATAACTTCAGGAGAGAGTCAAGGAGGGAGGAGGGAAGTCTGAGAACGAGACTGAACATAATGCGAAAAAACATTTTCTCTTCTGTGGTTGTTTAATGGTCTGTTCACCACATACCTGCACAAGTCTTTATTGTGTTTATTCGCCCCAAAGAGCCAGATTACTTTACGTACGCACTGAGTGTTTGAATCCAGGTGAAGCTCTGAGTGAAGTCAGCAACATTACAGAACAGAAACACCTGACAATGGAGGTCACCTCTGGATCACTGCTGCAGTCAGGCTGATAAACAGGAGTGAAGATAAATCCACTTTTTAATCCCAAAAGTTACAAAGTAATCTCTGAGCTCGCCTCCCGTCAGTCAACAGCTCTGGATCAGAACAGAATCTGATGTGACTCCAGGTGTTTATTCCTCCAGAAGGTCTGGATCTGCACCGACAACAGTTGTCAAACATCTTGTGTTTTAATAAAGAGACCCCTAGCAACAGAAATGACATATTGTGCATTTAATTCACTAAGTTGTCTTTATTTAGCTTTTTTCCGTCATTGATGGGAAATGAAAAAGTATCTGCGGGACAGAAAAGGCAGGAGAGCTTTGTGACAAAGTCCTGGCCTAGTTAAAAACATCGTCACTGAAGTGGCGGGAGGAGATCACAGGTCCTTCTTGGTCCTTAGTGGATCTGTTGTGCAGATCTGTTGTGGTTGTCATACATCCAGCTGTCACCACTCACTGTTCTTTGCCTCTTGGTGCTTTAGGAGAGAAAACCCCCATGATGCAGTGGTCCTTCACCCAAAACATGTGGGTAAAACTCTGGAGACTCTGCCAGAAAACAGGTACAGTCAAACAGAAAATCAAACAAGTGTTGGTTTTCCACTGATATCACCAGTCTGGATAACTTCATATTGTTTGTCTGTGTAGTGTGATCGGCACCAGTTCACTGCGCCGGGCTGCTCAGCTGAAGAAGAGGTTCCCCCACCTGGAGTTCAAAGATATTGTATCCTATCAGAAGGTGTTGTGATGTCGGTCAGGGCATGTTGACAGCTGAAATGAGACGGGAATGATTTAAATTTTACTTCACAAACACTGTTTTTTTGCATTTAAGAAGCACTTTGCTCTCAGGGGAGGGTGCTAGTGAGCCAGATTGGATATTTGTCTCTGAAATCTTTTCCTTAGCTGTCATCTGTAGCGTGGGAACCTGAACACGCGTTTGAAGAAGCTTGATGAGAAGGAGGACTTTGCTGCCATTATCCTGGCTGCTGCAGGCCTCAAGAGAATGGGCTGGGAGAACCGGATCAGCCAGGTACAGTTGATGATCATCTGAAGTCCTCTCTGTGAAGTCTGAGGGTGACATTTCTCATCTCACAGTCAAACTGTCTGTTTCCACTGATAGATCCTGGGGCCTGAAGACTGCATGTACGCTGTTGGACAGGTAAGAACAGCGGCTTTGAAAATATGACTAATACTTAGAAAATAAGGTTAAATAATGGCTAATAACACCACACTACATGCATGTGTGTGTTTAAAGCTCTTGGGTGAAAGAAATCCATGTGTGTGTGTTGTCAGGGGGCTCTAGCAGTGGAGGTTCGGGCCAGAGATACAGACATCTTGGAGATGGTGTCTGTCCTCCATCACCCTGAAACTGTGCTGCGCTGCATAGCTGAGAGAGCTTTCCTCAGACACCTGGTACACACACACACACACAGAGACACACACACACACACACACACACACACACACACACACATTCATTGACTCATTTTCACACTGTATGAACATGGAAATTCCCATTTATTCAATCTAACTGTCATTTGTAGGAGGGTGGCTGCAGTGTTCCAGTGGCTGTACACACTGAAGTGAAGGACTCTCAGGTAGGAAGGCTTAGTAGTGGCAGACACACACACACACACATACACACACCTTTTTCACCTGACAGCATTCACTTCCTGTGATGAAGACACAACGCCTGGGTGGCACAATGTTATGACATATGATAACGGTGCTTCTTGAAACAGTGGCTCTTTGATTTCAAACAGAGGAAATCAAAGAAAAGAAAACTGTCACTGGCAGATTTTACCAACTATAGCTACAGTAGCTAGCTAATTAATCATTAGCTCTGAGTTAAGTTGTATGCTGCTGCTAGATGTCTAAATTTCCCCTTGGGACAAATAAAGTATCTATCTACCTGCCTCTGTCTGTCTGTCTGTTTGTCTGTTTGTCTGTTTGTCTGTCTGTTGCCAGTTGCCAGTTGCCATTTAATATCTGTGCTCCACTTTCACTAATCCATTCACACATTTCAGCTAAGTGAACTTGTAAATAAGGCAGCCTGTGATTCATCTGTCACTGTAAAAGTTGAACTGTTTTGACGTTGTTCCAGCTCTACCTGACGGGGGCAGTTTACAGCCTGGACGGGTCAGACAGCCTGAAGGAAACCATGCAGACGAGTGTTGCTGCTGCTGCTGCTGATGCTGACAAGGTAACAGCTGTGTGTTTTACAGTGTGTTGGCCTCATATTAAATTGCTGCTTGTCTGATGCCAAAAACATTAAGGGACTGGATGTGATAAGTGTGAACTTCTGTGTATTTTGTTTGCGTGTCGGCTCTCATACCAAACTTTACACTGACAATGTGACAGAGCCCAGAGGAGGTGGACGAGCGTGTCCAGCGAGTGGGTGTCACAGCCAGCAAGATCTCTGGTGAAGCCCAGAACGGGTCCGAGAGGCTGGGGGTCGACCTGGCCAACTTACTGCTGAGCAAAGGAGCCAAGGAGATCCTGACGGTGGCCAGGCAGCTCAACGACGCCAGATAATCGGGCCTGGCCGAGGGCTCGGGCTCCAGAGGTGACCGGGTCCTCGAGTGCAGGAGTCAGTCACAACCTTGTGTCAAGTAAAAACTTGAATTCCTTTTTTATGTTCCCCATTTTCATGATGCTTGAGAAAGAGAATGTTGACTTCCTGTTCCACCAGGTGAGCTCAGTCAACAGCAGGTAAATTTGAGAGGATTTCAAACACTACTTGGACCAAAGTTGTGCTCAGTGTGGTACAATGCTGCTAAACTGATCGTCATCAGCTTGTTCAGGGTCACTGCAGTCTGTAGCACTCTTGGTTCCAGCCTGTTGTTACATACATGACCTCGGGGAACCATCTCCTGAGCCACGTAGAAACCGCCTTACTGGGATTATCAGTGACAAACACAAAACGGCCTTCAAACATAGTCACAGCACTTACAGAACCACTACTGGCCCATTTCCTCATGTTTTTTTGTTTTTTAAAGTATAGCAGTATATTATGAGTATCAGTATATTACATGTAATGTCGCTAATATTCAGCATTGTCAAATATTTTCTTATAACCAAGGATGTTTGTTTCATCAACATCCATTATAGTTTCAAAAGAGGAGTTTAACCCACAGCTCCTGTCGCAGTGCGTCCTCATTTGGCTTTTGATGGTACCAAAGATGAGTTTACAAGCATGTGGGCACATTTTCTGGTTGGGAGCAGCAACACTGCAATAAAATGGGGCTAAATATGATGTGAAATGTAAATATAAATGTGGATTCAGTCCTTGGACAAGAGTCAACATAGACTCTCTCTCTCCAGCTCCTTCAAGTTCACAAGTACTTGATGTGGCCTTGTCCATTTTGTTCAGTGTTATAGTGTCATGTTTTATCATGTTGGCCTCCTGAAAAATAAAATGTTCTGAACAGCCTTCATTCAGCTCATGTTGGTTGGTTTACTGCTTTTAACAGTGTGCTAGTGACAGAGAGAGGATGGATTTAATATACATGATGATAAGCTGAAGGCACAGCTGGTAAAGCTCCAGTTGTACTGAGCCCTTTTGAAGAATCGTTCCACTACATGACTTGAGATGACTTGTTTAACACTGGAGCTGTCGCTGCATCTGTTCTCAGTCATCTGCTCTGATTTTAAATGTGCACTGGGCCACAGTTTGTCCTGTTTATGCTTTGCTCATATCGTATCACTGCGGATACAGCACTACAGCACCACGTTAGCTATCAACTGTCAGCTTCAGAGTTTTAAATACAGTGTAAATGCTAAAGTTGTTGATGTACATCAGTGTAATTACTATTTAAAAGGTATAAGCGACAGCAGCAGCTCTGCTCACTGGCTTCATAAGCTGCCTATAGGGTGAATTACTTTCGTGTTAGAGATGTAAAGTAGCCATAAAGACCTTATTTAACTGAAAAAATCACATATTTTCTGCAAACAGTGTATTACAACTGCTACACTCAACACATTAGCTCAACACTTGATTAATGGCCATTATGAACTGATTAATGCAGGTGGTTGGTGTATGTTGTGGTGTAGTTCTACTGAAGCATTCAACATTTGACTGCTGTATCTGATAATTAAAACAGTTCTCTTCTAAATACAAGATAAACATCTCGTCAGCAGCAGATACTCTCAAAATTAAGACTTCTGTAATATTATAGTTTAGTATAGTAATTACAATATGTAATCTATAATCATGAGATCTTTATCTCCTCAGTATGAGACATATAGATGTGCTGATGTCTTCTTTTCACCATTGAGACATATGGATGTCATAATTAAGAGATACAGAAGTCAAACTTCAGAGAATATATACTTCTGTGAATGCAGTGCACACTTCTGTACTTCATCCACAGCCATTCAGAGTTTTAGCAGTTTACACTTTTTTGTATATATTCAGAGAATGAAAACAGTTGTATTTGCTGTCATGCTGTACTCCTCATATTAAACTGAAGGGTTTCCAAAAGCAATACATCTTCTACCTTAATGAAACGAAGGCAAACGTCTTGAGTGCCATCGTTTATCTTCCTTTAGCTTCTGTCACAGTGCCATCTGAGTAAATGTATCATATCTGCCTTACATAGAACGATGCCTGTTTAGATCTTCATTCTGTATCAGGTTACCCACTGTACAGTCAGGGTGATACATATCATATTGAATTTCCTGTATTGTATATTATACTTAATTTAAACCTCCTGAGACAATGAGAGATAACGTTAGCCATATTTGTTTTTCAGCTTTAATGTCTGTCTGAATGAACGTAGACTGTTCCTCTGTTTAGATTCTTTATCTCAGTGCTCATATTGCTGTTAATGACAAAATATTGAGTTGGTATCAACACGTGTCTTTGTTTTTCTGTGAACATCACGTCAAAGTAAAGCTCTGATGTCAACAAACAAACGTCAGTAAAGTGTTTTTGTCCTGTGTGGTATCATCATCATCTATCAGCAGACAGCTCACACACTTTACAGTGGATTTACACAGAAGAAAAATATAAGTGTTCATCCTCAGTAGTACAACCACGTACAGCTAACATGTGGTCTACGACTAGCAGCTGTAGTTAGGCAGCAGTGTTTAGAGCTGAATGCTAATGTCTGCTTGCTAACATGCTGCTGTTTAGCAGGTGCAAAGCATGTATATATTGTATATATCACAATATTGTCTACAGTAGTGTGTATATGCATTTTATTTTTAACTCTGGTAAACCTGCTAAAAATTGTCACTTGTAGACGAGTTTGTTTTTGGACATGACGAATGGGTCTGATAACAGGAAACAGCAGACAGCAGCACATCACAGACCTTTGAAATGCTCTTTTAAAATTCAACCATAAATTCATACATTTATTCAGGCTGTATTGATTTTTATATTTTATTCAAAACACGCTTTATAACTTGCACTGGACCTTCCTCGGTCAAAACTATTTTTGATTGACTTTTTTTTCGTCTGTACTTTTTTCAAGTTACACAGCGTGTGGGAGACTTTTGGTTTACTCGTCCCTCTCCTACACTCCTGGCTCATGAAATGGATGTGTAAACGCAGTAAATGCAGCCGTATCAAACTGATGGAACATACAGGAAGTTCAGCTCCTTTGGGAAAAAGCTAGATTAATGCTCTGATAGTCTCATTCAGTCAGTCTCAGTCACTGTTCGCCTATGTATTTACTATCATTTCTCTTTAAATGTGTATTTAAATATAAAGAAGCAGCCATTTCAAACTGTCAAGAAGATGACAACAACAGTCCTTCAGCTAAAACAACACCAGTGTTGTACACAGAACTAACTCGGCTGACTTTACGTTAGCTTCATTCTGGATTCACTCACCAAACACAATAGGAACAGGATGTCCAGGTTTATTGGGTTCGTACTGCTTTACATGATTGCTGTGCAAACCGAATGGATAAAATATAGTCGCTTTGCACGACTGTGGTTTTATAATGTTATTGCTGCAGAGAAATTATGCTTTTATTTCATGTTCAATCAGAATGAACCCACAAATCATATGATGACATGTTGCTTTCTCATGAAAATCTTGGAGCTTTGTCCTTCAGAAACTCAACGCTCCACAACACAAAATCAAATGAAGTCACAGCTCATCATAAATTACAAATCAACACACACTGATTTCTAAAGAAGTAGCTCCAAGTTAAAAGCTGCACACGTTTGATATGTTAGACAATAAATACAGGAACAACATGGCTTCTTCCTGTTTCTGTCACATGGCTCTCCTCTCCTGTTGCTTCACTCCACAAATGAATGATTCATTTTATTGAAACACAACATGCTCTGCTCCAGTACGCTGCACAAACCTTTCACATTTCTGTAGCAACACAGCAATACGGCCATTTCACTGGGTCAAACAATATTACTAGTGATGGTTTGCACATCACAGAGATGATGGTGAGCATTCAATCAAATGTTGGTTTCCAATGTGCCTCCCTGAAGATGAGGATCCTGAACGGCAGCTGTTTCCTTCACTAACAGGAAGATTCGTTTCAATCATGCTTCAGTGAGGAGATCCAGTTAGGAGCAAATCAACTTGAGATGCAGTTACTGAATTAAGGGTGTGTTCACATGGCTTATCTCTTCATGTCGTTATTGACATATAAAGCACATGGTAGCCTGAAGTGCTCACAATGTTCTTGCAGACAGTTTGATCAGAAGGTTGATATCAGACTGTTAAGTTCATGTTTTTCCCTGTGAGTTAAATTTACACTCAGTGTTTGTATGACGGGGCTCTAACAAGTGTTGTCACTTCCTCATCAAACGTTTGCAAAGATGATTTTTTAATCGGGCACCATTTTCATTCATGTTACTTATTGCAGTCTTCTCAGCCAAATTCACACACAGGACATTTTCCTCTGACATCATGGTCGGGGCTGGAAGCTCAAATGTTACACTGTCGTCTGTAAAATGCTATAAAGGTAAAGAATCTGACAAATCGTTATCATTTCACTGAGGGGCATCGGGCCAAATTTCAAACTAAACCACCTTGTCATGACATATTTAGTAACACATTAGGAGTTAAAAAAGGCAGCTTGTATTTCACAATTTATCTTTAATCTGTTGGCTGAAGTGACTCCAGAACTCTTTCAGTGAAACAAATACCGGATCTGATGAGTCGTGATGGACGTTCCCCGTTACAACAAAACCTTTTGGTGTAAGTTGATAAGATCGGTGTACTTTTGGGGTAAAACCTTGCTGAAACTTGACTTAAATGTTATGAGAGAATTGTATTGACGAATAGAAAGCCCCTGCTATCAGAGACAGACAGATTTATCATTTCTCCAAGCGATGAAATATCTCTGAAAAGAAATGAGAAGGGTTCATAAATGAGGCTCTGATGAGAACTGTTTTCTGATAAGTTCAAAACATGCAACTTTTATGATTTCTTAATGAGCTCCACGCGTGACGTGCAACTGAGCGAACTTTGTGATGCAGCTCACAGCGTCCTCTTCTGTAGCTACGAGTCAGTTCATCAGGAGACATCGCTTTAATTCCAACACAGTCACTCAATGAAACATTTCAAAGCTGCATATATGTGTTTTAAATGCAGTCAACACCTGAGATACAGAGCAGAAGTTCATGCATGCTGTTGAAAGTGATGATGCTCTTTTTTTTAAATACTTTTTTGCTCGTAACATCTGAAAGAAAAGTTTACAAATAAATAAAAAATGCAACTGGAAGACTTTTGTTAAAATAGGATTATTTACAGCTACTCTGAACCTAAAACAACATTAACAACATTTCACACACTAAAAATGTGCTGGACCAGAATCAAGAAGCTACAGTATGATTGTCGATAGTGCAGGTTGTGCTGATTTCAGTTTTACAGACACGACATGTACAAGACACCGCTGTACGGGGTCTGCTACATGTGGCACCAAATCAGAGGAACATGTGGGGCCACATTGTGTGGGGAGTATCAGGAGAGTCCCCGATGAGGACCTGAAGCCAGCACTGATGTGTTTTCCCTCAGACACTGAAGAGCAGACAAAGGAATCTGTTGTTGTCTTGGTCAGGAGCCCCGTGCTTCGAGCTGAGCACAGAGTCCACATGTGTACTTCTTCACATGAACGGTGCTGCTGGCGTCTGTGCAGGAAAGCTCCACTGTCATCACAAATCCTCAACTGTCTCAGTCAACTTTGTGAAATAAGCACAAACTCAAATGGAAATCAGATGTTGTGGACACAAATGATCCAAACATTTTGTTAAGACTGACCCAGAATCAACCTGCAGCTGCCTCTTTCTAACACAGCGAGGCCTCGTCCACACGTACACAGGTAGTTTTTAAAACGGTCTCCGTCCACACGACACGAGAAATATTGTCTGTCCATACGACACTGACACAGCTGAAAAGGTAAATGACGAGGCCATTCACACAGGAAGCAGACTGCATATTCTGTTTGGTTGCTTAGTTACAGAAAACACTATGAGCGAGGCAGGTAAACGTGACTGCTCGCCACACAATCGTATTATTACTGTCCCACTGTGTCCTTTTAAATATAATGTCGAACAATATAACATCCATTCAGTCGAAGTACAAACTCAAATATTTCACAACAACACTGATGAGGCCAGTTAGTTCCAAAAAGCTCCGTAAACACTGGAAACAACATTCTGAGCGTCTTCACCCTGGCTGGAGTTTCCAACAGCCCAAAAGTTTCCAGTGAGCTGAAACTCTGTTTACATGTGCATGAGGCCAAGAGAATAGCGCCAAGAGAGGCCAAGAGAAAGCGCTTCATTTGAAGAAATACCTGTGTACGTGTGGACACTCTGCCGACCTCTGAGGCCTGATGGTTCATTACACACCAGGAAATAAAAGTCTTGGATGGACGAGGGATGGAGACACACTGTTTTCAGATCCTTGATATCAGTGACCTGATGATCTCCTGTGTAAGAGCTGACACAGCACAGTACAGCTGGTTCAACATGCAACATTTCTCATGTTTGCATAATGATAATGCTGTATACACAGCTACAGTCCGTTAATTGTAATCCATTACATCTGAGTGGCTCTACGCCTGTCAGTAATGATGATGATGATGAGATCTGGATGCACTGCTCGCTGTGGTGAGTGTAGTGGACCCAGCTAATGATTAACATTAACTCAATGTTAAGTTTAGGCAAGTAAACCAGTTTGAGTGGCTGAGTTTAGTGATGTCCAGCTTCTATTCAGGGAGCTAAAAGGGTTAGGGCTTTTAGACATTTTCTCAGTGAAAATAAACGTCAAAATAAAAGCTGAGTCATCCTGAGTCAGTGGAAAATAAGGAAAGGCAGCTAAACTTGCACACTTTTGCTTTCTATCACATTACCTACTGTTGCCCACTGTTACTTCATGAAATACATTCATGTTGGTACAAATGATTTTCAGAGCACACTGTTATACAACATGCTTATTTCACAACATTTCCTGAGACTGAAGTGAGCGACTGGATTTCAGTGAGCGCTCTCCCACACAGAGCAGCGAACACCCACTCACCCCCATTCTTACAGGAAACACAATAATACAATAAAATCTGAGTGTGGCCTCAGAGGGATGCATTCAGTTCGCCGGCAACCATTCACCGGCTGGGCCTCGGCTCCTCATGTCAAGCGGGAAGCTTCTTCACCCGTCACTGCTGACCCAGCAGCTGTGTGGAGAGGCTGACGGAGAAAGGTTTCAGTATTGTGGGGGCGCTGCCGTCTGTGGGAGGACAGTGTGATCAGGTTCTGTGGAGTTTGGATCAGACGGACGTCATTCTTGCAGGAGCGTCTCCCTCCAGTCGAAGCTGTGGTTTGGTCCATGTGTGAGGGGGAGGATGGGAGGGTCCACTAGCTGCCACACCCCCGTGTCTCCCTGCTCCTCACAGGAGCAGAAGCCCAGGTAGGGGATCTATGGACCGAACAGAGCAAAAGTATTTTTGAAACAAATTCAAGGAAATGACTCATTCTTTGTGGATGAGAGAGAAGGTTTGAGATACGTGCAACAGGCCAGGGCTGACAGCAACAACATGATTGTGTTTTTGTAAAGGTGAACTGGACTCTGTTCTGTATTTAAGCCCCTGACATCATGTGCATGGAGCTGTGCTGCTCGCTCATTTAATGTTTTGCACTCTGCAGCCATCTTGTGGTACAAATAACAACTTAGTAACAACTTAGTTTCATCATTTGAAAGCGATGATAGAGGCTTCATTTAGATTTATATATTGTCCAAATCTGAGTTACTTTTTTACTTGTTTTTTGTGAATGGAATTTTTTTCATGTATTGTTTTTTTAATATTTTTATGTACATAATGTATTTCCCCCAAAATTAAATGTAATGGGGGTGGAAGAGCCTCTTTTTGAGGTCATGGTAAATACAAAAGGTACTGCTTTCTCCTAAACAACTGAAGCAGCTGGAGACTTGTCTTAAATCAGAAAAAACAACCAAAAAAACATCAAATGGCTCCAAACGGCTCGTCTGCTGTAATCACAGTCTCCAGAAGCCCCAAGTCTCCAGATACTTCAGGTGTTTAGCAGAATGCTGCAACACTGTGAAGCTCCAGAGATGTTTTATGGACTACAAAACTCCCCCTGACTTTCCATCAGCATGGAGGGAGGAGATAATGACTGAGTTTTACTTTTTGGGTGGACTGTTCCTTTAAGTACTTCAATCTCATGATACTATCATGAAACATTTCTGCTACTCCAATACATTTACCTGGCAGCTTTAGCTGATTCATATAATAATATAAAACATGTTGTACAGTTCAGTGAATGAAGTCCTAAATGTCTTATTTTCTTATAAAAACTGAGACAAATCTGAGCCAGTGTAGCAGGAATATAAAGAGAGCATGCCAGCTGATGGAGGAGCCACAGATGGCTCTGACTGGTTTACTGCTGAACGCTAGTTAGATTAGAAATGGAGTCCGCCAACGTGAACTAACGACCGGCAACCAGCAAGTCCCACAGAGCCCCTCTGAAGACAAACAGCTAAATACTTCCTTAGAACATATTTTTCATTTAATTATGACGCAATGAACACATAAAAACGTGAAAAGGAAATATAAATGTGTACTTCACTTCACTTCATTTCTTCGATTTGATTTTAATTTAGTCAGTTCAGATCTTCCATAGACGCGTCTGAAGTGTCAGAATGAAAAAGAAACTGGGACTTTTGGTTTGTCAGAGAACATGCAGACGAACACTAAAGGCTCACTGACCCGAGTAACAACAGCTTCCCACTAATGAGCAACCCAACAAAGAAGTGTTATCTAAAGAGGAAGTTTAGTCTGGTCGGACTCCACAAACACCACAAACATGACGCCGCTATGAGCGAGCAAGAACAAGTTTACCAAGTTTAGTCAGAGAGATGGGAGCGGACATGCTGGACTGAATGTAATATGTGCTGACAGTCACTGTGAGTTACACAATGTTTGTGTTGAACTACAGTCATTCACAGCAGAGGAGCAGACAGACTGCTGTGTCTTCAGTGTGTTTCTCTTTCATTCTCTACAAACACCTTTCACTGTCAGGATGTCAGTCTGCTGCTCAGGTGGATCAAAACTAAACTGTTGGGGAGTTTTAAGTGCATATAAACATGTTTGTGCACATCCAGCCACGATGGTTGGAGGGAGAGGAGCTGAGGAAACCAGATGGAATTAATAATGGATGGATTTAGTGAAGGAAAAAAGTTGGACTGGATCAAACAAAGATATGCAGTGAACAGACCTTTCGGACTACTTGGACGAAGTCCTTGGCGCTCTGTGGGCTGCGGCCCTGCAGCTGGCGTGTGCAGGCCTCTAAGGAAGACGCGTGGGCTACAATCAGCACGTTGTTTCCTACGCAGGGTGGAAACAAGGCAGGATGCAACATCAGCAGTGGACAAACAAGAAAGTAAAAGTTCACCTACACAGGCTGGACAGCCTCTCCTGCTGCATCTCTTACCAGTGTTTTTGCAGTCTGACATGATATCTTTGGTCACTTGGTAACTCCGGCTCATGTAGTTCTCATAGGATTCAGACACAGTGAGCTTACTGATGGGGATCAGAGGTCTGTATGAAGACAAAGACAAACAATATGAGAAAATCAATGGAAGTTGCTGGCAAACTGTGAACTAAAAACATGAGACAGTACCATCAACTGGCTTTTCTGCAACACAACACCGATCATTGTGTAAAAGTAGATGACAGGTCCATTTACATGACTTATGATTCACATTAAATGCACTGATTGCACGAGGTGTATTTTGTGAGTTGTCTGTATCACCTGTACGTTGTGTCCACACTGAAGTGGGCTGCAGCCAGGTCAGTGGGAGGTATCCATGCAGGCAGAGAGCTCCCAGAAACCCACTTGGTCCATTCAAAAAGCCCCGGCTCCACTCGCACCTTCAGCTTCCCATCCTGCTGCAGACCTGGTGATAGAAATATGAGTCGTCAGAGCTTAGCTAAAATAAAAAAATAAAAATGCATGGGTCCTTTTTACCAGCTTTCATTTCAGTTTAATTCATTTGAATTGAATTGAATCCAATTGAATGTGATCATATTTCTCCTGAGCTGTGATCCAGGAGACTCTTCTTACCTCTCAGGATGTTCTGTGCAGTCTGAACACATCGCAGGGAGGGAGAGCAGTACACAAAGTCTATCACTGTGTTACTCTCTAACAGGGCCTCACCTGGAAGAGCACACACACATATATATATACACATGTACAAAATGCAACAACAACACCTACGCTGGTAGTACATCATTCAGGTCCATACTGGTGACGCACCAACTACTCGAGCCTGTGTGGATCCAAACACAGTGATAGGAGCGTCCATGTCATAATCTCTCTTGTCTCCCCACAGCGGCAAACTGGGAGGCATGTTGAGATTGGATCGAACATATCTGCCTGCAGAACAACCAGATCACAGGACAGTCAAGCAGAGAAACCAAGGAATATTTCATACTCATTCCTGTTTTCTACCTCTGACTCCTCACCTTTACTGTCAGAGCACAGGGAGAGCCAGTGTTTCCCAAAGACCACGTCCATCCTCTCACCGTGCCGACACACAAAAAGTGTTCTCTTCGGCTGCCGAGAGTGACCGGCGCTGATCCGCAGGACCTGCTGGAGATAAAAGCAGCCGAAGTTACAAGAGAATGACAGGACATGTTGTGCTTCCTTATAAAGAGACAGCATGAACAGGCTGAACACATGTGGGCCCCAGGATGGAGCTGTGAGGGAGTCTGAAGGTGACAGGAAAACTGACCTGGAACTACGTGTAAGTAAGGATTTAAACAAGTTCAGTGCTGTAACCTTAGTATCAACACACTGCTTCAAAAGGAAGTCATGGTCCAATTCTAATACATCTTTTTAGACACAGTATTTATGATATTCGAGAGTAATTCTCAGGCATGAACACTAATCTACCTGCATGGGATGGCAGATGAGACTGAGGGTGGGCGTGTCTCCAGGACTGTTCTCAGGGCGTCGGCTGTCCAGCAGTCCATCAAACATCCCTCTGTCCTTACTGGTCCTGTCACTGGGCCCACAGCTGAAGAACGAGTGGGAGCTGCGGCGGACGAGGAGAACAGACATCATGTACGCACAAACAAAACAAGTCGTTTCTTCCACATAGTTTTCTTACATTAACTCAACAGCTTGTCATGTCTTCACCTGCTCTTACATCATGAATTATCAGGGAGCTGAAAGAATGTAATGTTTTTCCTGAGAACAGACTGAGGGAACATCTTTAAATATTTGAAAATAAAAGTTTGTTTTAATCTATTGTGCAAAAAAAATAAATCATACGCCTGCACTCTCTCCAAATATTACAGGCTTAATATAATCTCTTATAAACATGTTTCTAAGACACCTCAGAGCAACACTAACTCACTCTCGCTGGGATTTCCAGCACCAGATATTTTAAGATACAAAGCGATCTGTCCCTGACTACATCTAACCAGACCGTGAGCACAGCGCTGCCACAACATAAAACTGAAAACTGACACTAAGGAAATGTAAAGCTGCAACATAAAGAAATATAAAGTTTCAACATATCCGTGCTATTCACAAACATACATCACCAACATTAATTCTGGCGGTTGGGTTAAATGAATATAATGATACAAATTCTGAGTCTCACAGGACTTTGTGTGTTAGAGTATAAGAAAAGGAAATAAGAGAGTGTGCAGTACTGACCCGTGGAAGACCCAGGTGTCGGACTCATCGGCCAGACTGACGTAGTTCTCAGGCAGCAGGCCAGACAGCCCGGAGGCCAGCGAGGTCCCATACACCCAGCCCTCACTGGTGCTGCTCTGATCCACTGGGGACATGAAGACAAAATCACCAGGAACCAGCTCCAGCTCATCCTCGTTCTGGGGTGTGTAGGGGTACATGACCCTCAGGGTCTGCAGAGGCATGACAAGTAACCACTCAGCTGATTACATCGAGAACACACGAGCGTGTGTCTTGATGCTATTGCTTAATAAATACACAGCACTGTATGTGACCTCAGACCCACCTCATGGTTTGCAAAACGAATGTCCCGGGAGAACAGGACTGCCAGCCAATCACAACCGAGCTTGACTTCGATGCCCTTGGCCAGTTTCTCCAGCGATGGGAGGTGGTTGGTGGGGAAGTTGTAGGCCAGAGTTACATGGAGCTGCTTCTTATGAGGCTCCACATGGACTTCTGAATGAGACAGGACTTTATTTTACACAGTGCAGTATGTCGCGTCGAACATATTCTGACATTCTGACCGACAATGCTCAAATTTCCACATAAGGTTTGAACGCCACACTCTTATCTGCCTCCATACCATCAGGGTTAGAAATATAACACCACGGCTCTGAGCTGATTTGGCACTTAGCTGCCTGACAGACTGTTTGGCAGTTGGTCTCACGTCGGCCTGTGTTTAAAAAGACTTACAGCGACAGATTGAGTGAGTGCTTTAATACCTCAGCAGGACCAACATCACTTCCTGCCACAGCTGCTCCCCACACATTACACGCTGAATATGATGAACCGATGCTGACAAACTCTTTGCTCGTGGTTCCTACCTGCCTTCCTGGCGGCCTCTGTCGCGAAGTCGGCTGCAAACTGCTTGAGGATGTCGGCCACCTGCTCCTCAACAAAAAGACCGATGAAGTTGGAGGACGTGTAGAGCTCGAGAGGCAGCGGGCTGGGAAATCGGCCCCGCCACTGCTGGACGGTGGCCAGGAGGGCCTCGCATAGAGCTTCTGCTTTGTGGTCTGCACACTGTTTGGAAAGATGAAGATGTTGGGAATGTAGAGTTAAGATCTCCTCAGACATGGAACATGTACAATTTCTTGCTTCATCTGAATGTCAGAGAGCTGTTGATCTGACAGAAAGACAAAGGTAAAAGTTTGTTATACATTCATTTAGGGTGATATTCTGGTGAACCAGTGGAAGCAATGGCACTGCTGAGAAAGTCTGAAAGTTTGGATATTAGGAAAGAAAAGCGTCTTCTTTTTTTCCTCATCAATGACTAGAGAGTGAATCAGCACAGAATGACATCAGGTTTCCCTGTGAGCTTCTTACCACTTCTAGAGCTATGAATCAATGCTTTCAACACACAATATGTTGTTTTACTGCTGGGTGTCTCTCAGTCAACACAAAACAAAAGATGTTTGACAACTGTTTGGAGTGTGGAGAGCTGCTGCTCAGCTGATCAGAGCCTCCAGCTCTGGAGGAGAGTCGGTGCAGATCCAGACCTTCTGGAGGAATAAACGCCTGGAGTCACATCAGATTCTGCTCTGATCCGGTGCTGTTTACTGACAGGAGGAGAGCTCAGAGATTACTTTGTAACTTTTGGTATTAAAAAGTGGATTTATCTTCACTCCTGTTTATCAACCTGACTGCAGCAGTGATCTTCGGAGGTGACCTCCATTGTCGGGTGTTTCTGTTCCGTAATGTTGACTGTTGACTGGAGCTGGAGGGGAAATGTGCTTTACTTCATGAACATTATGTTACAGCCTAAGTGTGGGCTGTTGATCACTAGCTTATGGCAAATGTACAGTAAAGTAATCTGGCTGTTTGGGGCGAATAAACACAATGATCACACAAGTGCAGGTAGGTGGTGAACATACCATTAAACAACCACCACTGCTGATGAAAATCTACCTGATGTGACTCAGACGAGCTCATGTTTTAAAGTTTTTTTTATTCAGCTCAACAACATGTAGAACAAAGGCGGAGTTGTTTTTAGATACTTTAATGCAGAATTCTTACATATGACATCTTTAAGGAGTGGTCCCTGTTCTGTTTGTATAGTGCATGTGCACGAGGAGGCACATGCATGTGCACGAGGAGGCACATGCATGTGGGCAATTAAAATTATTGGCTGCAGGTTTCAGGCTGTTCCACTGACTGACACTTGGTGACAGGAGGTCCGCTCACGATGTAAACAAAGCAAGATTTAAAAGGGTTAAAATTCTGGCTTTGCAAATGTTTTATAAGGAAACTCACTAAACACAAAGATTAGTAACAGGGAGTGTAAATATAAGTATGTTCTCAGGGTGCCTTTAAGTTTGCACTTGACATATATTCCTATTTGCTCACATGCTGTATATAAAGCATCTGCTGGATACTAATCATACAAAATAGTGCTGTAACATTTACATTATAAGGTGCGTTAAACACAACATGAAGAAGATAATCCAGCTGATGTTTCCTCTGTGTGAGGCGGAGCTGAGATCAACCTTCATAAACCTGAACAGGATCAGTTCAACTCTCCAACTCACCATGAAGAACTGGCAGAGGGTGATGTGAGGAAAAATGTTGTGGGCTTTGTTTTTGCCACAGGTGACCCGGCTCTGCTGCCAGAAGTGTGAGAGCTGGTTCTGCAGAGGTCCACTGGGTCGCAGGTAGAGGACAAACTCCCTGGGCAGAGGGTCGTCCAGGAACGGGTCATCCACATGGGAAAAGAGCCTGAGGAGGGGGGGTGGATAAAGTTGCAGGTCTACTGTGCTGCCATGACAGTGTTAACAAGATGCCTTTATTTTCATGTTTGCATGAAGCTTACAAGATATCTGACCAACATAACCTACAAGAAGAACTGGGTCAGTACACAGCCATGGATGCAAAGTATTTGAACTGCAGGGCCGGCACCTCTGAGCTGTGCAGCTCCTTTATAATACATATATATATATGTATATATATATATATATATATATATATATATATATATATATATATATATATATATATATATATATATATATATACATACACACAGATATATATACAGATTCTGACACTAAACACTGCTGGCTTGTTTGCTGCTGACATCGCTGTCCCTCTGCAGCAGTGACAGCAGAGACACTTCTGCCTTCATTTAACATTTCAAACCATCTTATTTGCTCAAGGGCTGTAACTAATGATTATATCGATTCAGCTGTCAAGTATTTTTCTGGATGAATTGTTTAGTTGTTTGATCTATAACGTGTCAGCAAATTGTGAAAAATGTTCCCAAAGCCCAAGATGACGCCATAAATGTTTCTGTCAACGACACAAAGATGTTCAAGGAGCTGAACTCATAGAGGAGCAACAGAACCAGAACATAGAATCAGAGTCAGTGTCAATCAATATAACAGTTGACAACCAATCCATGTATTGTTGCAGCTCTTATTTGGTCTGCAGTCATTTCTGTTGACAGATGCCACTATATTCATGTTCTGTGTTCAGCAGGGCTAACCCTACAGTGTGTGGTGAACAGCACTGCCTGGTGCTCACACATATTCAGTGAATTTGGATTCACTTTATTTTTGATGCAGTAATTATTTCATTTGTTGCAATTATCCACAAAATACAGAAGTAAGAAACTGCCTATTGAACACTATTGACACCTCTGTACAGCAGAGGGCAGTGTAACACAATGCTCTGCCTGTCTTGTGATGTGTATATGGGAGCGTTGTTGTTTTAACTCACCAGTCACATGCTGCCTGCACACTCCGACCTCCTGTTGACACCAGGGCCTTCAGTCTGTGAAAGAACACAACATGGGAGGAAATTAAATGATGTCCTCAACAACACTGAGATGTTCACCGACATGTCACTGCTCTGCTCTGTGAGATGGGTGCAGTAACAGTGCAAGAATAGTCAGAGCAAGTAGTGACCTCTGTGTGTGAATGAGCCCGAGCAGCAGAGGAACACACTCATCTTGTTCTCTGTGCAGTAGTTTGTATCCTCGGGAGTTTTCCGGCAGCAGATGGCAAATAAAAGTGTTGTGCGTCCACACACCTGTGTGGAAACTGTGACTCTGTAAACAGTTAGAGATTCAACTGAAGGCTTTACAGGAAAAGGAAATAATGTGGAAAAGGTTGAAAGTTGTTGACTGAACAGAAGTGCCGGGGGAGCTGGGTACAAACAATGTCAGTGGAAAAAGAAAACTGGTGAATTATTCAGCGTTTTCCTGGTTCGACTGGCTGAAGCCAACATCTAAACAGAATTACAGCAGATGTGGAAATATATTTTCTCCTCACTAGTCGGAGCTAAGAGAAGACTGGCAGTGGTGGAAGTAACTAAGTATTTTTTCTGTCTAAAATGACATGAAAATGTTATTTCTGGCTATGTGAGACTAGATATGACTTGAATGCCACACCTGTCAGCCTCCAGTAAAATCAGCTGTTCCAACATGTAATGTTACAACGGGACTGCAAAGATTTGACATCAGCCCATACTTCCTAACCCTCTGGCCAGAGGCATGTGTGGAAGGTATTTCATGGAGTGGAGAATTACTTTATGAAAATAAATATCTCTGATGAAATGTTAAGTCTCTCTTAGTCTACACTGAGAAACATGACATTAATTAAAGTCTGTATGGCTGCTGTATATCTAATGTTAACGTACAGCAGATACCTGTCTGTCAGTTTGTTGACTTCAGATTAAGAGGATTTAGATATTTTCAGCAGAAGTGGCCTCAGATGATGATGACTGACTCAGAGTAACCTCCATGCAAAATGGCGACTTCCTCCCCCGTGTGGTCGCTGGAGGCTGCAGCCATCGGCAACTATCGGTTTGTATGATTTGTTTAACAGTTTGTAAAAGGTCCTATCGGTCGACCTCTAGCGCTGAGCAATACATTGATATTTATCAATGTTGTCTTCTCCTGGTTGTAGAGGCTCATTACAGTAATTATTAGACTGTTCTACTTGTTCTAATACTTGTCTTTACCCACTTAGTCCTTATATCCACATTACTGATGATTACTGATCAGAAGTGTTATTGAAAGTACCCACAGTCCCCACAATATTGTCAAAATATCAATATTGAGGTAATATTTGATTTTTTTGCCCAGTCCTATGACTGGAAAGCATTTATGAAGAGCTTTAGAGGAGATCTGTGAGTGATGCTTCTACTTTAATAAGTGTCGACTGATTTATTAACTTCAGTCAATGCAAACATCACATCAGACTGTGTAGAATTCATTTACAGCTGCTTTCATTGATCTTGGGGAGCAAACAGTTGCCTGTTCACACGTGTAAGTAACTGATCTGTAGTTGTATTTTTATGTCCACCTTATTAACAAAGTTATTAACTGAGTCCAATATTTTTTGTAACTCTGTCTTCATGTAGCTTCCATAGCTTAGAACTGGTTTCTACTCTTGTTCTTACAGAAAACATTTGGACTGTTGAGCGCAGGAAGCTCTCAGGTCTGATCATTACCATTAGGATCATTACCATGTGAGTGGAGGTCAGACCAATAATAATATCTACCAACATGTTGTAATGCCACTGAATTATACAGAAGGATATTTTAATAATTCAACAATTATAACCACATGTATTTCAGATCCACACTCCGACTCTGTTCATGCTCGGTTGGACACATTTTACTTGGAACTGTGCACAAATGTGCCATGGCTTCGGGCCAGATGATGTCATCTGTTGGTCGGTGCATGGACTGTACTTACAAACATTTCTGTCTCACATCTCTGGTGGATTGCCACAACATTTCATACAGTGTGGTAACTGTAGCAGATACATCTTGGATTAGTGTTACAACAGCAGCCTTCAGTCACAGTTTCTGTTTTGTTTTCCAATGAAATGTCCCCATTTCCAGGTAACAACCTTTCTCTGAGGCAGGATATTTTTTATCTCTCTTTCCACTCCCACTTCTGATC
Organism: Pagrus major; assembly: GCF_040436345.1. Lineage (NCBI taxonomy): Eukaryota > Metazoa > Chordata > Actinopteri > Spariformes > Sparidae > Pagrus > Pagrus major. Next base: position 29,815,916 of record NC_133216.1, on the reverse strand, counting down.
TGAAAGGTCAGAGTGCATCCATGAGTAATTGAAAATGTATGTCACAACCAGGAACTGGGAAAGACAAAATGTGAGTCAAGCAGAGTTACTGACTGGGAGCAGAACCAAATGGATCACAAGTCAGAGGAAGCGTCAGTTCTCTTGAAGGAGGATGATACGTAGCCTGTGTAGGCAGCAGACGTAAGCATCGACTCCTCTCACGACAAGGAATCTAATGACTCCTCTTAACCACACCTACGGACTCACAGTTACTGGTGAAAGAGGTGTTCACCGTTTGAAGTGTGTTACTTCTCCTCCTCACTGTGCTCGTGAAGATGTTCTGCTCTGGGCTTCATGTCTGCTGTTTCTGGCTGAATAAGATCAACAAGTCACCCAACGAGTTCAGTGTGAATGCTGAACGAGCAGCTTTCTGATTTGAATGAAGATGTTGAAATCCTGATTACACAAAACCAACGAGGGGGTTTAATTCTTCTTACAGTTTGTGCTGCATTAACAGAGATCAAAGAGTGTTTCCAAAGAAAGAAGCTGAGAGAAGAGTGATTTATCTGCTCGTCCTTACCTCAGCAACACCTGGAGGCTGGGCCGATCAGCAGATCAGATGATTCATATAAGAATCTAATTAGTTGACGCTCAGAAGATAAGAGCTCCTGTATGCTAATGTGCTTCTCATCTCTGGGGAGCAAAGCGAGCAGCTTCGGCACGCCATCACATGTTGTTCCTGCGGGGTGGGATGGGTGCAGGTGTGTGTCTGTGTGTCGGCACACATACTGTTTGTGCTGACCATGTGTTAGGATTAGATTATTACAGCTCTTTGAAGGTGGCTGCTTAGATTGAAGACCAATGATTTCTCATCTTGTGCGCCAGTAATGGTTTTTTTTATCATGACGGAGGGATTCAGGGTTTTCACTGTTTTTAATCATGTCAGGGAGAAAAACTGAAGTGCACTGTCACAACAAAATGACTGTTGCTGTTTAATACTTTGTGACAATGGATAATATTACTTACCATTAATCATATAAATATGTGTAATGCAGAAAATGATCACCCAGCTCAAACATATTGTCATTGAGTCTCACAGCAGTCCTGCTTCCAGGAGCAGCTACATGTTTTCTGCTAACTAGCTCTGATAAAATACAAGTTTCCTGCCCAGCAACAAACAGCAGACCAACAAAGATAGATACTAGCTGATGAAGTTTAGCAGCTAAGCAGCCAGATGTTTTTCTCAGGAGATGGTGATGAGATAAGTGTGAAGTGCCAAACAGGTCGGACCTTTACATTCTCTCTGCCAGACCTGTAAAACTAGGATTTAAACATTACACTTTATTCTTTCTTCACTTTGTTTATTAGTTTTAATGATTGCAAAAGAAAGAAGAAAGTTATTAAACACATTAATAAGCCAGTTATACTGAGGCGTGTGTTCTTCTGCACCGTAGGGCCAAAACAAAACTGCTGATGCAGCTTTAAACAGTCAGTTTTAACCAACTGTGCCCTTTAATAATTTGCTCATATATTCATGCTGTGTATATTAAAAACATGCTTTCATATTAATAAGTTAAAATGGTATGATTGGACATATTTATTTGCTCTCTTTATTGCTGATTTATTCTCAGTGCAGTAACTGTCTTTAGTGTTCCCACTGCAACATTCAGTCCTGTCTACATGTGTTAATTTCAGTGCTGTGGCTTCCCGTGGGTAGTAATTGTAATATTGTAAAAAATAAATAAATAAATACACAATACATTTTTGAACTGTTGATCCCTGAGGGGAAACTGGTACATTACAGATTGAATTTAAACAGAGTAAGTAAAAATAAAATAGCAGGAAGTTAAAAGAGGCGAGCGTGTTGTGGATTCAGCCTTTTTCCTAGAGATTATTCATTGTTAGGTCAGAGACCTTCATGAGACACTCAACCCTCCACAGTGAGCTGGCTTCAGTCACTCAGCTGAATATGATGGTATGTGTCACATCAGCAGAGGGGCCGACCTGATTCTTTTCACACCACACTTGTTTTAGAAGGTCAAAGCAACACTTGGTCCACACACATGATGCAAGTCATGTAAACCAAGAGAAGACAGCCCCCCACATTTCTGTGAAGCCTCACCACAGTGAGCTCCGTCAGCAGCAGTCGTGACCACAGAGACTGTCTCTGTCTTCAGAGTCAGCTCATAGTGTCCCACAGCTGGAGACCTACATACCATCGAACATGTGTGAGAGAGAATCGGAAAGAAGGAAGAGGTTGAAGGAAGGACCTTAAAACACTTCAACACACACCCACACACCCACACATACCCCCAGCCACACACACACACACACACACACACACACACACACACACACAGTAAATGAAGCCAGAGATAAAGGAGCCCCAGGCTTACATTTGACATTAGTGACGAGCTGATATGTGACTGAGAGAGGCTTCAAAACCAGGACAAAGATATGAAAAAGAGAAGTGGGTCCTGTGACACATATGATATATAATGTGTCACCATGTTAGTCAGAGCATCACTTACTGTAAAAACTCACTTTAGTTTGTTCACGTCACAAATGTGAAGAAGAGACGTCTGTATGTGTCGACCACTCTGCTGGAAGGTGACGGTCTTGTTCCTGAACGACAGCATTTTCCGCCATGTAGATAAAGTGTCACTACACATCCATCAATCTGACAATATGACCACAGTACAGAGGCCATTAGTCAGTCATAGCAGACCTGGCTATTCTTTGGTTTCTTGTTTGTCATGACAAATGCACAGCTCAACAGTAAAGATACTGCACAGATGTGAAAAGCTGCTGTCAGACTTCAGAGGATCCGAGTCCTTCACAAAGAAATCCACAGTCAAGAAGCATTACACAGCTTCAACACATCGTCCTATAGACGAGCGAGAGACGTAATGTTACAGTCTGCTCACATACAGCCAATAAGAAGTGATTCATATGTAAACTGCTACAGATAAACTACATAGAGCCCCTTTAACATACCAATATGAAAGACATAGGAAGTAGTCAGACACATTTTCATACCCATCACCCTTCTGTAAACTGAAAGTGATTCACATCCGTCCAGGCTTCAGTTTCCCTGAATTCTTGAAACTACTGAAAGCTGTTTTGTTAAGCTTTTGTCTAAAGTATGGGTCCCATCATCAGTGATACCTGCCTGTGTTTTACCAGGTATTGGATCAGAACAGAAATCAGTGGTATCGCACATCACTACTAGAAGTGAGACGCTGCTTTTGCCAGTTTTACTCCGTCTGAAATCAAAGACCAGCATCATCATTATGTGATACTGTATGCGTGCCTGCCACAGTGTTAAGCTTGACAGGAGCAGCAACAGGAGCTAAGGGTGGCGAGGGTTATCAAACAGTCAGCAGTGACTCAGTTTGATCAAGTACAGTGAAGGGTTAATCTTCCCTGGAACACCTGAAGTCGTCGCGAGTTGGATTAGATGAGCATGTAGTTTCATGTCGATGACGAGATGGAGACAGGCCAAGCAATGAGCTGCTGCACCACAGACAAATAATTACACACTTTTTTACAGCATTAGGCGATGACTAGAAAATTCATCAACAAAATATTCTCATAATGATAAAGGTATGACCCGTCCATCGCCGCCCACATCCAGGAGTCACCAGTGTGGTTTAGGGTGTTAACACACATGCTGTTGAGTCAAATCAGACCAAATCTGCTGACACCTGCCAAACTGAACATGTCAGTAAAAGGTAATCCTGAAGCTCCGAGGCTTCACCACACTAACAAACTGTATTTACAACATGTAAGATGTGTACAATCTTCGTTTGTGACTCCACACTCAGAAACACTTAGTGAGATGAATACAAGTGTCAAATGTGTGAAAAACACTTGAATGATTCTCAGGACCTCTGGGACGAAGCGAACACGAGTCACAACTGGATATTTGTGGCTGGCACTATTCGCTGTTATGTCTGCTGAAAAGCAAACACTGCATTCCACGGTAAGACATGTGGTGGCAGCGGTGTCTCAGTGTGCAGATGCCTCGCTGCATCGAGACCTGTTCGACTCTCAACCGCCTCATGATTCTGCTCTGCACGAGACAAGCCTGCAGAATCACACCAGGCATTGAGCTCACAGGCTGAACGACACAGGTTCACACAGCGTGGCAATAATCCAAACAGCTAGAAATTCTACATCAGTCCAAAGTCCAGCTCCAAAATCCAGAGCTTGTATGAGCAACTCCTGCTTGGAGCGAACGCACGTCAGTATGCTGAGGGGTATTTATGTTGAGGACGGAGCCAAAATTCCTCCACAACACTGTGAGCAGCTACTTCTGTTAGTGTTCAGAGGCACTTACTGCTGCTGAATGCGGTGTAACCAGGCATCACTTTATCACACAGGGACATGTGCTGTTGTATAACCTGCCTCGATTAATAAATCGCCTAAGGACCAATGGTGCAAAGCATACTTCAAATCACATTTAGTGGTTCTCCGTTTTGCTACTGATGCTTAAAGAAACCTCTACTGAGTAAAAATACAGACGAACACAAGGACGAGCAGCTCTGACCTGCAGGTGGTTATAATGTGATGGATGAAACAGCCACTCAAGCAAAGTCACCAGGATAAAATGCTGCACTGAACATTTCTGCAAACCACCAATACATTTGTACACATCATGGGCTACACACCATATTTACACTTCGACAAAATGTGTCACATCATGTTCACAGTACGCGTTTATGACCTGACTTTAATATGAGAAGGTGGAGAGGACGGTGGTGAAGTCACAGGCAACAAGGCAGCAAGCCAGTGACGGCTGTTTGAGACCGTGTTTAAGGAAGACAGAAGACAGATGTGTTTGATGGGAAGTCGGGACATCTCCAGATGTGTTTTAAGCCAAAACATGATCTTTTCCTCACCAAGTGGTGTTTGTGACTGAAGCAACCAGGGAATAAGAAAAGCATCTTCACAAGATGCAACGTAAAAAAAAATTAAAGTTTCAACATATCCGTGGTTTTGCTGAAAATACAGTGCCAACATTTATTCTGGTGATTGGGTCGGGCAGAGATTTCCTGACTTTTACTTTAAGATTCTGATGTAGTTTCCTTCTTTACAAACAGAATTGTTCAGGGCGTCATGTAGCTGAGTGACCTTTGCTCCACATGTTTTATGGGTTATTTCAGGTCTACCTGCAGTGTTGTGTCGGGGATTCACCAGCTCTACTGCAACAAACAGGGTGAGTTGGTACCTAGATTTGAAGTGACTCTTTTTCTTTTAGTACCTGTTCCTGAATCATAACTTAAAAATAACCAGAGCAGAAAAAAACTGACAGAATGTATATTTTTGGATTCCCCTTGACAACTCACATTTCCTTTTCGTGCTGTTGCCTCTCAGGGTTTCCATAGCTGTGGGTAGCTGTTTCATAAGGCGAGTCCTGAGCTGAGTCAAACATGTCGATTAGAGGCTCGTGGGGACTGAAGGAGGATCCCTTGTAAGCACTCCTCTTCTGGAGCAAACTCATTTCAGTTTGAAGAAATCAAATGTAGTGTGTTCAGAGAGCTGGTGGTGGAGCAGCCTGGCCTGAGGTTTCCTGATTAAAGCGGGGGAGAGATCAGTTTGGTCTGCTGGGAGCAGAGCTGCCGCACCAGAGCCTCAAAGGCCGGCTGCTCACCACTCCCTCCGTCTCTCATGACAGTGCAACTGTGCACAGCTCTCAGCCCCTGAACACTCGGCTCAGTCGCATGCTGCAGAAGTCATTCACAGCATAACATCAGGCTGTCAACAGAAATGTCCTCAGAACCATCATTTCTCTGGTTTGTACAGAAACTGGGTCTGTGAAAAGCAACGGAGGAACACTTACAGATTTCAATAATATGATTTAGAAAAGCCACCAGTTTGGCTGAGTGCTTTTGTGTTAGAGGTCAAATCCTGTTTCCAAAACTCCACTTTTACTATAAACTGTAGCTACAAATTATGGAGCAGGAAATGCCAGACCAACATGAGACACAGCAGAGCAAAATGAGCTAGCTTTGATGCTAACGTCAACTGATCAGTGTAGTCTTCTAAGACAACTAATACTGTTGACAGCACATTTGTGTCTCAACATTTATTTTAGTCATCTTCATGTTAAATTCCAACACTTTTTTAATTCTGTGTTAGCACGACAAAGTCTCCCGAACAGGACGATTCTGCTCATGTGTCATCAGATCCGGTCAGACGAGAAGATTAAGATACATTTTATCTAATGACAAATGATCTTAGTTTAAGGAGTGACAGCAGGGAGAGACTGCTGCTGTAACCCAGAGACAACCATCAGTCCCCCCAGTGCTACAACGCCAAAGAGGCAGAAAACAAAGTCTCTAGTTTTTCTTTCATTTTCATATTTTATTCATTCAGTTAGATGTTGAAATATATTTTTCTGTAAATGTGATTTCCTTACATGAAGGTCTAATACTGTAAGTCTTCTCCCAACTGCCACACATGTCATGTCTGGAGATATATCAGATATATACTGAATTATTTATGTTGTGTATTTACACATTTATTCATCTATTTGTTATTCATTTGCCTAAAATAGTGAAAGCTGAAGAGTCTGATACACACTGTGGTTAAATCTACTGTTATCAAACCAAAGCTCATCCATTAAAGGTCAATAACACTAGAGCTGAATCATTTAGTCAAATAATTGATAAATCAATCAACAGAATCAGCAACAATTCTGATAATGAATGACTATGTTTAGCCGTGTTTTAAGTAAAAAATAAAAGAATAAAGGTGTCAGTTGTTGACCTCCAGTTTTCTATGATAGTAAACTGGATATCTTTGTGTTTTGTAATGTTAGTCTGACATCATGGAAACTGTGATGAGCATTCTGAACGGTTACTTACAATTCTAAGACTGAAAGATTCATCGACAAAGTAACTGGCAGATGAATGGATAGTGAAAATAATCCCCAGTATCAGCAGTGAATATCAGAATGGTATTAAAAGGCCAGTATCGGCTCCACTCCCTGCGTCCCCATGATAAAACCACTGCTGCGCAGCTGTTTCACTGCTGTACAGTCCCAACAAAAGCTCTTAGAGTTTCTCCACCTGCGAGCAGACGGAGCAGTGTGGGCTGAGAGCTGACCCAATAAAAGCTCTTTGTAGGGAAATGTCCCTGGATAATGATTTTTCCTCATCAGTAAAGAAAATAGTCAAACTAAAAACAGTCTGTTGAGAGCTGCGCTGGTTTTCTTCAACCTCACATCGAGGACGTTTCCCCTGGAGCTGGCTCCGTCTACTAACGAGTCACACTCAAACACTACATTACAGCAGACATTAAAGTCATGTTCTAGATGAGGAATAGTTCTGCTTTTTGTAAAATTGTATAATGTGACATGCAATAGCTCCTTATTAACACATGCAGAGTCAATCCTTCATCTTAAAGGCTTTTATTGTGAGAAACCACTTGCTCACTCTCGCCCACAGACATGTGAAAGCAAGTTTTCCAACCGTAGAGAGTCCTGTGTTAACTGCTCGCCTCACAGAGACAGGAAGAGAAACAGACAAGGCAGCGAGCAACACGCCCACGCAACACAACACTGCTCAGGCCTGTACATCACACAGCACTAATGTTTAACTCTGAGTACATGACACCACGGCCTGACACACAACAGCTTTTCAGAATAAACAAGACACATTGATGTGAACAGGGCTACAAGCTTTACACTGAAAGACACAGGAAGTGGGCTCCGAGGTTAGACTGTTAAAAAAAAAGCCTTCTCTCAATATTATCAGTTTAACATCTCCATGTACTCAGAAAGTGTTCATACATAATTATACATAATGCTTGTTTGCTATGTAGGATGACTGTAGACATGTGTAGCTTGTAGTAGCGGTACTGTATACTGTATACTGTATACTGTATACTGAATACTGTATACTGTATACTGAATACTGTATGTGTCCACGACCCAAAGATACTGTCTGTGTCTGAATTTTGAGTGTGGACATGCATTCAGTATATAGTGTCCTGGAAAACTCAGTCATTGGAACATAAAAAATATTGTCCATGGCCTTTTGGCTAGCCTGGTTGTTATTTAGCTAACGCAGGCTGCTACCATCCTTAAAGATCGATGGAGAAGATAATATGTTACAGTCATATATATATATATATATATATGTCAAGAAACTTGACATTAAAGAGCTACTTCATCATATATATCATATTAAACATTTATTTGCTGCTGCTACAAAGTTTCTCACACTCAACAAGAGGCTTCTCCTCTTTTCTTCCTCTTTACATATCATTTTAAATGTTTACATCAGAATTGGAGGGCAAGAACTCAAACTTCACAGCACGAACAACAGTACGAGGATCCCACAGTCCCTTCACTGGCTCACTATCTTTGCAAACTTTATATATATTCATAAAAAAATAAACAGCAAAAACATCATGATTTTAAGTTTTAAGTTATTATTTTTGGAAAGCCAAACTGAACCTTACAGCAGGTCAACTTTGGCCCGCCAGCCCTGGTTTACATGTTTAAAGTTTTACATAATAAAACTCTGGAAACTGCTGATGGATTATTTGTTCGACATTTTAATAGCTTGAATGATTAATCTACTACTTGAATAAATATTTCCATTGTTTTTTCATTCACACATCAGGTATTCTGCATCTGATTGGTACTTCGACCATCACGGAGCTAAACCCAGAGCGCCAGGTTACCTTTGTGCCCACATCTTCAGTCATTTACTTTCAACATGACTCGTAACCCCCAAAAGGTTCCAGAAGAAATCAATTGTGACTACGTTCAGTGTCCTTCTGTCAATCACGTGTCATACAGACCTACATATTTAAAATAAAACATAAAAAATCATAGTAGTGTCAGGGTTTCAGAGACATCCTGTATCTGTAATGTAATAGATCACAATGAAACAATACAACTGTCCATAAGAAGCCATTACATTAGAAAGGGTTATAAAATACTAAACTTTCTAAACTAAATGTTCATTTATTTAGGTTAGAGTCTCTCCATCCTGCTATAAAGACATGTTTCTGACAGTGAGCTGTCTGTACACGCACACACACACACACACACACACTGACTGTACAGCACAGACGTCAGGCAGCAGAGTGGACCGTATGATGTAGCAGAGTGAACCGTACAGTGCAGCAGCTTGATGCTCTGCTCCAGACCCGGTAAGACCCGGGTCCCCTACACTCTGTCCTCTGCTTCATGCTGCAGCTGTGAGCAGGCAACAGTTCAGAGCATATGAACGTTTGAATGAAACTGATCCTTGACAGTCGGCGTGGAGGCTGCACATTTTACCTTGGAACAGTTTAACTGCTTTGTTCAGTGAGAATAAACAGATAGTAGTGACCAGTTGTCGGGGACAGTTGTCTTGACGGCAGCTAGCTCAGGATGCAAAGAGTCTGTCGCTGCATTGTCAGACAACTGCTGAACTGCCCCACTGACTCAAGCAACCAACGCAGAAACAGGCCCAATACACCAACACCCCCAACAGCACCGACACAGCTGATGCACTGGCTTCATACTGGGCTTCTGTCAAACATGAGAGTCAGCCAGTCTGCTCAACTTTGGTGGATGTTTGATGTTCAAACTATACATATCACAACATGTGGTCAGACTCAGATTCAGATTAAACATGAATATATTTTGCTCTCTGTTGGCCTCAGGCTGTTTATCAGCTGTCCAGCGTTTACACCGACCACAAATGGGCCCACCCATGTAAGAGGAAACACACACACACACACACACACACACACACACACACACACACACACACACACACACACACACACACACACACACCACCCCCTCACGGGAAGCCTTGTTCAGCTGAGCAGCTCTGTCACTGTGGGAAATCCCATGGCTCTGTGTCCTCTGACTGCATGCATCCTCACACTTCCTGTTTACAAACACACACACACACACACGCACACAAACACACACACACGCTGTAGAACAGTACATGTAGCTATGCGAAGAGAAAGAGCTTGGTGAGCCACAGTATTCAGAGGTAACCCCACAGGACTCTGCTCCTCTCGCTGTGTTTGACAGACTCACAGAGGAAGAGGAGGAAACATCTCGTGCTGTGATTCTCAACTTTTCTGTCCTCAACACAGCGCGAGGCTGCATGAGTCGTTTAATCACAGAGAGATTTCTGTCTTCTCATATTGTTCCTGGCCTGAAAGAGTAGCACTGATCAAGTCATGCCAAAAAACCCTATGATCAGAGAAAAGCCTGAAAACTAAAGATGAGAATGATTTTGTGAAAGTGGGACAACCCTTCAACAGCCTCATACATCTTCAGTAGTTGTCAATGACATTTATGTAAACTGACCAGACATTTCCAATAATCAGCTGTGGTGATTTCTGTTGTGTTACTGTGGCAACCCTGATATTATCATAATGTCATTTACCAATCCAGTCATCAGATACAAAAAAAAACACTGCTAATGAACCACTGGCCACTAACGGTGCTTCATAAGATAACATTAGCAACCCGTGCTCCTGCACTGATATCAGAGGAGCGGTACCAACTGCAGCAACTTCACTGCTGGACTTTAGTTACATTATAGGCTTCATATGTCATCAAATGCGATATTGAAATACGTCAAAATGTGGGACTGTCATGAACAAATCTGCAAACACAATGGAAATTTAGCTAGCTAGCTAGTTAGTTTCTTGTTTCCTATGACAGATCTAATATATAATAAAACTAATGTTTAAATTGGGTGCACCATGAACACTTTAAGGTACCAGTTTTTCTAATAAGCCATCCATTATAAAGGTTTTATATGTTGCAAGTTATGACTTTATTAATGTTTCATAATTCAGATAAAGTCACTTCAGTGTACCTCACCATCAGAGCTGGACTGTCGTCATGTGTCAGCCTGATCTCACAGGGGGCTTTTTGCTTTAAAATCTGCACAGGTCACAAGTGAATCTGAAAACAGTGAGCAGTGTGTGTGTGTGTGTGTGTGTGTGTGTGCTAGAACAAAATCAGGAAGCGTAACTTTCACCAAAATACCTTATTGTGACCTTAATCTATTAATGTAATTTACCTTAACCTGAACCCAAAAGCTCAAATTAAAAAAGAAATAGGTCTGTGCTAATTATATGAAAATATAAAAGTAAGACTGTAAATAATAACTGGGCCAGCACGGTCTGTACTGTATAATACAAATGCAAATGCATCTTGTCCTTTATGGAGCCTTAGAACCAGCAGAGACGCTGTGTGTCAGCAGTCTGTGACGTTCGGGCCACAGTGTGGTTAACGGTGCGTCTTCATGGTCGCCCCTGAGCTGCTGCATTGGCAGAAGTGTGTGTTTGTTCTCAGAGATGGAGCCAGCATTGTGATGTGTGGCGGACGGACGGGAATACAAACTTCCGTCCTCACAATAATAGCGCTGATAATCTTTTTCCTGTGTTACTGTACATTGTTCCAGAGAACAGCCAGACAAAAGCACACACACACACCCATGGATGCATTTCTGCATGGATGATTGAGTTCAGCTCATTTCATAAAGTTATTTTTTTAAATCGTCAACAGTTATTCTGAAGCGACATTTAGCCAGTTAGCTGCATTTGTAATGTGGTCAAAGAATTATCAGTGTACACTGAATTTACCCTGAAATATATGAAAACACTTTCATTTTGTTTTATGTTGGCAGATATAGAAGAGACAGCATTAACAGCAACGGCTCATGTTAGTGGCTCATCACTTTTACTCACTTCATTAATGTGATTATATATTTATTATAATCTACGTATTTAATATTGAGCACCTGTGGGCTCTATACAGAGGCAGCGAGACGTTAATAACATAGAGTCTTAACCTGGCCCTTTCTGTACAAAGGGAAGTATCGCTGCGGTGGTGTTTACTGCACCGTATAACATTCAGCTCTGTTTTGTTGATCAGAGTGGAGCTTTGGCACTGCGGTGAAACGAGCGGTGCTTCTGGGCCAGCGCTGCCTCCAGGAAGTGTTTGTAGAGCTAAAACTCTAATCTGCTCAGTAATAAGAGGAGGTTCACACTGTTTGTTATTCATGGTGAAAATGAACTGTGGTGTCTTCAGGGAAACAATAGGCGTCTTTTCACAACTCATTTCCGAGTTGTCTGTCCTCCAAACTCATTAATCCTAATTGGTCTTTACTGGAGAAAGACTAGAGACACTCCAGCCGCCCAAACCCACAGAGAGTGTTCAGACAACTGATCCACTCACTGATTCCAGTCCAATTACCCACACATATTCATCCACAGATTAACTAGTCAAGAAGAAAAATCTCATTCACATTGTGCTGTTGAAAGCTTGGCACTGGCCTACCAGCCATTCTCTCACTGGCCACAACTCTCACATTCTGAGGTCTCCTGCATTAAAGTATCTGCCAATGTGTGCCTCCGCTCATGTCCAAAAATATAATCTGCATATCATGATTACAATAAGACCAGTCACATTCAAAACCAAGCTCAGGTCAGCATGCAGCGAGGCTTTGATTAAAGCTGAATCATCTTTTTCACTCAGGCAGAAGAAGACTCCTAATGTAGTCACGGCTAACAACACAGCAAACAAAATGAATTTCATCAGACGGGGGAACATTTGTGTTTCTCCACCTGATCAAACTTCAAAATTCACTTCATTTTTAGCTCTAGTTTGGTCACCACCTCTGGCTCATTAATATGAATTACGGAAGAAGTCCAAGGACTTTAAGGAACCTTGCTCACTTGGGGTTCCCTTGAGGAACCTTTAACAGCTCCATTTAGAGGAGAGGTTACTGGAGGGACCTCATTAAAACCTTATCAAAAGGGTTCCTGGCAGATCTTTTTTTCAAACTAATTAATGATGCTACAGAAAGCAGAAAAGAAAACAGTTTGATATTTTAATTTTCCACCTCTTCATACTCCTACAGCTGCTTCTTCATACAAATTAAAGCCAGCAATGCTTTCAAAGCTTTCAAAGCTTTCAACAGACCTTCAAATATTTCACATTCATACTTTATTAGTCAACTTTTAACAAGGTGATAAGAATTATACTCTTTGAGTAATAACCTGTTAAACATAGCAACTGAAGCAGCTGGGGACTCGTTTTAAAACGGAAAAAACAACCAAAAAACATCAAATAGCCTCCTACAGCTCGCCTTCTGTAAACCACGTCTGCAGAAGCCCCGAGATCACAAACTGATCTGAACAGACGTCATTTACAAAAAAATCTTCACTGTAGCTGCTAAGCTAAAAGTGTTAGCTTGCACCCCGAAGTGGGTGAATGAGCTCGACCACATGTCGAGGGTGTAAATAACGTCTTTTCAAATCAGTTTGGGTTGATTACAGCGGACCAGCTTCATGGAGCCACTTCATGCTTTTGAGGTTTTAAAACGAGTCCCCAGCTACTGAACTTGTTTAGGAGAATGCTGCAACGTAATGTTTTACTGTGAAGCTCCAGAAATCTATAGATGTGCCAGCTTCTTCACCAGTCTGTTGCTGCTAGCACACAGCAGCTGTACACAAGTGAGTGGAAATCTCTTTTATCATTCAGTTAACATTAAAAAATGACTGATGCAGCTTTAATTCCTCTGAATCTATCATCACCATGAATCCTGTCATTAGACAACAGGGTCAAATGGCTGAGAAGGTTCAGGGGTTCACACCTTGAACAACAGGAGACAGCGTCACATCGTCACAGTTTAGGAAGTCTAGAGATCACAAACAGAACGAGAAGGAAAACGAGACTGGAGCTTCATCATATAATTAATAAGAAACCTTAAGTGTTTCTGACAGGCTGCACACACTTCACCACAAGCACACGCTTCTAAGATCATCACACACTGAGGCCGTTGTTCTGCTGCTGACTCTGCTGTGTTATTGAAAAATATAAGAAGCAAATAAAGACGATAATGATGTTTTTGTTGCACATGACAGTTAACTGCCTGTTCAATAATTGACCTTTCACAATCTCACTGTACGAGAGTACATTACACAGAGCTGCTGTTAACTGGAGCACTAAACACAATTGTTCTTCTCCCGTGCAACATATGGAAGCTCATGCACAACTCTAACATGCTAACTGTGCTAACTCAAAGACATTAAGGTCACAGCAGAGTAGAACATATGTACGAGGCACACACGCTACATGCAACACAACTCGTCTTTCAATAAGCTGCATTCTCAACAGTTCAGGGACTAAAAATGAGTATTATTAATAAAATCATTATTACATACAAACCTCTGAAACATGGAAATAAAGGCGTTAGATGCAGTTTTTCATTTCTGATGTTGTTACTGTCTGATAGTCTGTGACTAACAGGGGAATATAGAAATATGTTGTGCATCAGCTACAGATGCATTAATGAATAATTACATTTTCATCATTCAACAATAAACAATTTTGAAATTCTGATATATAAAGACCAGCATGTATAGAGTACTATCTCAATGAGAGCCCCAGGGACTTTTTAATATTTATTAAAGCAAATAAATAAGATTACCTTCACTAAAATATGGACAATTTACAGATGTATTATGTACAACCTATAATATGTGTCTATATCTAGACATTATCTATCTATAAGGTATTTTCCTCAGACAAATCCAAGTTTATCGTTACGAAACACTAAATAGTTCACAATTAAAGCTCCATTTTCAATTAGAACCAAATTTGACATCATAAATCATAAAAACTAATGAACAGCTATTTAAGATCAAAATATTCACAGGTTCTCTCATCGATCTCTACGCCATTTTATTTTCAACAGGAGCTGAAGATATACCAGATATGAGATATCTTATCAGCGAGCAGACTGATCTCCTACTTTCAGAAAAATTATAATTATTACCTAATTTTGTGTTTTTACAGTTTTGCTACAGGTCATTTGTTGTTGTTTTGCAGATTCTGAATATGATAATATAATATAACATATAATGCTGTTCCAGGCCCAGCGTGGTGTCTCTCTTCAGGTCAAAAACCACACATTCATATTTATGTGTCATGTAAAAGTAAATGTTCTGGACTGACATGCACTCAGAGAAGAGCTGCATGAAATGGTACGATGATCACATTGGGATTTTTAGTTCAGATGCTCAGTTGCAATATGATTCAGGATAAGTTGGAATGATCACTTTTCCATCACAACTTCAATTTTCACTGTAATCCTGATGATGTGATGATCTGCTGGGTCTGTACCAAAAAAGATCTGTGGGTCAGGACAGTTTACCTTCATCAACACACTGCAGCTGCCTGTGATTTAAATCTTTGCAGTCGGCCACATTGTGATTTCAAAAACAGTTTGATTAACTGTGCAGCCCTAATAAGACATTATTTATAGTTGAAATAAATATATAGGTAAGTTGTCAGTCGTGTGATGCTTGGACTGGAGCTTTCAGTCAGTGATACTTCCTGCCTGAACAATTCTACGTCTGTCTAAATGAGCAACAAGCTCCTGGTGCTGTGTAAACCAGGTCAACAACAATAATAATAACTGTCATTAAATACATTTTATTCCAATGCTTCTGTTTAACTGAGAAGGGAATTTATAGAGGCGGAGTCAATTTCTTATCACCTTTCTCAGCTGCTCAAAGTATTGATTCCTGAAAGACAAGTAGAATTTAAAATGATCAATATGAACATTGGAGGATCACTGATTGGAAGGGATCCTTCTTTCTCACTATTACCGCTGTGTCTAATGGTCCTACTCGTCACTATACTGTATATAGAAGCCTCTGGCCTGGTCCTGATGCATGAGTATCTCTCCATGAGCAGCACAGCGACAGGCCTCACATGTAGCTATAGATTACACATCATGTCAGACCAGAATTGAACTGCAGTCACGTAGGAGCTGTGTTTTATCTCCACATCAGCCTGGTCATCCTGAGTCTCAGGAAACGGCAGAATCTTGTTTCTCACACTTTGATGCTTGCTCTGCTGCAGTTGGATATATCGAGTGTTATCTGCTGAGCCCTATAGAGTTTAGAGGCTGCAGGAAGAACACATTAAGATTCACTAAGATGTGAAAATCCATTGCATAAATATTAAGGACGATGAGCCTTTGCTGTCTGCTTCTACGAAACTCTCACCAACATCAGCGATATCCACATCCAATAAGGCCTTTAATTAAATGTCTCATCAAATCTATTTTCCTCCCCAATCATTTCAATCCCATCATCCAGCAGGATTACTGGAGCGCAGTGGGAGGGAGAATGGAGCAGGAAGCCGGTCCAAGATGGAGGAGCTTCCTGTCGTGTCTTAGTGCAGTGAATGTGAGACGGCAAGAGCTGGAGGACGCTGCTGCTGGAGCCGCTCCAGTCGCTGTATTGGCAAAGGTACTACAGGCACAGATGGCTCAGTCATCACACACACACACACACACACACACACACACACACACACATGTAAAAGCCCCTGACACATGAACACACTCACATGCAAACAGCAGCAAACAAGTACCAAGCACATTTGTGCAAAGCCACTGAAATATGTGAATGAACACACACACATACACACACACACACACACACACACACACACACACACACACACACACACACACACACACTTACAGTCCACATCAAATTGGGCATGAGATTAAATGCCACATCCAATCTACTTAAGTTCCTGATCCTTTCAACCCCGTAGTGCCCTCCTTTACAAAACCAAAATAAAAACAGCAACTGTGTTCACAGATTAGTTGTGTGTGTGTGTGTGTGTGTGTGTGTGTGTGTGTGTGTGTGTGTGTGTGTGTGTGTGTGTGTTTGGAGTGAGAGAGGAACCATGGGACAAGGACACATTCCTCTTGTCCAGTGTCTCACTGACTGTCCACACTCAGCAGTGCTGTGATTCTGCCTCAGGGGCAGATGTACTGCAGCTCTGTGCCACCAGGCAGCTGCAGCTTTCTGAATGTGAGCTCACACAGTGAGACTTTCAAAACTGAGAAAAGACAAAATTCATTTTTAAAATGTGCTGGAGAGCACGGAGAGTGGTTCATGATGCAGGGTCTGAATAATGATGTGTGAAGACTCACACTGATATGTTTTAGAGAACTGGACTGCGGCTGCAGTTTTCTGTTCTCTGGCTAAAAATTAATAAATGAGTGAATGTCAGGTGGAGAAACCTGTGACACATTATCATATCATGTCGTGCCCTTATGACACTTGGACACAACTGACTTCCTGTTGAGCGTAGACAGACATATTAGAAGTGATATACTGTATAGTCCTACTTTAGTCTGGACTGTCTAAACACCTGAAGTTCACTTCAGCGAGGGAAAAAGGAATCCTTGGAAGAAGGAAGCAGCCTTTTCATAATTATTTTCAGGTGAACTGTAGCAACAAGCAATAAATAGCTTCTAAACTTCTACATTTGGAGGTCAGATGCCGTTCTGACCACCTAGACTCACTCTGAGCTCTTTATCGCACATCTTTTCACACCATCTTTAGGACTGTGGGGAAAGGCCGAGCTCAGATTTTTGGACATTAAGCCAAACAGGATCTGCAGTCATATATGGAGGTCTGTTTCTGTGATAAGTGCATTTGTCACTGCCTTTGCCTTACAAATTTTCACAGAGAACAAATGTTTGGTCATGGTTATTTATTTACCTGAAGTGGGTGAATGTCAAATGTTCATGGGTAACTTCAGTGCGTGCTGGCAGGATGACGTCATCAACAGGACAGTCACATTAAGAAAAGCTCCAGGAAGTCACTTTTCACCGTCATCGACTCTGCATTTGTTTGTGAGCGTTGGCTCAGAGCTTCTCTAAAGGTCACCTGTATTAACGACACCTTCAAGTGTTAGACTTTATCATCATCCACACGATCTACGCTGTCTGAGAATCATACCATGGTAAGATGGTGACATGATCTTTCCTACTGCTGTCAGAACAGTTTCTGTTCGGACTCATTCAGCGGAACAGAATTAGGGCCACTCCAGACCCGCAATGATTCATCGATTCACTGTCAACTATAAAACGAATGACCAACTATTTTGATAATCAATTAATTGATTGAGTTCATTTTTAAAAGAAAGAAAGTCAAAATTCTCCGCTGTCAGCTTGTTAAATGTGATTATTGTCTGGTTCCTGTGACAGTGAACTGAAGATCTTCAGGTTGTGGTCAAACAAGACATGTGAGGATGAAACACTGGTTAACATTTTTCACAATTTTCTGACATTTTAGACCAAACAATCAATCAGTTAATCAAGAAAATACTCCACAGATTAATGGAGAATGAAAGTAATTGTTAGTTGCAGCCCCATCAACTAGCATTATTACTGCAATAACAAATAAATAACTATGAGCTTTAACAGAACAGCACATACACTTGGACATGAGCTGCTAAAACAACAACTGATCCTGTTGGTGGTTTAACCTTTGTGTTCTCTCTGTATTTGAGTTAAATAAGACAATGAATGCCTGAAGACAAGCACCAGAGCCTATATCAGACAGATTGTCAATGACTCATTTAGACAAATGAGGTTTTCTTTCATGCGTGGTGTGAGACAATGTGAGATTCTGTTATTACTGAGCACAGTAGATGGTATTGTCTCAGGCTGCACATGAGAAGAGGTATCTGTCATTGATCAGCTGAAGGGAAACCAGAAGTTGCATGAATACAGACCTCAGTCCTGGGATCAGGTACTCAGTGCTCAGTGTCAGAGAGTATTCTGTGATTTAGGGAAATCCCTGCAGGTTTGACTTTCACATTATGTTGAAATTCAAGCTCCTGCCCACACTGAAACACTCAACAGCCTCCGTAGTATTAAAACTGACATTAATGTAGTAAAATAGACAGAATTCACTCCACGTGATCACTGAAGTGTTCGCTTCAACAGGATCTGTTACTTGTTAAAGCAGCTTGGTATGATGAATATCAACTTCCTCTTACTTATCTTGTTGAAACACTGTCATAATGACAAGATGAGATGGGGACCACACAGGTCTTCTTTCTGACCAGATAAGTTGTGACGCACCATTAAGTAGGTAAAAGAACAAGATACGAGATGACTGTGTGAGAAAGATGTGAGCGTCCTGCAGCCTGTCTGACTTCAGAGATAACTTTGATTCTCACAGTTAGAACAAGAAACTGGGCAGAGTGTCTTTGTAATGCTGGCAGCAGAACTTAATGAACTTAAATCACTCGGTACCGAACATTAGTTATTTGGAGAAACTGTGAGACTGCAGCTGAAGTACAATTGGTGCCTGATCTTACTTAACTGAAAGTTTATTCATGAATGATGACCCTTTATTTGTAATGCACAACATGCTGCTCAGCTGGAGATCTTACAGAACAACTGTAACAAATACTCACTTATTTCTCTGCATACTGGTTTTACTATCATTTCAGCAGCTGACTTTGGTACAACTACTACCTTAAAGGAGAACCTGGGTCGTTTTGATCCACACACTCCTCATAGAAAAAAAGATGTTTCCATTTTAAAACTTCGGTCATTAAAGCAACATTTTGTAACTATTGTAGCTTAAAAACCAGCTTCAAAATCATTTTGATGGTACTGTGACTTCTCTGTCTCAGCTACTCTTCCAGTGCAGAACACACCACAGCACTGTCACTGTCACACACAGTGATTTTGTTGAAACTAGATCATATTTTATGAAGAAAATGGTTTCTGATTTTCCCTCCGGCTGCTCTACCTCAACTCTCTGATGTGATTTTTGAGAGTTTCCTGAAAGCAACCTGTAAGCTGCGTACTGTAGCTGCACGCTCGAGCTCTGGACTGCAGGGCGTCCACATTTACTTCAAGACATAATTTTTCTAGACACAACGTTGTTTAGTTTGTACATATAGTTACCATGTAATGTTACATCACATCTGACAAATTGTTACAGCAGCCTGGGGGTTGTATTTAGGACAGCTGTAGTGGGGTTGCCAAATTGCACAAATTATTAATTTCTACATATTGTTGCTTTAAAAACACATAATTCCCTACGTACTACGACACACTGATCTTGCTGTCGGCTGACCTTTGTTTCATCTTTCACTCTGAGTGTAATACAACCGACCAGTAGAGGTACCATCATCGGCCAGGGTGAGATCCCTCACTGGCTTCCCAGCCACAAAAATGTCTGTTCGTGTCTATCTAGCGTCAAGTCTCTGCAGCAGTGGATGGAAAATGTACCTCATGCACCTCTCACTCTCTTTTAAACTCTCTGCCTGACTATAAGTAGTTGTTCCAGGTCATGATGCAGCTGCACGACACATCCAGACACAGAGGAGTCCATCTGCACAACAAACCCATTCAGTGACTCATGAGCAGATACAATCTGAAAATGATGTTGACACTAATAATAAAAATATTAATTCTGAACTAAAAAATCAAATGTTAGATGAATCGCAGCCAAATGGGAGGGATCTTACTGGGATATGGACATTCAGTGGATAGATTTTCAATAAATAACTTCTTGCAGGCGTGCAAAATGTTCAAAGCTTCAGTAATGATCTGCCAACATTTTCTTACTTGTATTTCTTCATTGATATAATCTAAACCCATCAGCTGGCTGCCAGTGATTTTAAGACATCACTTTGTGGTAACTTTTAATGCTCAATGTAACTTTTATCATGCTTGGCGAGTACTGAGCTACAGCAGAAGAAGAAGACTCAGTGTGAGAGTGATGGAGGAGTGGTGTTGTTGGGGGGGGGGGTTGCAGAGAGAGGCAGAGGACAGCTGTCAGTCCGAGCAGCCTCCAGGAAACCTGCTGCTGGCTCAGCAACTGTAGGCAGACAGCTGTCCTGGGAGCTGCTCACAGAGGGGCGACACATACATGCTGCCATTGATCACAGCCAGAAAGCATCAGCTATCTTCATCAGCATAACTGACGCTAGTGCACTGTGGTCAACTACTTAATCCTGCATTGGTAACATTCCATTTCAGAACAAGGTGAGCTAAAATAAAGCTTTACCAAAAATAACTCATCATTTTATGTGTCATGTGTGTTTTTCATAAGAGTGTTTCTATCCAAACAAATGTATCTGCATCTTCAATTTACGTATGAAAAAACAAATGAAAAAAAAAGCTGAGTGGGACAAAAAAAAACATTACAAAAAATGTTTGAAATATCTAAAAACCGTTGTACACATGGCTGAGGAAACATAAAATGCAAACAGACTAAGCAAATGAATGATTATGTACATGAAGCATGTGACTTCCCCACTAACCCACATCCACTGAAGGTTTCGCTTCACAAAGGAGACGAAACAGCAGAAGCAGCAGCTTAATAGCACTGGGCCGGAGAATTACCACCACCAAATGTTTGTCTTCATGCATCCAACTCTTCATATTTACATAAGTGTAATGGAGGGAAACACGCATTAAAGACATAATATGTAGGGTGTCTAAAATGTAAATGTCCCAACAATGTTTAAACCAGAGAACTCCTCACCTGTAAATCATCTCCTCCTCTGTGAACATGAGTCACATCAGATAGATTTTCATCAGCAGTGATGGTTGTTTAATGATGTATCCCCAACCCTCCAAACAGCCATATTACTTTATTGTACACTAGCGGTAAGATATCGTTAGTGAGAAATGTCTCTCTCCTCTTTTCTCTCTCTCCTCTCTGTAATGTTATGTTCATGAAATAAAGCACATTTCCCCTCCAGCTCGAGTCAGCAGTCAACATTACAGAACAGAAACACCTGACAATGGAGGTCGCCTCCGAATCACTGCTGCAGTCAGGTTGATAAACAGGAGTGAAGATAAATCCACTTTTTAATCCCAGAAGTTACAAAGTAATCACTGAGCTCTCCTCCCGTCAGTAAACGGCTCGTGTTTATTCCTCCAGGAGGTCTGGATCCACTCCACCGAGCCCTCCCAAAACACTCGGCAAATGTCTTGTTTTGTTTTGATAAATATTATACATTCTTGTTCAGATTTTTTTGTTTTGGCAATGTGAAGTTCATCACAATCAGATGACTGTTGTTGTTTTAGACTCTGAACCCTGAAACAACTCTACTGATTAGACAGTTTGGATGGAAGTTGCTGTCAAGGTTCTTAGATTTTCCTGCACATTCGGACAAATTAGTTGCAAAATCTGCCAGCGGTGCAGAAGCGCCTTCAAATTTTACACATTAATTGTAGCAGAAATGAATTAATCAGCATTGGAGAAGAAAGCACAGCTTTCGGATTGAGAGCCGCAGACTGAGGTGACCAATGCCGACGGTATTCTTTCAACCTTCCAACACCACCCCAGGGAGGAGAGGAAGAGTCAGGGTAAGAGCCCAACTGATCCAGTTTGTATTGAGGGCTGCTCTTGTCCCAAGTCTGGTCAGACGGAGATGAAACGGAAGAGGCAGGACTCAGAAAAACATAGATGTTGTGCCCCCATGTTAACAAAAAACGGTCTCTAAACAAGACGTCTTAAAAAAACATCTTCATGCAAAGTCTGAATGTCTCAATATGATCCAAGTTTTGTTTCAAGAGATTTTCTACCTTTCCGTCACATTATAAAAAACGTCATGATCACAATTAATTACAAATAATGGAATACAAAAATCTCTTAATACTTTTATACTGGGTATGAGGCATTACAATGGTAAGATTTAAAGACACAATAAGTGGCACAAGTCACTGTAAATTATCAGCCTCAAACCAAAGATACTGACTTGTTAGTATCAACCTTAAAGAAATCCATATGGCTCAAACATTGATGCTAACTGACAAGTACACTCGTCCCTTTTCTGCTGCTCCTGTAGTATCTCTCCATCTGGGCCTGAGGCCTCACGAGCTGATACTGACACAGAGTCTCTGTTTCCACGAGTCAAATAATGAATGACTGTGAAATCAGCTACGAAAGCAAGATGACTACTGTGGGTCAATGTGAAGCTCCAACACTGCTGTGGCAGAAATCAAGCCAGAAATACTGCATACAATAATTTTCCTTTAATTTAAGACAGTAAAATATGTTTTAACTGAACTATAATAAGCACAGGCTCCTCTTATGGAAGGCATTTGTTAGTGGGTGATTTCTAATGCAAACTGCCTGCAGAGGGCAGTTTCACTACCTTGAATTTCATACAGCCTCACTGAGATATGTGAGTGGAGACAATGGCCCTATAATCTGATAGTGCTGTCTGTTTGCCTGCTTCCGGACAGAGCTTCAAATGAACCACGATATGATCACTGAGCTGCAGTGGAAGTGCACCAGTGAATGACGGACGCTATATCAGTGATGCACCTCTCCTGTTTCAGGAAGGAGACTAATGACATTTATGTGACCTTGTTAGAGACTCCCTATTGAGGCAGACATATAATGATGACACATGAAATGCAATAATAGGTATATCAGTTTTGACTTAACAGTCATCTTCAAATAGTCCCAAAGAGCTGGGACCAATTTGTGAAGGAAGTGTGGAAGACAAATAAGCTCGTATTCATCTGCATTTCAAAGATACTGGGCTAAAAACAAGGGAACGACTCAATAATTCATGAGAGTTACCAACTCCACAGCACTTCCCATTGCTGGGATATACTGTGTGCAGCTCTCACAGATGTAGCACACTTGAGCCCACATACTGTATGTAGACATTTTCCTTTCTTCCTTCAGCAAATATGCAACCCTTGAGCTGAGCTACACAGAAAATACATTTCCTACGTAGACAGCTGTTGGGGAGAAAGCACTAAATCAGCAGTGAGAAAGAGTGGTGCAGATATGGCACTGTAAATGCAAATGTGCTGGGTGTAACATTGTTTTTACGACTGTCCATCTGGGCTCCAGAAGATACATTAGTTGTGCTTTACACTTTTCAGTGTGACAGTTTATAACTATATGATGAGTATAGCATTTGTAAAAAAAAAAAAACATTATCGACACAGGAAGTGAGTCAGCATCCATTTTGAAGAAGAAGTCATATCTTACTTTACAAACTGACAAAAGCCCTCTGTCGACCTTAAAGAAGACCTCATATACAGTACGACACAGGTTTCAAGTTTGACTCTCCATCTCTAAGACTTTGTTTAGTCACTGCTACATCAGTGCCCAAAACACTGCAATGTGAATTCAGTCCAATTTTAGCTGCTTTAAAAGTGCCATCAGGCATACTTTGTCAAGTGTTATGAAACATCTTTTGGATATCGTTTGCTCTGGTGGGGGTTTAAGAAAAGATGACACAGTTTCAAAAGCAGAGAGCTAGCTTTAATTATTAAGCTAAAACTTTAGATCTCAAGATACTGATCCCATCATACTAATAGGACAGCTGTGGGTACAATGAAAGCAGACTGGAGAATCAGTGCTGAGGTAATGTAAAGCTTTTACTTACTTGACTGTCTATTTTTTTCAGTGCTTATAATTCCAACTATCAGAACCCACAAGCCAAGAATAAAAAACTGGAGGGGATTTTGGGATTAGTAAAAAAAAAAAAGACTTTTGTTGTCAGGTTAAACATTTACTTTAGTACATGAACCCAAACTTCTGTCTCCCTCTTCTAATAGGAAACAGTGTTGGGTAATGTTACTTTTAAAAGTAACTCATTATGTTACAAGATTACCGCCATTAAAAAGTAACTTGTTACGTTACTGCGTTATCTACTGAGAAAAGTACTATAGCGTTGCCAAAAATGACAGTAAAACCTCTTTGTGACTCGTTGCACGGGTGTTATATTGTCCAGACGGCGTGTAGCCAATCGTACATGAACCTTTGAATGTATTGACTCTTCCTTCTTTTTCTAGTCTTCTGTACGGCTCACAATCAGGAACTCTGCAGCCTAATAACAGGAATGATAGACACAATATAACATTTACAGCTCTTTATTTTGCTAACAATCTGACAGTGAACTGGACAGAGGCAGACAGTATTAGGCACAGCTGTGTCAATGAAAACAATACAACACAGCTCTTATAGTATATGATATTTAAACATGCAACTAATGAACCAGTAAACAATGAGTGCTTACATAGAAACCATAAAAGCACAAATATGATAAAAGTGCATGGGCTTTTTTTTCAAAACACATTACTACATACAAATGATTAAAGTGCATGAAGGCCTTTTAAACAACAACGTAGCTGTGAGGTCATATTAAAGGAAAAAAATCTGAGATTTCATGGATGAACGCAGCCGCCTGCAGAGCAGCAGGAGACGAACAGAAACAGTGAAAATGCTTTTTGGGATTTTATTTTATTTTGTGGCGACAAAAGGAACAGACAGCAATCTTTTTCCAGTAACGGATTACTTTTATGAAAAACTGACTAAATAACGGATTACTTGAATTGAGGAACTAACGTGTTACCTTACTCGTTGCAACAAAAAAGTAATCTGAGTACAAAGTCCCACACTACAGATTCAAGTTTTCCACTAAGCAACACTATTCAACCAATCATTCAATCAGCAACACTTCAGGTAGTAATAAAAACTGGAAAGCAAAATAAATACAATAATAATAATAAGAAAGAATATTTTTATTTACTTGGTTACGTCCAGTCAGTTGATAAATTATATGGAATGTATTTTACTCAACTTTTTTTTGTTCACTGGTGCAATTTATTTTTTAAAACATTTATTCTCAGCCGAGGAAGCAAACAGCTAACAGAGCTTATAGCTTACAACCAACGAGCTAACCAGCCGACAGCTAACAGAGCTAAACACACAGCAGGACTGAGAGCTTCCATTCAGAGGAAGATGAAGCAATAAATAGTGAACGGTTTAATATGACAACACAACAAGAGGCAAAGTCATTTGAATGCTAATATTTTGAACTGACAACTACATATGATAATGACAAAGTAAAGACACAACAAGCTGATTTTAGGATAGTTTACAGTAGCTTTGGGGTTGAAAAAAAATAAGGCTAGATGTCTTTATACTGCATACTGCTGTAGCATTACACCATAAACTCTAAACAGTAGCTAACGCATTTTAGTCAAGCTATTGCTTGACTAAAATGACACCGTGCTTCTATCTCTATAATATTATCACGTCTCTTGTCTCTGTCAAGGACTACAACTGAAATACGTCTTGGAATAGACGTGCAAGCAGTCTGTTCTGTACTTTGGTAGAAAATAAGGTTCATAATAAGAAGGTGATTTAAAGTTATATTATCGAGGCATTTATAAGTGAGAGCGTCATCCATACAATGAGAGAAATGTTGGCAATAACTTCTGTGACCCGGCCAGTGTTGGGGAAGCTACTTTGCAAGCGTAGCTTGTAAAACTACATGTAGTTCAGCCTGGCAGTAGTTTGAACAAACTACATTTCTACCCCTGGAGAAATGTAGTTTGTAAAACTACTGCTAAAAAAAGTAGCTTTAGCAACTACTTATACTCATTATACTCATTTAACTCAGCGTTAAATAAATCAACATATGGTGTATATGAAACAAAATAT